>NW_022437008.1:5344429-5537048 GCF_009761245.1 Sapajus apella
TTTTTTTTTTTTTTTTTTTTTTTTTTTTTTTTTTTTTTTTAGATAGGGTCTCACTCGGTTGCCCAGGCTAGAGTGAAGTGGTGCAATCTCGGCTCATGGCAGCCTCTGCCTTCCAGGTTCAAGCGATTCTCCTGCCTTAGCCTCTTGACTAGCTGGGACTATAGGCGTGTGCCACCACGCCTGGCTAATTTTTTTTAATTTTTATTTTTAGTAGAGATGGAGTTTCATCGTGTTGGCCAGGCTGGTCTCAAACTCGTTACCTCAAATGATCCTCCCTGCTTGGTCTCCCAGAGTGTTGGGATTACAGGCGTGAGCCACCACGCCCAGCCCCTAGTTGTTAACTGGGAATGATATTACTGACCTTAGGGTGTGTTATCAAGCACTTACTATTCATTCATCAAGCACTGAGTTTCATCCATCAGCTTACTGAAACCTCACAAACACCCCTTGCTTGACATGTGTACTCTATTTTCTCTATTTTACTGATAAGGAAACTGAGGCATGGGAAATAAAAAATCTTTTTTTTTTTTTTTTTTGAGACAGAGTTTCCCTCTTGTTGCCCAGGCTGGAGTGCAATCTTGGCTCACTGCAACCTCTTCCTCCCAGGTTCAAGCGATTCTCCTGCCTCAGCCTGCTGAGTAGCTGGGATTATAGGCATGTACCATCATGCCCTGCTAATTTTGTATTTTTAGTAGAGATGGGGTATCACCATGTTGGCCAGGCTGGTCTCGAACCCCCGGCCTCAGGTTATCCGCCTGCCTCGGCCTCCCAAAGTGCTGGGATTACAGGTGTGAGCCACCATACCCGGCCACAAAAATCTTTTTGAGACAGGGTCTTGCTCTGTTGCTTAGGCTAGAATGCAGTGGCATGATCACAGCTTACTGCAGTCCTGAACTTGTGAGCTTAAGCGATCCTCCCACCTCAGCCTCCAAAGTAGCTGTGATCACAGGCATGCACCCCCATGCCTGGCTAATTTTTTATAGAGGTGGGGTCTAACTATGTTGGCCAGGCTGGTCTCAAACTCCTGAGCTCAAGCGATCTTCCCACCTCTGCCTCGGGAAATGCTGGGATTTCAGGTGTGAGCCACTACAACCAGCCTAAAAAATCTTATAGTTTGTGTCAGAGAGGGGATTAGAACCTAGGCAGTCTGACTTTAGAACCCAGTTTTTAGTTATGTTCTGTTCCTTTCCTGTGACAGTAGCTCCTTCATAAGCTGGCTGAGAGAATTAAACATCCACAAAAAACGTTTCTTTATTCATTTATTTATTTATTCAGACGGAATCTCACTCTGTCACTCAGGCTGGAGTACAGTGGCGCAATCTCGGCTCATTTCAACCTCTACCTCCCAGGTTCAATCGATTCTCCTGCCTCAGCCTCCTGAGTAGCTGGGACTACAGGCATGCACCACCACACCCAGCTAATTTTTGTATTTTTCATGGAGATGGGGTTTCACCATGTTGGCCAGGCTGGTCTCGAGCTCTTGACCTCAGGTGATCCGCCCGCCACGGCCTCCCAGTGTGCTGGGATTACAGGCGTGAGCCACTGCGCTGGGCCTTGTTTTCTACTTTTTGTAGAGAGGGGATCTCGCTGTGTTGCCCAGGCTGGCCTCAAACTCCTGGACCCAAGTGATCCCCCTGCCTTGGCCTCCCAAGTGCTGGGATTATAGGCGTGAGCAGCTCTGCCCGGCTACCTATAATGTTTTAATAAGAAAAGACCATGCTCCTGTACTTTTAGACTTTACAATTTAATGGAAAAGGGAGGAGAAGATAAATAAAGAACTGAACATAATTACAAACCGGGATGCGAGCTGCCTAGGAAGAATAGGAGCTCTTAGACAATAAAAAGATTGGCTTTATATTGCGTGTGGGGCTCACAAGGAAGGTCGTTTGGAGGAAATTACATTTAAGTTGAGCGAGAAATGATGAAGAAGAAGAATTAACTGCGTGGTAGGGTTCTGGGAGAACTCAGACATCAAGGAGTATTTCTCTGAAAAAAGCACAAATAAAAATTTTTTTTGAGATGGAGTCTCGCTCTCTCACACAGGCTGGAGTGCAGTGGTGCAATCTCAGCTCACTGCAACCTCCCGGGTTCAAGTGATTCTCCTGCCCAAGCCTCCCAAGTAGCTGGGACTACAGTTGTATGCCATCACACCCGATACCTTTTGTACTTTTAGTAATAATAGCAAATAAATTTTAAAAAAATAATAACAGATGGTTGGGTGCAGTGGCTCAGGCCTGTAATCCAAGCACTTTGGGAGGCCTAGGTGGGCAGATTGCTCAAGCCCAGGAGTTCGAGACCAGCCTGGGCAACATAGGGAGACCCCCCCATCTCTACAAAAAAATGTACAAAAATTAGCTGGGCATGGTGGCACGTGCCTGTGGGTCCCAGGTGCTCAGGAGGCTGAGGTGGGAGGATCACCTGAATCCAGGGAGGTCAAGGCTGCAGTGAGCCATCATTTTGCCACTGCACCCAAGCCGGGGCAACAGAGTGAGACCCTGTCTCTCAACAACAATAATAATAATAAAAATAAGAGATAACTCTTTTCCTGTAATTCCAGTGCTTTGGATGGCTAAGGTGGGAGGATCACTCGAGCCCTGTAGGTTGAGGCTGCAGTGAGCTGTGGTCCGACCACTACACTCCAGCCTGGGCAGCAGAGTGAGACAGGATCTCATTCTGTTGCCCAGGCTGGAGTGCAGTGGTGCAATTTTGGCTCACTGCAGCCTCTGCCTCCTAGGTTCAGGCGATCCCTGTGCCTCAGCCTCCTGAGTAGCTGGGATTACAGGCACGTGCCACCACGCCTGGCTAATTTTTGTATTTTTCGTAGAGACAGGGTTTCACCATGTTGGCCAGGCTGGTCTCAAACTCTTGACTTCAAGTGATCCACCCACCTCGGCCTCCCAAAGTGCTGGGATTACAAGCATGAGCCCCCTCACCCTTCCAAAAAAAGAGAATTTTTTGAACCTCAATATCATTACTCTGTCTTTAAAAAATTAAAGATTATATTGTAATACCCAATATCCTGGCTGTAGTCAAATTTGTTTTTGGCTATAAAATAATATTTTTTTCATTAAAAAAATCAAGATCCAAATAAGCACACATATTATGATGTTATATCGTTTCAAATCACTTTTATTTATTTTCTTAATTGAGAAGGAGTCTCACTCTGTCACCAGGCCAGGCTTGACTGCAGTGGCGCAATCTCGGCTCACTGCAACTTCCACCTTCCAGGCTCGAGGGATTCTTCTGCCTCACTCTCCTGACCAGCTGGGACTACAGGCATGCCCCACCATGCCCAGCTAATTTTTGTATTTTTAATAGAGACAGAGTTTCATTCACCATGTTGGCCAGGATGGTCTTGATCTCTTGACCTTGTGATCTACCTGCCTCGGCCTCCCAAAGTGCTGGGATTACAGACGTGAGCCACCACGCCCGGCCTCAAATCACTCTTAATCTAGAGATTTGGTTTAGTCTTCATCATTTTTTGGATGAGCAAACTAGGTGATTTTCTCCTGTTATGAGCACATAAAATGTTTAATGTTCATTATCATTACAAACTCCTTACAGACACATAAAAAGGTTTCATTTTCAAAATGTCTTTTATTTTCCTCCAAATATGATGGGAACAGCTCGATATTGTGGTGCAGCATTGTAATATTAGCTAGTCCACAGATTAATGTTGGCAGCTCCTGTGCTTGTAGATAAAGTACAGTCTCTGTGGGACGGGATGCAGTTTAATGTGTTGAATGGGTGTGGGTAGCCAGGGCAGTTGCTAACCCGGAGAAAAGGAGTCTCTTTCTCAGACACTTTGGTGGGAAATTGTCATAAGAAATGTACAGTTCTGGGAGGTGTATGGTGTGAATGGTACACCCTGAGACGTAGTGTTGTGCAGTGCACAACACATACAACTGAATAAGGCACTCTTGGTGGGGCTTGCAGAGGAGGGCCAGCAACTTTTTTTTTTTTTTTTTTTGAGACAGCGTGTTACTCTGTCGCCCATGCTGGAGTGCAGTGGCATGGTCATGGCCCACTGCAGCCTTGAACTCCTATGCTCAAATGATCCTCCTGCCTCAGCCTCCCAAGCAGCTGGCACTACACATGTGCACCGCCATGCTTGGCTAATTTTTCTATTTTTTGTAGAGATGAGGTCTTGCTGTGTTGTCCAGGCTGGTCTTGAGCTCCTGGCCTCAAGTGATCCTCCTTCTTCAGCCTCCCAAAGTGCTGGGATTGCAGGCGCGAGCCACCGCACCCTGCCAAGGTCCAGGGTCTCTAAAAGCTCCTCGATTCTGTGGGAGGGTGTCTGGGTGTGAGGCTGGGCCTGACCTCTGGCATTCCCCTCCCCGAAGGAGATCAAGAGCAACAAGACAGTTCTGCACTTGGCCGTGCAGGCTGCCAACCCCACTCTGGTTCAGCTGCTGCTGGAGTTGCCCCGGGGAGACCTGCGGACCTTTGTCAACATGAAGGTGGGGGCCGGAGCTGGGAAGAGCAGGCTGTGTGGGATATGGCAGAGGGGGGGCAGTGGGGTGTTATGGGTCCTGTGGGCTGTGGACGTGAAGGGGATGATGTGTGGGATCTGCAGGGGAATGTATAGGAAGCAGATGTAGATTGCCCCAGAATGTGTAGGCCGTGGACACAGGGATGCATGCACCATGGCCGTGGCCAAGGGAGGTCTGCGATATGAAGGGACAAGTGTGAGATGTGGACAAGGCAGGAACTGAAGGGCAGTGTAGAGGCCTGGGCGAGCTGAGCCCGGATCCCCATCAGCCCTCCCCTTGCTGTTCCAGGCCCATGGGAACACAGCCCTTCACATGGCGGCTGCCCTTCCCCCTGGGCCAGCCCAGGAGGCCATTGTGCGGCACCTGTTGGCAGCTGGGGCGGACCCCACACTGCGCAACCTGGAGAATGAGCAGCCTGTTCACCTGCTGCGGCCCGGGCCGGGCCCTGAGGGGGTGAGTAAGCCCTGAGCCTGCCTGGGGAGAGGCCTCTGAGCTAACGGGATTGGCCTCCCTGCCCTACCCAATGCTCACCTTCAGAAAATGACTTCTAATCATGGAAGGTGACTTCAACCCTCACACAACTCTGACTTTCTAATGTGACCTCTGCCCTCAGTGTTTTATCCCTTACCCCAAAATGGTGACTTCTGTGATCTCTACCCCAACCCCTACCTCAAAGTGTGACCTGTACTCCCAACCCTGAATCTCGCTTGACCTCAAGGTGTGACCTTTGATCCCCAAGTGTGTCCTCCTACTCCTTGCCCCTAGCCTTGGGTCCTGACCTCAGATGTGACTTTTGGCCTCTTACCTGTTCCCTTCAATTCCCCCTCAATCCTCGCCCCCAGGTGGGAACCCCAGCTGGCAGCCCCTTTCCCTTCACTGTAGCCCTGCTTCCTGACCCTTTCTCGGCGTGTGGACCCAGGCCTTGACCTCCTTCCCACATCTTTTTTTTTTTTTTTTTTTTTTTTTGAGACGGAGTTTCGCTCTCATTACCCAGGCTGGAGTGCAATGGCTCGATCTCGGCTCACCGCAGCCCCCGCCTCCTGGGTTCAGGCAATTCTCCTGCCTCAGCCTCCCGAGTAGCTGGGACTACAGGCATGTGCCACCATGCCCAGCTAATGTTTTGTATTTTTAGTAGAGACGGGGTTTCACCATGTTGACCAGGATGGTCTCGATCTCTTGACCTTGTGATCCACCCGCCTCGGCCTCCCAAAGTGCTGGGATTACAGGCGTGAGCCACCGCGCCTGGCCCACATCTTTATTTTTATTTTTTTATTTATAGTTTTTTTTTTTTTTTGAGACAGAGTCTCGATCTGCTTCCAGGCTGGAGTGCATGGTACGATTCTCAGCTCACTGTAACCTCCGCCTCCTGGGTTCAAGCGATTCTCCTGCCTCAGCCTCCCAACTAGCTGGGACTATAGGCGTTGCCACCATGCCCAGCCAACTTTTGTATTTTTAGGAGAGATGACGTTTCACCATGTTGGCCAGGCTGGTCTCAATTTCCTGACCTCATGATCCGCCCACCTCGGCCTCCCAATGTGTTGGGATTACAGGTGTGAGCCACCATGCCGGTCTTAGACTGTTATTTTTATTTTTTGTTTTTGAGGCAGGGTCTTGCTCTGCTGCCTAGGCTAGAGTGCAGTGGTGTGATCACAGCTCACTGCAGCCTTGAACTCCTGGGCTCAAGGGATCCTCCTGCCTCAGCCTCCCCAGTAGCTGGTACTACAGGCAGGCACCATCACACCCAGCTAATTTTTAAGAGACGAGGTCTTGCCATGTTGCCCAGGCTGGTCTCAAACTCCTGGCCTCAAGTGATCCTCCCATCTTGGCCTCCTAAATTGTTGGGATCACAGGCATGAACCATCACGTCCAGCCTCCTTCCCAAATCTCTGTCACCCAGGCTGCAGTGCAGTGGGTCAATCTTGGCTCACTGAGTGAATCTGCACACTCCACCTCCTGGGTTCAGGATCTTTTGCCTAGGCTGGAGTACAGTGGTGCAATCTCAGCTCACTGCAACCTCCACCTCCAGGGTTCAAGCTGTTTTCCTGCCTCAGCCTCCCCAGTAGCTGGGATTACAGCTGTGTACCATGATGCCCATCCAGTTTTCGTATTTTTAGTAGAGATGGGGTTTCACCATGTTGGCCAGGCTGGTCTTGAACTCCTGACCTCAGGTGATTTGCCCACCTTAGCCTCCCAAAGTGCTGGCATTACAGGCGTGAGCCACTGCACCTGGCTCTTCCAAAATCTCGACTCCAGACCTCTGACTTTCAAATCCAGCGGGCCCCACTCAACCTCTCTTCTCTAGCCCCTCCCTCCGTGTGGCATGCCTTCCCCACCTCTCCTTCCTCACCAACCTGACAGACTGCTCTCCCTGCCTTGCCTTCTCTACAGCTCCGGCAGCTGTTGAAGAGGAGCCGTGTGGCACCGCCAGGCCTGTCCTCTTAGGACTCAAGCCCAGACCCTGGACTGATTTTCCAGTCCCCACCGTCCTGCGGGACAGCCAGCGTATGCTAATGTTGCAAATCCATGATAATGTATGTGGAATATCCTGCCATTAGGGTCTTACATTAAAACCCCAGAATGGCTGCAGGAAGGTGAACAGTCCCCAACATTTGGGGTGCTGTGATACCCCTCTTCCACCCACAAGGAGCCCTCTTAATGATTTCTGTGAAATCGAGGCCCCTTGATTGTTTCTGTGAAACACCCTGCACCCCTAGTCCTTTCCCCACTGTGATCTTTCAAGTTCTCTCCCCTAACTCAGCTCTTGTTCCCAGAAACCCAGATGTAATCCCCCTACATGGTGCTTGGGGCATCCCAATACCATCTCAGTAAGGCTCCTATGATGACCTCCTCACCCTCCCTGGGACCCACATCCTTCAGATCCTCACCCTGAGGCAGGAGGGACCCTCAGGTCCCACTGCTCTCTGATTCAGAATTCAGCTAGGCCCCGTTCCAGACCCCAGCATTCCTGGTCACTCCCTCCCTAATCTGAGCATCACTCAAGCTCTTTATTAAACTCAATTTGGGCTGAGTACAGTGGCTCATGCCTGTAATCCTAGCACTCTGGGAGGCCGAGGTGGGCAGATCACTTGAGGTCACGAGTTTGGGACCAGCTTGGCCAACATGGTGAAACCCTGTCTCCACCAAAAATACAAAAAAAAAAAAAAAAATTAGCCAGACATGGTGGCGTACACCTGCAGTCCCAGCTACTCGGGAGGCTGAGCAGGAGAATTGCTTGAACCCAGGAGGCGGAGGTTGCAGTGAACTGAGATTGTACCACTGCACTCCAGCCTGGGCAACAGATCAAGACACTGTCTCAAAACAATAAAAAAAAAATTAAACTCAATTTGGACTAGAAATATTGTCGTCTGATCTCTGGGGGCACTGGTGCAGGGGAGTGGCTGCGATGCCCACTGAGGGGTCATATTGGGATGAATGTACCAGAGTGGGGAGGATGTAGCAGTCATCATGAGTGCCAAGTCCATAGCCCGTCACCCTCATCCTGGTGACACAAGCAAGAGTTTTGGGAGGCCAAGGCATGAGGATCACTTGAGTCTAGGAGTTTGAGACCAGCCTTTGTGCAGTCTCAGAACACTGGTGCGGCTCTGCCCTGGATATGAGCGTGGCAGGTGTTGAAAAGCAGGAAGTTCTTGCCCTCTTCTGACTCCAGCGACCCTCAACCCGTTACCGATAGGAGATGATCCCCCACCTGTCTGTTGGGCTAACTTGGAAGTGCATGGCCTATGTGGACTCCCAGAGTTCCCCAGTGGATGAATCAGCAGTTCCCCACAGCGGTTCAGGCTTTGATACAATACCCTCTGTAGGCTGCTCTCCCTTCTCTGTGTCTCTTCCTCCCCTGCCAATGTTCTCCATCCCGTCCAAATGAACTTTCCCTCCTATCCTTCCCTTGGTGGCTACTTTTGGAGAAACCCAAACTAAGACCTCCACAAAACCCATTCTCAGCCAGGTGTGGTGGCTCATGCTTATGATTCCAGCACTTTGGGAGGCCGAGGCGGACAGATCACCTGAGGTCAGGAGTTCGAGACCAGGCAAAACCCCATCTCTACTAAAAATACAAAAATTAGCCAGGCATGGTGGTATGCACCTGTAATATCAGCTACTCAGGAGGCTGAGGCATGAGCATCGCGTGAACCGGGGGGGCAGAAGTTGCAGTGAGCTGAGATTGTGCCACTGCACTTCAGCCTGGGCAACAGAGCAACAAGACTGTCTCAAAAAACATATACAAAACAAAACAAAATAAAAACACCCAAATGCCATTCTCATACTTGGTCCACAGCGTTTGCTCTGGCCTCTGCAATATAATCACCCAAGGAGCCCCCATCCCAGAAAGCCCTCAGACCCATCATAGCCCCTGCAGCTAGGAACCTTTCATGGACCACAAATGTATGTATTATTAGCACACTCCAGTCCTCTGGCCAGTGTCTCCACCCCAAAACTTAAGGCTTAAACCAACACCTTCTTAATTTTTGGGGCGGGGCGGGGCAGAGACGGAGTCTTGCTTAGTTGCCCAGGCTAGACCGCAACAGCACAATCTCAGCTCACTGCAACCTCTGCCTCCCGGGTTCAAGTGATTCTCCTGCCTCAGCCACCCGAGTAGCTGGGATTACAGGCACCTGCCACCATGCCTGGCTAATTCTAATTTTTGCATTTTTTAGTAGAGATGGGTTTACAGCATGTTGGCCAGGCTGGTCTTGAACCCCTGACCTCAAGTTATCCGTCCACCTCAGGCTCCCAAAGTGCTGGGATTAAAGGCATGAGCCACCGCTCCCAGCCCCTCTTAATTGTTTCTGACTGCAATCTAGGCTGGGTTCAGCTGGCTGTTCTGCTGTCTCTCTTTGGTTCCTTATGTGGCTGCAGTTAACCTGAGGCCCCGGCTGGAAATCCAAGACACCTTCACTCAAATGCTCGATAGCTTGGCTGAAATACTGGAGCTTCCAGGAGTGAGCCAAGAGGCTCTCCATGTGGTCCAGGAGGGCAGGTGGATCTCTGCACTTCAGGTGGTGGCTCAGCAGCTCCAAAAGGGAGAGATCTAAGGGGACAAGCCCCTGCTTGTATCATGCTCGTTGACATGCCATTGATCCCAGATCAGTGTGGGAGGCATTACACAAGGGTCTGAATATTGGGAGACAGAGTTATCTGGGGGCCCAGCGAGGTGCCTCACGCCTGTAATCCCACCACTTTGGGAGGCCAAGGCAGGCAGCTCACAAGGTCAGGAGTTCAAGACCAGCCTGGTCAACATGGTGAAACTCCATCTCTACTAAAAATACAAAAATTAGTGGGGCATGGTGGTCTCCTGTAGTCCCAGCTACCTGGGAGGCTGAGGGAAGAGAATAGCTTGAACCCATAGGCGAAGGTTGCAGTGAGCAGAGATCACACCACCGAACTCCAGCCTGGGAAACAGAGCAAGACACCTTCTTCAATAAATGAATAAATAGGCTGAGCGAGGTCAGCCTATTTAACAAATTACTGGCTCACACCTGCAATAAACAGGCTGAGCGAGGTCAGCCTATTTAATAAGTTACTGGCTCACACCTGTTGCCCAGGCTGTAGTGTGGTGGCGTGGTCTTGGCTGACTGCAACTTCCCCTCCCGGTTTCGAGTGATTCTCCAGCCTCAACCTCACAAGTAGCTGGGATTACAGGTATGTACCACCCACCAGGCTAATTGGACTTCTCTTTCTTTAAACACAAAAGGAGAGGGCTAAGAGGCCATCCCTCCAGACTAAAAGTTTGTATGTTGATGTGTTACTGTCTTTCAAGAGTCAGTTTGCTCCTTCTCAAGAATCTTTCAGAGATCTGTTTGCTCCTGGTCAAGAATCTGAGGTCTAGACTTTTGCTTAGAGTTGCTGAACGTCTCTCCCTTCCCATTTATTTTACTCTTCTTAGGATGTTCTCTACCTTCCCCTCCCCTCTCCTGCCCCTACTACACCCCGTTCTACAACCCCATCTGAAATATCAAGGGTGACCATAACTCACTGGTAGGTTGGAGAGGGATAAAGACTTTTTTTTTTTTTTTTTTTTTTTTTTTTTGAGACGGAGTTTCGCTCTTGTTACCCAGGCTGGAGTGCAATGGCGCGATCTCGGCTCACCGCAACCTCCGCCTCCCGGGTTCAGGCAATTCTCCTGCCCCAGCCTCCTGAGTAGCTGGGATTACAGGCACGCGCCACTATGCCCAGCTAATTTTTTGTATTTTTAGTAGAGACGGGGGTTTCACCATGTTGACCAGGATGGTCTCGATCTCTTGACCTCATGATCCACCCGCCTCGGCTTCCCACAGTGCTGTGATTACAGGCTTGAGCCACCGCGCCCGGCCGGGATAAAGACTTCTGAGCAATTCTCATAGACACCTCCTGTTCTCTGGTGCTGGCTGTGACTGGCACTGCTAGAGTGGATCTTGATCATTGCTTCTGGCATGGCCAGCCCATACCAGTTGTTTTTGTTGGCAGTGGAATTTTGAGGTCTGCTACTCCCAGCTGCTTTCTCTTGGAACCTTAGAACAGCCAGCTTCTATGTTCCGGAGCTTCTGGGCAGTTCCTTTACTCATTCCATACTTCCTCTAGAGGGCAGCACAAATCACAGTCTCTGTCAAGCACATGGAGTTGGGATCAACACCATGACTCAGGATTGGCTTGTAGAATTCTTTCAAATTCCCCTAGCCTGGTATGAGAGTATGGGAGCAAGAATGAATAGGTCAGGCACGGTGGCTCACACCTGCAATCCCAGCACTTTGGGAGGCTTAGGTGGGCGGGTCACTTAGATGCCAGGAGTTCGAGACCAGCCTGAGCAATGTGGCAAAACCCTGTCTCTACTAAAAATACAAAAATTAGCCAAGGGTGGTGGCACACACCTGTAATCCCAGCTACTCAGGAGGCTGAGGCAAGAGACCTGCTTGAACACAGGGAGTGGAGGTTACAATGACCAAGATTGTGCTACTGCACTCCAGCCTGGGTGACAGAGTGAGATTCTGTCTCAAAAATAATAATAAATCAATAAATCAGAATGAATAGATTTATTAATAAATAAAATATATTTATTAATAATAAATCTATTGTTCAAAATAATAGATTTTATTCATAATAATAAACAAATCACACCCATTGGCCTTCACTTGAAGACAGTTCAGCATGGTGGAGTCGGATGGAGCTGACTTCAAGTCCCATGCCCACCTCCAGCCTTAGTAACAGAGTGGTTTTAGGAAAAGTTACTTAACTCCTCTAAGCCTTGGTTTTTATTTTTCAAGTGGGAATAATAATGATTGCTTCTTAAAAACTCATGATTATTTGAGGATGACACGAGATCATACATGTTTTGTTAGACTCTGTGGACTGGTTATCTACGGGCCATCACAACTCCCTTTTCTCTTGCCCTCTGAGACTTCCCTGAAGTCTCCAGAACTAGCTAAACATAAAATGAGGGCTTTATTCTGAAAACTGTGAGTTCCAAAAGATACCTAGTGGTAGAAATACAGTCCCATCTAAACTCCCTCCATCACTCATGTGCCCCTCTCTCTGCATCTCCCTCTATTTACGGCATTCTTCTCTCTTTCTAGTTCCCTCCCTCCCTGAGCGAGGTCAGCCTATTTATTTAATAAATTACTGGCTCACACCTGCAATAAATAAGCTGAGTGAGATCAGCCTATTTATTTAACAAATGACCGTCTCACACCTGTAATAAATAGGCTGAGTGAGGTCTATAGGGAGTTTGAGACCAGCTTAACCAGGTCCATGGTGAAACCCCATCTCTACTAAAACAAAAATTAGCAGGGTGTAGTGGCAGGTGCCTGTAATCCCAGCTACTCTGGAGCCTGAGGAAGGAGAATCACTTGAACCCGGGGGCAGAGGTTGCAGGGAGCTGAGATCACGCCCCTGCACTCCAGCCTGGGCAAGACTCCGCCTCAAAAAAAAAAAAAAAAAATTACGAAAAATTAACCAGGCGTGGTGGCACGGGCCTCTAATTCCAGCTACTTAGGGAAATCGCTTGAACCTGGGAGGCAGAGATTGCAGTGAACCAAGGTTGAGCGCCATTGCACTCCAGCCTGCGCAACAGGAGCAAAACTCTGTCTCAAAAAAAGAAAGAAGAGCCGGGCGCGGTGGCTCAAGCCTGTAATCCCAGCACTTTGGGAGGCCGAGGCGGGTGGATCACGAGGTCAAGAGATCGAGACCATCCTGGTCAACACGGTGAAACCCCGTCTCTACTAAAAATACAAAAAATTAGCTGGGCATGGTGGCGCGTGCCTGTAATCCCAGCTACTCAGGAGGCTGAGGCAGGAGAATTGCCTGAACCCAGGAGGCGGAGGTTGCGGTGAGCCGAGATCGCGCCATTGCACTCCAGCATGGGGAAAAAAAGAGAAACACCCCCTCCCAAAAAAAAAAAAAAAAAAAAAAAAAAGAAGGGAGGGAGGAAGGGAGGGAAAGAAAGAAAGAGAAAGAAAGAAAAAGAAAAGAATGAAAGAAAGAAAAATAAAGAAGGTTTTATCAGGGGCTCCTGGTGTTAAGTCGTTCATATCAGCTGTCTTGTACCAGCATGTATGTGTTGTCGTGTGTATTCACACACAGACAGCAGGTCCAGAAAAATTTCCTACAAATGCACAGTATTTTATCGATTCTAAGTAGAACTTAATTGAGATGGATGTGGTGGCTCATGCCTATGGCTGTATTTCAGTACTTTTGAAGGCGGAGGTGAGAGGATTGCTTGAGCCTGGGAATTTGACACCAGTAACCTAGTAAGACGCTTACTCTACCAAAAAAAAAAAAAAAAAAAAAAAAAAAAAATTAGCTGTCTGTGATGGTGTATACCTGCAGTCCCAGCTGCTTTGGAGGCTGAGGCAAGAGGATCACTTGAGCCCAGGCGTTTGAGGCTGCAGTGAACCATGATTGCAGCATTGCACTTCAGTCTGGGAGACAGAGCAAGACCCTGTCTTTAAGTAAATAAATAAATAATAATAATAAAATTAAAAATACAGAAGAACTTAATTGAAATCATCTTACAGTCAATTGTGTGACCTAGTGTATACTTTGCCTTTTTTTTTCCTATTGTGGAACCTAAGTAATGCTATTTCTTATCACTGATGGCATCTGAGGTTTTTGTTTTGTTTTGTTTTTCTTTTCTTTCTTTCTTTTTTTTTTTTTTTTAGGTGGTATCTTGCTCTGTCGCCAGACTAGAGTGCAATGATGCAATCTTGGCTCACTGCAATCTCTGCCTCCTGGGTTCAAGCAATTCCCCTGCCTCAGCCTCCCGAGTAGCTGGGATTAGAGGCATCTGCCACCATGTCCGGCTAATTTTTTTGTATTTTTAATAGAGACGGGGTTTCACCATCTTGGCCAGGCTGGCTGGTCTTGAACTCCCGACCTCGTGATCCACCCGTCTCAGCCTCCCAAAGTGCTGGAATTACAGGCCTGAACTACTGTACCCGGCTGGACATCTGAGGTTTTGTTGACGTATATGCTGTCTATCTCAATTTGTATTGTTAGGAAGTGCATGTTTGTGTCCCTCTAAAATTTATTTGTTGAAACCATAAGCCCCAGTGGGGTAGTATTTGGAGATGGGGCATTTGGGGGGTAGTTAGGTCATGAAGGTGGAGCCCTCATGAATGGGACTAATGTCGTTGTTAGAAGAGGTGGGAGAGAGCTTGCTTTCCTGCTCTCTACTCTCTGCCATATGAAGATGCAGAAAGAGGATGGCCACTGTGGGCTGGGCACACCGGCTCATGCCTGTAATCCCAGCACTTTGGGAGGCCGGGGTAGGAGGATAGCTTGAGCTCAGGAGTTTGAGACCAGTGTGGGCAGCATAGTGAAACCCTGTCTCTACTCAAAAACAAAAACAAAACAAAAAAACCCAAAATAGCCAGGTGTAATTGTGCACATCTCTGGACCCAGCTACTAAGGCAGGAGAATTGCCTGAGCCTGGGAGATCAAGGCTGCAGTGAGCTATGATTGCACCACTGCACTCCAGCCAGGTGACAGAACAAAACCTTGTCTCAAACAAAACAAAAGAAAACAAAACAAAGCAAACAACAACAACAACAAAGACCATCTGCAAACCAGGAAGAGAGCTCTCTTCAGACTTTGGAGCTGCGGGCATCTTGATCTTGGACTTCTCAGCCTCTAGCATGTGTGAGAAATAAATGTGTGTTGTTTAAGCCACCCAGTCCATGGCATTCTGTTATAGTAGCCCAAACTAAGACATGTATCCACACACGCATGCACACATTCACCCCACTAACACGATAAAATGTCCCTTAGAAACTTTGTTGTTGTTGTTTTAAATAAGAATAGGGTCTCACTCTATCACCCAGGCTGGAGTACAGTGGTGCAGTCTCAGCTCACTGCAGCCTTGACCTCCTGCCTGGACTCAAGTGATCCTCCCACTTCAGCCTCCTGAGAACCTGGGACCACAGGTGTGTGCCACTACACCTGGCTAATATTTTCTTTCTTTTTTTTTTTTTTGTAGATATGAGGTCTCACTATGTTGCCCAGGCTGGTCTCTAACTCCTGGGCTCAAGGGATCCTCCCATCTTGGCCTCCCAAAGTGCTGGGATTACAGGCATGTACCACCGCACCTGGCCATATATTCTTCTTCTTATTATTATTATTTTGAGGCAGAGTCTCACTCTGTCACCCTCGGCTCTCTGCAGCCTCGACCTCTGAGCCTCAGGCAATTCTCCCACTTCAGCCTTGTGAGTAACTGGAACTACAGACACTCACCACCATGTCTGGCTAATTTTGTTTTTATTTTTGTAGAGACTGTGTCTCACTATGTTGCCCAGGCTGGTCTTGAACTCCTGGACTCAAGCAATCCTCCCATCTCGGTCTCCCAAATTGCTGGGATTACAGGCATGAGCCACTGCACATGGCAGAAACTGAATTACTGTAAGAAAAATTGGCCAGGCACAGTGGCTCACACCTGTAATCCAAACACTTTGGGAGGCCAACACAGGTGGATCACCTGAGGTCAGGAGTTCAAGACCAGCCTGGCCAAAATGGTGAAACCCTGTCTCTACTAAAAATACAAAAATAGCTGGGTGCGGTGGTGGCAGCCTGTAATCCCTCCCAATTATTTGGGAGGCTGAGGCAGGAGAATCCTTTGAAAGTAGGAGGTGGAGATTGCTGTGAGTCAAGATTGCACCACTGCATTCCAGCCTGAGTGACAGAGCAGGACTCTGTTTCAAAATGAAAAAAAAGAAAAATAAATAAAATAAAAAATAAAAAAAGAATAAGATCATCTTCAGTGGGAAAAGAAGGTTTCAGAGTGCAAGAATATCAGATAAGTAACAGCAAAAGCATTTTTCCTGCTGGAATTTGAATAACAACAATGTTTTAAAATTAAATACTCAAGTATTGCCATTAAAATATAAACTTTATGGCAAAGCGCTGTGGTTCATGCCTGTAATCCCAGCACTTCGGGAGGCCAAGGTCGGCAGATAATCTGAGGTCGGGAGTTCGAGACCAGCCTGATCAACATGGAGAAACCCTGTCTCTACTAAAAATACAAAATTAGCAGGGCATGGTGGCATATGCCTGTAATCCCAGCTACTCAGGAGGCTGAGGCAAAAGAATTGCTTGAACCCAGGAGGCAGAGGTTGCAGTGAGCTGACATCACGCCATTGCACTCAAGCCTGGGCAACGAGTGAAATTCTGTCTCAAAACAAACAAACAAAAACAAAACAAAACGACAACCAAACAAATGAACAAAAACCTTTATTTTACACACTGACCCTATTGAGCAAAACAGCCTTACTTTTCTTGTTTCACCTGCTTGGAGCTCCTTACCTATTGTTACTATGTTGATCACTCTTGGTTGTGAAAACACAAAAGCAGCTTTCAATCCCTGTGGGTGCCTGTGGTGTTATTGACGTATTCCTGCTGGGCTCATCTGAATATAACCAAAGATATAACAAATATCAGAATGATGGTGCAAACTGAGTTCTCTACAGAAATTGGCATTGCATCCAACCTGTACCATGAAGCATCTTCTAACATCTACCAGGTGTGTATTTAATATACACGACCTATATTTATAGTTACATATTATGAGGAACCACAGCCAGCTCATAGGCCCTTTGGGAGAATTAGAAATAGATGCTCCCTCTTCAAGCCATCTGTCAGAAAATTGTGCGAGATACTGACATTAAAACATGATATGTTACTGCCATCTGCTGGGAAGCTGTGGCAAAAAAAAAAAAAAAAAAAAAGCAAATCTACAATGTCTGAGAGGTGAATGATATCATTTGGATTTTTTTTTTTTAATAGGGTATCTCTATGTTGCCCAGGATGAAGTGCAATGGCTATTCACAGGCGCCATCCCGCTATTGATCAGCATGGGAGTCTTGACCTGATCCATTTCCTGGGCCGGTTTCCATTCCCAAGAGGTCATCATATTGATGCCAAAGTTAGTGTGGACACACAATTGGTATAGTGTACTACAGTCCTGAGCCGCTGGGCTCAAGTAATCCTCTTGCCTCAGCCTCCTGAGTAATGGTTAAGTGTGCCAATGCATGTAAAGCCATCAGAGTAGTGCCTGGCACAGGGTGAACACCATATGAGTGTTTGCTACCTTAATGCTTTAAAACGTATTTAACAAATACTTGCTAAGTGGCAGGTGCAGTCATAACATCCCCACGAATATGAACCCTTTTAATCCTCCTAACAACCCTCTTGAGACAGATAACAGCAGATGTAGAGGGCCAACTCCAGCCAGCATAATGGAACCTGTGAAGGTATGAATTCCAATACCGGGCACCGTGGTGCATACCTGTAATTCCAGCTACTCTGGAGGTTGAGGTGAGAGAATCACTTGAGGCCAGGACTTGGAGACCAGTCTGGGTAACATAGCAAGACCCCACCTCTAAAAAAATTTTTTTTTTTTTTGAGATGGAGTTTTGCTCTTATTGCCCAGGCTGGAGTGCAACGGCACAATCTTGCCTCACTGCAACCTCTGCCTCCCAGGTTCAAGCGGTTCTCCTGCTTCAGCCTCCCAAGTAGCTGGGATTACAGGCATGTGCCACCATACCGGCTAATTTTGTATTTTTGGTAGAGACGGGGTTTCTACCAAAAATACAAAATTAGCCAGGCGTGGTGGTGGGTGCCTGTAATCCTAGCTACTCGGGAGGCTAAGGCACGAGAATCGCTTGAATCCGGGAGGTGGAGGTTGCGGTAAGCCGAGACTGCACCACTGCACTCCAGCTTGGGCAACAAAGTGAGACTTTGTCAAAAAAAAAAAAAAAAAAAAAAAAAAAAAAAAAAAAAGGGAGGCGAGGAAAGAAAAGAAAGAAAAAGAAATTCTCTTCTGCATTATTTATATGAGCAGTAGGGGGAGAAAATAAAACGAATTTCAGTAGGCACGTGCAGACATCATATATCCCTTTCTGGGACATGTGATTGGAATCTCCACACTCCAGGAGGGTTCCTATAGACTCCCCAAGAAGAAATGAAGACTTTGGGGAATGGGAAGGGTGATTCACGATTCATAGTCTCTCACAGGGTTCTCGAAGATTGGGGTGGGTGCTGCGTGTGATTGTGTGAGGCTGAGCAGATGGCAGGGGAAACTCACTGGAACCCAGCCTCCTTAGGGTCCATTCTGGTGCCCCGCAGAGACAGAGAATTAAAAGGAGCGGCAAGTTCAGCACCGCGGAGAGCTCCCGGACTGGGGCCTATCCCGGATCTCTGGGCCCCGCCCCCCGCCCCCGGCGCCCCAGCCCTTCCTGCAGGCCCCGCCCAGATTTAAAGCTCTGTCATCCCGTTTAAAGAGGCCAAGGCAGCCTGGAGGGCGATGATACCCCGTCCACCTGCAATTACACACTAATTCTCCCACAGAGACTCAGGCTGGCCTGGTAGGGAAGAGGACTTTATTGGGATGTTAGTAGGGAAACATGAGAGGGTGAATTCCAGGGAACAGACACTAGGACCAACGTGGCGGTCACCTTAAGGAGCCATAAATTAAAAAATATTAAGATGAGGAGATGCCATGTGGGGAGGCTGCTGGGACTATTGGGGAATTTCTTAGGGATGGAATTTGGAATTGAAAAGCGGAAATAAGAATTTCCAGCCCTCTCACAAAACGGTGCGAAATGATCGCTTCAAGACTCCCTGCTGCCCTAGGCTGGGAGTTGGGGTTCTGGGGCTCCAGGAATAGAGGAGGTCTGGGCTTGGCTGAAGGGGTGAAGGGGTTTGGGTCAGGGTCGTTCCTCCAGGAAGCGGTAGGTAGGGTTCTCATAGCCGTGTCGCTGCAGTTCGCGGAGCTGCTGCTCCTCCAGAGTCAGCATGGGGTCCACCTGCAGCAGGCAGAGAGGGGAGGGACAGGACAGTGTGGTGCGGGACTGCCTGCAGGTCTCTCAGCTCGCCCACGCTCAGGCTCAGGAACTCTTCCCACACGCGGTCCTTGTGGTTCTCACCTCCACCACGCCATGGCTGATAGTCCCGTAGGGCTTCTTCCTTCGCAGGAGCAGCATGGAGAGGACAATGAGGGAGCCTCCGCCGGCTCCCATGATCAGCAGACCCGATACAGCCTCACGGGACACGCCTGTCCCAGCTGGTGCCTGCAGGGAGGGGAGATGGGGCAGAGGGCATCTTTGAGGGTCCTGCGTGGCTTTGGGAGTCAGCCTGGCCACTGATCTCTGCCCTCTTCCCCTAGGTACCCGGCTATCCCTCCTCTTACCAGCTCATCCCTCTGAATCTCCGATGAGTGGAAAGGGAAACCCCTTGGAACAGACGCATTCACCTGGGGGAGCAGGAGGTGTCAAGGACCCAGAAGTCTGGTCCCTGCCTCCTCTTTCCCAGGGGCCCAAGAGGGCATCCCCTATCCCTCTCATTTTCTAGCATCTCAAAGTGCATGTCCATGTCCTCAGCTCCCTCTTCCCTCAGGACAAGGAATCCAAGCTCCCAGCATCTCCTCCCTCAGACCCAGCCACATACACCCCAATCTTCTTCCCCTTTGGGAGCCCACAGTTCTGATTAACTTACCTTTCGCTCATACTGTTCCAGCGGGGACATATTCTCTTTCCCAGGGGATGCAGCATCTTGTTCTGTGGACCCTACCCCCCCAGTCTGATCTCATTCTTTTTTTTCTTTTTTGAGACAGAGTCTCACTCTGCCACTCAGGCTTGAGTGCAGTGGTGCAATCTCAGCTCACTGGAGCCTCAACTGCCTGGGCTCCAGTGATCCTTCTAAGTCAGCCTCCTGAGCAGCTGGGACTACAGACACGCCCCACCACACCCAGGTAACTTTTAAATTATTTGTAGATACAGGATCTCATTATGTTGCCCAGGCTGGTCTCGAACTCCTGGCCTCAAGGGATCCTCCTGCCTCAGCCTCCCAATGTGCTGGGATTACAGGTATGAGCCACCGGTGCCTGGCCCTATCTCATTCTTTAGGGTCCAGGGGTGGGGGTTGGAAAGTACACTGGACTCCACCCCAGGGGGTGTGGGATTCTCAGTGGATGGATCCTGTTCCATTCTGGGTTCAGGGATTCAGTGGGATTTGGAGGCTGGGGTCAACTGAGACACTCACCTTTTGGAAGGGTCATGGGGGTGTCTGCTGGCAGCCAGAGGAAGCAAGGCAGTGGAACAGTGAAGAGACAAGGGTATCAGCAAAGAAAGGTGGAGAAATATCCTCCCGGGACCAAAAAGAAGGATTGGGAATCCTGCAGGGGCCCTGCAACCTTAGACGTTCCTCCCCAACCTCTCCCAGTCACTGTGGTGGTGAAGACACCCTCAGACTGTAGGGGATTAGAAATTAGGCTGGGGGCCTGTTCCCCAATGTCTGGGGTCATCTATATGAAGGCTAACTCACCGTCCTTGGAATCTGGAGGCTGCAGCCCACCCTTGTCCTCACTGCTGCCCCCAGGGGCAGGGGCTTCCAATTCACTGGGACCCAGGTGTTCAGAGTTGAGGAGTTCCTCTGAGGGGGAGATGCAGAAAGGTGGCAGAGGTTGTGAGCACTGGGGTGAGTGAAGGGCACCCTAACAATAGAGCAATTGGGAGATTTTGCAGACAGCAGAGTCCGCCCCAAGTGTGGGGTAGCCAGAAGTGTGAGAGAAAGTGGGGAGCTGGATGGAGGCACAGTGGGCAGGAAGGTTAGAGGCTGAAGTTTCAAGATTATGGCTCGCTTTTTTTTTTTTTTTTTTTGAGACAGAGTTTTGCTCTTGTTGCCCATGCTGGTGTGCAATGGCGTGATCTCAGCTCACTGCAACCTCTGCCTCCCGGGTTCCAGCGATTCTCCTGCCTCAGCCTCCTGAGTAGCTGGGACTGCAGGTGCCTGCCACCACGTGGGCCTGGCTAATTTTTGTATTTTTAGTAGAGATGGGGGTTTCACCGTGTTGGCCAGGCTGGTCTCGAACTCCGAACCTCAAGTAATCCACCCGCCTCGGCCTCCTAAAGTGTTGGGATTATAGGCATGAGCACCATGCCCAGCTCAAGATTATAGCTTTTTTTTAAACCCAAATATTTAAGCGCTCCTGAAAAGATTATAGCTTTTTTAAATACTAGGAGAATCAGGGTTATGTGTCAGATATCCAGGAGGAAACCACAACAGATCTGGGAGCTGTGGTAGATCACACTTTCTGATATGAATATAAGTTCCTTCCCTTGAATCTGGACTGGGTTTGTAGCTTGCTTTAACCAACAGAATGTGGGCCCAAGCCTTAAGACCTGGCAACTTTCACTTTGATGTCTTAGAGAGCATGAACCACCATGTAGAAAATCCAGCTACCCTGCTGGTGAGACCATATGAAGAGGCTCCATGGAGAAGAGAGGCCCCGTGCCTCCTTGGAGAGGGAGAGAGGCCCATTTGTGCTAGACTCCCAGCCCCTAGATGATCTGCTAGCTAAATACAGCCACATGCTTGACCACTGGCAAGACCACCAGAAGAACCACTCTGCTGAACCCAGACCAGATGGCAGAATCATGAACAAAGAAAAATAGTTGTTAATTTTCACTGCTAAGTTCTGGGCTAGTTTGTTACAGAGGAATAACTGAAACTGGGGGATCAACACTTAGGAATCAAGATCTGCCCTCAGAAATTGGTAATGGGGGCTGGGATAATAGGCACTCACGGATCTGGGGCCGCAGCTCCTGAGCCAGGTGGGGGTGCTGATCAAGCAGGCCCAGGCTCTGATTCACCCTCTCCTCAATTACTTGAAGGTGGGTCTGCACCTGTGGGTGAGTGCACATGAAGGAAGAGCTGGGGATGCAGGCTGGAGACGAGGAAACTGAGGCAGTATGAAGGAGGAATTCAATAGCAGCCGAGGAAAAGCAGCACATGTAAGGGACAGGAAGTATGGTACAAGGGTCAGGAACTGGGCCATAGGAGAAGGAAATTGAAGAATGAAGTCCAAGGAACAGAAAGTGGGGTTTGAGGGGATTCTAGAGACAGGGATTGAGGACTGGAGGGTCATATAGAAATTATGTGGTTCAAGGCAAGATTTGCAGTTCAAGAGCAAGAAAACATCCAGAAAAGGGGAATTTGAATCTGAGCGCACAGAACAGGGGTTCCAGGGAAAACAAGTGGGGTTATGGAGAAAGGAGGCCGAGGAACAGTTCCTTCAAGGAACTAGAAGGGGATTCTCAGCTGGGCACGGTAGCTCACGCCTATAATCCCAGCTTTGGGAGGCAGAGGCAGCGGGATCACCTGAAGTCAGGAGTTCAAGACCAGCCTGAGCAACATGGCAAAACCTTGTCTCTACTAAGAATATTGGATTGGAAATTATTGCGGTTTCTGGCCGGGTGTGGTGGCTCATGCCTGTAATCCTAGCACTTTGGGAGGCCGAGGGTGGATCACCTGAGGTCGAGTTCGAGACCAACCTGGCCAACATGGTGAATCCCCGTTCTACTAAAAATACAAAACTCAGCCAGATGTGGTGGCATGCACCTGTAATCTCAGCTACTCAGCAGGCTGAGGCAGGAGACTCACTTGAACCCAGGAGGTGGAGGTTGCAGTGAGCCGAGATCACACCACTGCACTCCAGCCTGGGCAACAGAGCGAGACTCTGTCTCAAAACAAAAAAAAAAATTAGCTGGGTGTGGTGGTGGGCTCTTGTAATCCCAGCTACTGGAGAGGCTGAGGCAGGAGAATTGCTTGAACCCGTGAGGCAGAGGCTGCGGTGAGCAGAGATCGAGCCATTGCACTCCAGCCTAGGCGACAGAGCGAGACTGTCTCAAAAAAAAAAAGTATTGGGGTTTTTGCTATTGAAAGTAATAGCAAAAACCGCAATAACTTTTGTACCAACCCAATACAAAAGTTAGCTGGGTGTGGTGGTGAGCACCTGCAATCCCAGCTACTCGGGAGGCTGAGGCAGGAGAATCGCTTGAACCCAGGAGGCAAAGGTTGCAGTGAACAGAGATCGAGAACTGCACTCCAGCCTGGGCAACAGAGTGAGACCTTGCCTCAAACAAAAAAAATAAAAATAAAAATAAAGGGATTCTGGGAAAGGCAGTGAAAATCCAAGGAACGGAATGTAGGATCAAGGGGACGGTAAGTAGGAATCCAGCCGACAAGAAATAGGCGTCAAAGGCACAGCGTGTTGGGGGCCATGTTTCAGGGTCAGGAAGTCAAGCTGAGGGACTGGGAAGAGGCAGAGAAGTGATATTCAGGGGATAGGAAGGGATCCAAGAGACAGAAAGAGGGTCTGAGGGACCAGAGCAGAGAGCCTGAGGTGCTGGGGTCTGAGGATAGTGGTGCGTGCAGGAGCTGGAAGGATCTGAGCACCTGGAAGCGCATCTGCTGTGCCTTCTCTGGATCCACGGCCGCCACGTGCTGGTAGTGGCGCAGCGTGTGCCTCTGCTCCTTCTGCTCCGCACGCAGGTAGCGTCGCAGGGCCATCAAGACACGCTCCGCCTGAGGAAGGGACACAGGCTGCCCAGGTCTGCCCTCACCCTTCTCGTCCTCTGCTTTCTGCCCCCACGGTCCCCACACCTGAGGCGGATCTCCCTGCAGGGCTGCCAGGAAGCCCTCCAAGGCGGCCCGCCGCTGGTCGTTGATAAGGGCGATGACACGGGTGGCATGAGTCTCCACCAGGCGCTGTCGCTCACCAGACACCTGCTCCTCCAGGGTCTGCAGAATGGACTGGAAGTGCTGGGGAGCGGGTAGGGCACAGGGGCAGGAGAGGAGAAGATAGATCAAAGGCTGGTCAGACAGCCTGGAAAGGCAGCGTTACCTGGGGTTGGGGGCCGTTCCAAGGTCCAGGCCTGGGCAGAACCAAAGGGTATGGATTGGAAGGGGTAGGCTCCAGGGCCAGGTAGAGTGGAGGTGGGACTAGGCCCAGTGGGAGCCAATCTGAGGGTGTAAACTGTAAGATCAAGTGGGAACAGTCTGGGAGCAGAACTGGCCAATGTTAGGGTGAAAGGGACAAAGCCTTGCAGGGCTCCGGGCTGGGTCAGGGTCAAACTGGAGACAGGCTGTACCTAAATGACACGATAGGGGTGGAACCAACAGCTAATGGGGGCTAACATGAGTGGGGTCTCCATGGGGTAGGTCAGGTTGAGAGAGGCGAGACAAGTAGGCAGAGCCAGAATCAGGGGGAGGGGCCTGATAGAGACAGGAATACATCAAAGAGAGACCAAGAAGGCCCTGGCTGTATCTGCAGGGGCCCGGGCTTGGGACAGGACTCCAGAACCGGCCCTGAGAGGCAAGTCAAGTGCAGATGGGCCAAACATTGCCAATCGGAGGAGGAGAGCAGTGTCAGGACAGATGGTGGCTTAAGAGGGGCAGAGCCGCATGTAGGCTTGTGGCCAGGAAGGGCAGAGATAAGTGGGAAGGGGTGGAGCTGGATGAGCAGGGCACGGCCAGAACCACGTGAAGCTGAGCGTGCTCCAGGTGGGGGACAGTCATGAGTAGGGCCCTCTGGGGCTGTCCTACCTCATTCAGGGCCTGTCTGTCAGCTTTAGGAAGGTTCTTGGACTGGTTGTCAGCCATGGCCCATTCACGCATCACCTGCATGGGGAGCGGAGCTTCAGGATCCCAGAATCCACCCTGAGCCACCTGGTGAGTCCCCCAACCCCTCTTGAAGATTTTTAGAGGCCCCAGATCCCTTAAGTCTTGCTGGTTCTTGGGCTCCCAAGAGGGAAGATCTAGAAAGAGTTTAAAGTGAAAGAGAGGCTAGGCATGGTGGCTCACGCCTGTAATCCCAGCACTTTGGGAGGCCAAGACACATGGATCTCCTAGTTCAGGAGTTCAAAACCAGCCTGGCCAACATGGTGAAACTCTGTCTCTACTAAAAAATACAAAAACTAGCTGGGCATGGTGGTGGGCGCCCGTAGTCCCAGCTACTTGGGAGGCTGAGGCAGGAGAATCACTTGAACCCAGGAGGCAGAGGTTGCAATGAGCCCAGATCATGCCATTGCACTCCAGCCTGGGCAACAAGAGTGAAACTCCAACTCAAAAAACAAAAACAAAACAAAACAAAAAAGTGAAAGAGTGCCATAGACCAGAGTCTCCATATAATCTGGTGGCGTCTCAGTTGGATTCTAGATGGACCATGGGTCTCTGGTCATGTTAGGGGGTGATATGGAGGGCTCACAGTCGAAGGGGCTTAGGGAGCCTTTGCAAGTACTATCAATGTGTTCTGGAAGTTTCCTGGTATTTAGGGAGCTCTGTACTGTAGTGGGTCCTGGGGCCCCCGGTATCATCACCTCATTAATCTGGCGCATCCTACGCTCCTCCAGGTCCATCTTGGCCCTCAGGAACCCCTCGTGCTCACTGATTTCCCCCGGCATGCCGAAGTAAATATCCACACCATCTGTGGGCCTCGGGGTGGGAGTGACTACGAGACCAGGGATCAGGAGGTCAGTCTGCTGCCCACCTCCAGGTCCCCTTTTCTACCTAGAGAACCATGTTTCCTGGAGTGTACCAAAGACCATCATGTGTCCAGTTTGGCCACCACTGCTGCCTGGCATTTTGGGAGATGTAGTTCTGGACTGGGCCTGTTCTTGCAAAGCTTAGGAATCTTTTACACCATCTTGTAAGCTTTCCTGAAATGATCCTCAGGACCTACCCAATGGCCCCTCTACTCCCAAGTACCCCCAGGTTAGCCCTTCTTCCTCTGTTTTATCCAAAGTTACTCCCATCTTTTCCCCTCAGTTGGGTCTTTCCCCCATAGGTCCCTCCCAAAGACACCCCCCAGCGTGTTTCTGCCAGATCCTTCTCCCTCCATGGCAGAGAGGCCTGGGGGTTCAGAGACTGTCTCACCTTTGCTGACCACTGCAAGGGTATGGGAGCTTGGGGGTGGCACCCTTTCCTCCTTCTCTTCCTCTTCAGCCTGCGGAGGCTCCACAAAGTAATCATCTACTGGCTGTGGGAAGGATTCCTCCTCTTCCTCATCCTCAGCCCCCTCTGCTTTGCTCCCCAGGGGCCAGGACCGGGTGGAGGGGTCACTGAGGGAGCAGGAGAGGACCCAGACAGTAAGAACCCAGGCCCAGGCTCCCAGACTGCCATCCCCTTCCTCAGGAACGTTGGGAAGGGCACAGAGGGTTCCCTTCCACTCACCCAACTGCTGTCCCAGATGGGTCAGGGGTCCCTGGAGGGGGACAGCACACATACTCCACACCACGGAACCGATCCGAGCCACAGGGCAAAAGCATGCCCGAGCCGTGCAGGATGAGGCCCTGGGAGCTGCAGGCCTGTGGGAAGAGTGGGCCCAGATGCCAGGATTGTGGGGTATGGGTTGGTAGAGGGGGAGCCAGTCTGCCTGGATCTAGGGGGCTGATGAGGCTGGGAGCCTGGATTCCTGGTTCTGGAGGAAGGGATTGGGGGGATGAAATTCCTAGATCCCAGTGGGAAGAGGATGCTGGTGGCCCAGACTCCTTGGTTCTGGTGGAGGAGGGTGTTAGGGGCCTGGGCTCCTGGGTTCTAGGGGGGAGGGGATGGGTGGGCCAAGGTCCTGACCTCCTGCGCCTCCTGATGCCTCCGGGTTGAACTCTCACATTCGTCCATGCGCTCCTGGTGCAAGAACCGGCAGCCTTCGGGCACCAGCAAGGCCTCACTCACAAATTCACCAGCTGGGAGTATGGGACACCAGGGTGAGACCCTCCCACAGCCACCAACCCCACCCTCCTCAGAATCCAGATATTTTATCTTCAGAGGCTTCTCTGCCCCACTTAGGACACAAGCACCCAGCCCCTTAATGTGGGCCTGAGATAGGGGCACAGAACCTCGCCTCTCAGAAACTCCCAACTCAGTGTCCCCCGGCCCACCCCAACCCCTAGCCACATGGACTCACGCAGGCAGCGGAAGGGCACAACTTGGTGGTGGGGATGGGCGCAGTGGCCGCTCCGGGCACCCCCGCACCAGTGCTCCATGGGGATGGCCTGAGTAGCCTGCTCTACACGTGCAATCTGCAGCTCCGGGTACATCTGGGGGGGATCAGGTGGGAACAATCAGCCCACTGCCCTGCCCCTGCCAGGGGGCACCCCTCTCCACTGGCCAGGTCCTTTTTTTTTTTTTTTTTTTTTTTTTTGGAGAGGGACTTTTTGCTTTTGTCACCCAGGCTGGAGTGCAATGGTGTAATCTCGGCTCACTAAAACCTCCACCTCCCAGGTTCAAGAGATTTTCCTGCCTCAGCCTCCTGCGTAGCTGGGATTACAGGCATGCACCATCATGCCCTTGCCAATTTTTGCATTTTTAGTAGAGATGAATTTTCTCCATGTTGGCCAGGCTGGTCTCGAACTCCTGACCTCAGGTGATCCGCCCGCCTCAGCCTCCCAAAGTGCTGCGATTACAGGAGTGAGCCAACGCGCCTGGCCAGGTCCCTTTTCAAAGCTCTAATATTCATGAGGACATCGCCTCCCTAGGCCCTGCCTCTCCATAGCGCCAGCCTTAGATATCCAAGCCCCTCGTGCCCATTGGCCACGCCCACTAGCAGTTTTCCCTTAAAAGTCCGGTCATCTTTAAGCCCTATCCCTTTTCCTGTGCTATTTCTTTTCGAAGGTCGGTCTAAGCCCACCTCTCTGGTCACTCCTCCCCGCTGTCAGGTTCTTCTCCCCACAGGTCTCACCCTCCTTTGGGGCCCCGCCTTTTTATCTGTTCCGCGTCTCCAAAACTCTTCCCTTTACAGAGTAGAGGCTTTTCGTGGCCACGCCTCCCAGCTCTCCGCGCTTTCATTGGGCTCCACCTCTTTCCCCATCTTGCTGGTCTTTAAGATCTTTCTCTTAGCCCCGCCTCTCCTTTCACCACTCCCTCCTACACCTCTACTCTTTACGAAGACCACCAGATTACTAAACCCCACTTCTCTAGCCATCTCGCGGTTCTCCCGACTTTCCTGACTTAGTATCTCAAAACAGGTTCCCTGCCCTGGCGTAGCTGAGCCTCTTTGTTGGCCACGCCCCCCAGCTTCCACGCCTTAGATCGTGCCGCACCTTGGACCACGCCTTTTGCAAGTCTAGCTTTCCGTGGGCGGCCCGCTTTCCGATAGCCCAGCCCCTCCCGCTCGGCCCCGCCCACCTGTCTGCAGTACTCCAGCACGCGCTGCGGGTCCCGGAGACAGCGTCGAGAGCGCTGTGGGTCTGGTTCCCAGCGGCCGGTGCGCAGGTCCCGGTGAAGGGTTGGGCGCCCGCATAGTCCGGCAACCTGGGCCGACCCCGGGGCCTGAATGGAAGTGGAGGGGACAGTGAGGGCCCGGGGGACGTTGGCACGAGAGTCCTCTGGTTCTTTGCTCCCTAGAACCGAGACCTCCAGCACCAGCCACCTCCCCCAAGCACCGCACACCCGCCTCCATGGAGGCACCGTTCCCTGGGAAACAGCTCCCGTAGGGCGGGGGCGCCCCAGCTCTCCCGTTGCTATGGCTACCCGGGTCCTCCGGGATTCTCTCGGCCTTGTTGCCGCGGAGACAGACTCCGCCCCCACCCCAGCGCGGTCGCGCTGGAGCCCGAAGGGGTTAAACCTGAGTCGCGGAGGAGGAGGCCAGAACCCAGGCGTTCTGGCCCCTCCTCCCTCCATCCCCTGCTCAGGCTCCGGTTGCAGGGTGCAAAGCTGACAAGGCCTGGCTTCAGGGGCCTGCAGTCCTGGACACCAGGTCCTTGAGGACTGAGGAGCTACATCTGGTTGGGGTGGGCGGTGACTGGAGGACTGGACTCCTGGGTCCTGGGAGGCTGCGAGGGCCCCCATATGGGTCCAGAGGATACAAGCGGTCTGGATTTTTGGATCTAAGTGCCTTACTGCTTGGCGGGTCCTATGTCCAGGCAGGAGGGGGCCGGGGCCGAGTCACCTGGGTCTGGAGAGGGGGCTGGACTTCTGGGACCAAGGGCTCTAAATAGAGCAGCTCCTATGCTCGGGGTGGGAGGGGGCTGGGACGTCAAATGATGGGGGAGCTGGGGCCTGGAGCCCTGGGTTCACAAATGTGTTTGGGGGTGCCTGGGGGCTGACCACCTGGCTGGAAAGACCGCGCTTTCGGCCCTGGACATGTCCGCCCCGGCGTCCAGAGGCCCGGTCCCGCCCCTTCCCCCATCCCCCAGGACCCGGCCCGGCCTCACCTCGGCCGCGCCGGGGCTCCCACCGGCCAGGCTCCCGACGGCGGGCTGCGCGCGCAGAAGCAGCAGCAATAGTGGCAGCAGCAGCGGCAGCGGCAGCGGTAGCGGCGGCTGGCCCCGGCGGCGACCCAGACAGCGAGCAGCGGGGCTGGCGGGCCCCATGTCCCGGCCCTTGCGCCCTCACGTCCCCTGCACTCCCGCCCGGCCCGGCCCCAGCGGTGACAGGAGCTCCCGGAGCCACCGCCGCCACCTCCTCCTCCCGCCGCCCCCGGGCTGCGCCGGCGCCGCCAGCCCCGCCCCGCGCCGGCCCCGCCTTCCTGGCCAGGACAATAGCGTGGCGGCTCCGCGCAGAGTGGAACCGCTCGGGAACCCCAGGCGGGAGCCTGCGCCAGGCCCCCGCCCCTCGAGATTCCAGGCGTCCCGCCCCTTGAAGGGCTCAGCCAGGAGTCCGGCTACGGGCTCCGCCCGTTGTGAATTTTGAGCCATCTCGCAGGACTCACCCTCATAGACCCAGATACACAGAATTAGTTTTGTCCTTCTCCAAGGATGCAAGCATCGGCGACCCTCGTACCCTAGTAAATTCCTCTGTTGAGGGCTCAGGAATATAGGTCTCCAAAATGTCCCCAATCAAGAAAGCAGCAGGGGAGGGTGAGACCCAGTCCCCTCCTCTTTCAGATCCAGGAGTCAGGGCGCTAGGTTTCTTCTCTCTCAGGACCAGAGACCAAGCCCCCAGGACATTCTCCCTCAGACCCAGGAGTTCAGTCTTCCTGCTCTGCTTCCCAAGGGTCCCAGGGGCGTGTACCTTTAACTCCTAGCTCAAGGATCCATGAACCACAGCCCCCAGGACCCTTCTTTAAGGATCACCTAAGCAGGCACCAGCATCATGCCCACTGTGGATGCAGCGCCTCAGGATTAGGGTCTGGACCTCCGCCCTTGCTGTAAGGACCAGGGGATTGTCATTTTCCTATCCATAGTCTCCCCTTCCCTGCCCCGCTTCAGGACTCACTTGTTTGCCTCCTCTAATGAGAGTGTAGTATTCTGTCTTCTCCAGGACCCCTGGGTCAGCCCTGTCACATGTGTACAACTGTGTGGACATCTGTTTGTGTGTCTGTGCATACATGCCCATGTGTATGTCTGTTTCTGTTTGCAACGTGTGTGTGTGTGTGTGTGTGTGTGTGAAGATGTATATTAAAAGAGCCCATGGCCAGGCACACTGGCTCTGGCCTGTAATTTCAGCACTTTGGGAGGCCTAACTGGGCCTATCCACTTGAGGTCAGGAGTTTGAGATCAGCCTGGCCAACATGGTGAAACTCCATCTCTACTAAAAATACAAAAATTAGCCAGGCGGGGTGGCGGGTGCCTGTAATCCCAGCTATTGGGAGGCTGAGACAGAAGAATCACTTGAAGCATGGGAGGTGGAAGTTGTTTTGAGGCAAGATCACACCACTGCACTCTAGCCTGGGTGACAGACTGAGACTCCGTCTCAAAAAATAATAATAATAAAATAAAAGAGCCTAGACCAGGCGTGGTGCCTGTAATCCAGCACTTTGGGAAGCTGAGACAGGCTGATCACTTGAGCTCACAAGTTCAAGACTAGCCTGGCCAATATGGTGAAACCCTGTCTCTACAAACAAATACAAAAAATAGCCGGATGTGGTGGCATGCACCTGTAGTCCCAGCTACTTGGGAGGCTGAGGTGGAAGGATGGCTTGAGCCCAGGATGCAGAGGTAGCAGTGAGCTGAGATTATGCCAGTGTACTCCAGCCTAGGTCATAGAGCCAGACCTTGTCTCAAGAAGAAAAAAAAAGCCTAGAGCAGTTTGCAGGTAGCAAGAGACTGACAGGTGGCTCACAGTTTTACTCCTACAGCCACCTCATAGGCTAGGGTAGAGGAGGGACCTTGGGACAGGTCTAATGGACCCTTCCTTGATGGAGGGTAATAATGCCAGTAGACTCCCTAAGACACATTTGCCTTTTTGATTTTTCTTTATTATTAAACATAAATATTTTTATCTAGAGATTCCCCTTTGCCCCCACAGTGATAATTCTCACCATATCCCCACTCCTTGGGTCCAAGTCTTTCTAAGTCTTTTTTTTTTTGAGATGGAGTTTCAATCTTATTGCCCAGGCTGGAGTGCAATGGCACAATCTTGGCTCACTGCAACCTCCACCTCCTAGGTTCAAGGATTCTCCTGCCTCAGCCTCCTGAGTAGCTGGGATTACAGGCACGCACTCTTTTCTAAGTCTTTAAGGAAAGTGGAATCAAGATGGTAGCCATCTTTGGTTCCTAGGGAGTATATGGCCATCTTGGCTGCACTTCCATTGGCCGAGCAAACTTCCCATCAGGGAGAGCCAGGGTGGGGCCTGGTATGCTCTTCATCTTCATCTATCCTATGCTACCTTTCTTCTCAATGCAGGTGGTCATCTTGAAAGATCTTCTTTCAGTGGCCAGAAACAACTCCCATCCCTGCCCCAAACTCCCAACACCTGCTGCCCTGTCCCTATCTCTAGTCAAAGGGCCTACCTGCTATCTGGAATCTCTTTTACACCAGGGAATAGGTGGGCATGTTGGGCGGCCATGTTGCTCCCACTTGGGGCATCCCCTTTGGCTGAGCTGACTATCCCCAATGCTCCTGGCAATTGTCATGATCCTTCCCTCCCCGCAGTGTTCAGTTTTAGAGGAGTAAGATTGCCAACTTGTCCTGGCTCCTCAGAAATCAGGACACTTCGTTATGGCAAGTTGGAGATCCCAGGACTCTTCCATTGCAGAGATGTCACACATGAGTCTGGAGGCGCGGGTGGCTAGGTGTGGGGAAGGCAGCATATGGGAAGTGGGGAGTCCCGGGGGCCAGATCTGGGGGTCCAAAGGTTGTGGGTTTGATGTAGCTGGTGAAAGCCCGAGGGTGGGGTGTGGTGAGGTAGCCTGCCTGGGCTCTGTACAGTCTGCAGGGGGGAACTATGCCCAGGTGTGGGTTGAAGTCATAGAAGGTAGGGGTCCCTGGGGGCCGAAGGGGGGAAGTGGGTGGCAGGAAGAGGCCTCTTCCAGGGGCTTCGCCAAGACTCAGGCTCACACTGACTCCTCGGACCTTGTAGTAACCGTTAGTTGGGTCCTGAGGGGACAAATGGGACTCAGTTAGGTGTGTGAGGGTTCAGGGTGGTGGCGGGGGGAAGGGTCACTGATGGAGAGACACACTGAAATAGACCAGAACTTGAGAGAGACAAAAAGAGACACACAAGGACTGGGAGAGACAGAAAGTGAGATGGAGGAACAGTGACAAGAGGCAAAGGGAGAGGATATAGGCAGAGAAAGGCAGAGACGGAGGGATACAGGCCTGCCTGAGGGGGTGTCGGTGTGGAAGGTGCAGAGGGAACAGGACAGAGGCACTTGCCTGCCCAGCAGCCCCTAGGCTTTGATTCAGTGTCACACCCTGTGTTGCTGCTACAAGACATGTCACTAGGATAGAAGTGGACCCTGTCCTCACAGAGATCCCACACCAAGGGAAAAATGACAAACCATGAGACAGCACCCAGAGGGGTCAGGGTTGTGCCTGGGAAAGGCATAGGCAGTGACGGGGGCTGTGATCGGGGTGCCCTTAGCATAGTGGGTGGGATAGGGAAGCCCAGGTCAGACTGGTCATGGCTGTGATGGGCAGAACACAGGCAGAATGATCGGGCTGTCATGACAGAAGCATGGGCTTTCTAGGGCAAGAAATGTTTGAGCTGAGACTGGAGGAATAAAGGAGGGAATTAGGTAGACACGGAAAGGAAGGTAGGAGTGTTTCGGGCTAAGAGAATGGCATGTTGGTCGGGCGTGGTGGCTCATGCCTGTGATCACAGCAATTTGGGAGGCTGAGGCAGGCGGATCATCTGACCTCAGAAGTTCGAGACCAGCCTGGCCAACATGGTAAAACCCCATCTCTACCAAAAATACCAAAAAAAAAAAAAAAAATTAGCCAGTTACTTGGGAGGCTGAGGCAGGAAAATGGTTTGAACCCAGGAGGTGGAGGTTGCAGTGAGCTGAGACTGTGCCACTGCACTCTAGCCTGGGCAACAGAGCAAGACTCCATCTCAGAAAAAAAGAGAAAAATGATGGCATGTGCTAGTTACATGGCATGTGCAGAGGAGAGAGAGGAGTGCTGTGGCCTGGAGATGGGCTAAGGTCAATGTGGCTGTCCTGATAGGACCCCAGAGGAAGGACAGGTTTGGGAAGATGTGGGGCCAGTGTAGGACCTGGTGGCTGAAAGGGGCTTGACAGTGATGAGGAGAGCACAGGCAGAGCGAGCCCCAGTCTGGGCTCCGGGCAGAGGCTGGGGCTGGGACAGATGGGTGAGCAGAGTCCACAGATAGGCAAACTGAAGCTGGGAGCTGGGTAAGATGGCCCAGGGGGTAGGAGGAGGGGGATGAGGAGCTGGGTCCCAGTTCTGGGGGTAACAGAAGGAAAACAGAGGGGACAGGCGTGGGAGAGAGATGGAGATACAGAGGAGGGAGCCCCACCCCTCCCAACACTCACCTTGGTCTGCAGAGCCCCTTCCTCCTCCAGAACCAGATCACTGTGGTCAGTGTGCACAATGGGGCCCTGAGGTAGGGAACTTAGTGAGAGGAAATAATCAGAGGATCCCCCCACCCCAATGCCAGACTCCAAGGACCTTCGGCCAGCCAGTGGAGGCCAGGCAGGAGACAGTAAGAGCACCAGAGCTGGGGACTGCACTCAGAACAATAAAAGGGTCGTGGGAGGCTAGTGCAGTGGCTCATGCCTGTAATCCCAGCACTTTGGGAGGCCGAGGTGGGAGGATCAGTTGAGGCCAGAAGTTCGAAACCAGCTTGGTCAACATGGCAAAACCCCGTCTCTACTAAAAATGCAACAATTAGCCAGGCATTGTTACAGGTGGTGGGTGCTTGTAATTCCAGCTACTCAGGAAGCTGAGGAACAAGACTCACTTGAACTGGGAGGTGGAGGTTGCAGTGAGTCAGGATCGTACAACTGCATTCCAGCTTGGATGACAGAGCAAGACTCTGTCTCAAAAAAAAAAAAGGGGGTTGTGGGGATATACTAGGCCTAGGGAACAACTGGGTCAGGGGAATGGACTTGGGTGACATTTGGGTTTCAGGTCATTGTTAAGACTAGAGCCCTCAGGCTGGGCATGGTGGCTCATGCCTGTAATACCAGCTCTTTGGGAGGTCGAGGTGGGTGGATCACCTGAGGTCAGAAGTTCGAGACCAGCCTGGCTAACATGGGGAAACTCCATCTCTACTAAAAATACAAAATCAGCTGGGTGTGGTGGCAGGTGCCTGTAATCCCAGCTACTTGGAAGGCTGAGGCAGGAGAATCGCTTGAACCAGGGAGGTGGAGGTTGCAGTGAGCCGAGATTGTGCCACTGCACTCCAGCCTGGGTGATAGAGTGAGACTCTGTCAAAAAACCAAAAAATAAAACAACAAAAATTCATAGAGACGGGGTCTTGCTCTGTCGCCCAGGCTGGAGTGTATGGTGCAATCATAGCTCCTTGCTGCCTCTCCAGGCCCACTTCGGTGTCCTGAGTAGCTGGGACTATAGGCGTGTGCCACCATACCCGGTTCATTTTTTATTTTATTTTGTATTTTTGTAGAGATGGAGTCCCACTATGCTGCCCAGGCCGGCTTCTAATTCCTGGCCTTAAGTGATCCTAGTGTCTCCGCCTCCCAAAATGGTATTACAGGCGTCAGCCACCACGCCCAGCCTTAGAGCCCCATTTGAGTTTGGGGACCCTTTTGGGACTGGGCTATTACTTGGGTCTGGAGGCACAGTAGTGTCTGGGGACCCTGGCATCCTACCCGGTCCTCGCCGCTGCCCGTCTCCTCTTCCTCGGGTCCTCGCGAACTGGAGCCGTCGCTGCTGCCTGGGATTCGCATCAGGTTCTTTTGCTCCGGGAAAGAGGCGGAGGCTGACGAACAGCGAGGGGCGGAGTTAGTGATGGGCGGGGTGACGGTGTGTGCAGACCAATAAGCGGGAAGAGAGAGGACTGGGAACCAACGAGGCGGATCGGGTGGGGCTGTTGGGAACCAATGAGAATCCTTCCCAGGCCGAGGAGCGTGACCCTGGGAAGGTCGAGTTAGGGCTTGAGGAGAGCTAAGCCCGGTTCCGGGGTGGAAACCTGAAGGTGACCTACAGGACTGCAGCCAGCGCCCAAGGCCAGGTCAGGTCACTGGGTGTGTGGGGTTAGGGTGTGTGTGGGGTTGGGGACTGAGGAGCAGGGGCGGAGCTCAGGCACTGACCCTTGCCGTGGCGCCAGCAGCAGAGGGCCACCCCAGTGATGACCATAAGGAGAGTCGTGGTGGCAGCGGCTACTCCGGCCACTATCCGCACAGTGGGTAGCAAGTCTGCAGGGAGCAGAGGGGACATCCTGAGAAGGCTGAGGGGGAACCAGGAAACGGGGGCTCAGGGATTGAGTTTGGGATCCCTGGGTTGAAAATTTCTCACATTTGGAGAGTCAAAGACCCTTGAATCTGGGTCTTTGAATTTTGCAAGTATGTGAGTTTGAATTCTCTGGCTTTAGGGAGTCTCAGAGTTTGAGGGTCCTTTACTTTGCAATTTGCTTTGCAATCGTTGGAGGTTCCTTTTTTGGGGCCCCTCAGTGTGAGGGGTCTCTCAGTTTAGGATTCCAAATGTGAAGGCATTTGTGGTTGCGGGGTCCTGGAAATCCATGAGTCCACAGTTTTGAGACTTCCAAGGTTTGGAGGTCTCTGCATTTGAGGGTCTGAGGTTTGGCAGCCCTCGGTTGGGGGAATTCCTGTATTTGTGGGGTTTAGACTCTCCAAGTTTGGGGTCTTCAGGCTGGAGTCTCACCTCTACGGCCTAGGCTGGCCCTGGCACCTCCCTCTCCCAGTCGGTTCCGGGCACTGCAGTTAAAGCTCCTGCTAAAGTCAGACTCCTGCGTCCCCGAAATGTGTAGCACAGAGATCAGGCCCGGACCCTGTCCCTCATGGCCCTCCGGGGCAGGGAATGTCTCCACCAGGAAGCGGCCCCGAGACCCTGCCTCCAGGAAACCCTCATCCCAAGACCAGACCTGGGGGCACAAAAGAGGAAGGACACTGAGGAGACTGAGGAGTGGGGGAGAAGGGGGAGTGATGATGTCTGGGAAGTCAGAGACGGTCACAGCAGTTTCAGGGGGCCAGGTGGGAGGTCAGGGATCACGGCTGGATGGGTCACGAGTGGAGTGACATTTTTTCCTTACCACAGCGTCTGGCGGGGGAGAGGCGAAAACCAGACACTGGAGGCGGGCGGGGCCCCTCAGGAAGGCAGGCGCAGAGTGTAGGGCCGTCACTACTGGGGGAGCTGGGATGGAGACAATGGGTCACTCAGGAGACGTCTTGCCCCAAAGACTATAACAAAGCCGGGCCAGGCCAAGGCACTCTCATCCAATCAGGCCACGCCGTTTCCAAACTCAGATTCCCCTAAAAGCCTCGCCTTCGTTAGGTCCAGTCTCCATGCCCCGCTTGGTATAAAGCTCTTTCCAGGCCACTCCCACTGCATTAGGCCTGGTGCCCCCCTGTTCACTCCCAATCCGAGGGCCCGCCAGGTGCTCTAGGAAGCCCCGCCTTCTCACCGTTGACGGTCAGGCGAGCCTCCGCGGCGCCGCCCCCCAGGCCCGAGAGCCCAGGCTCAGCCCTGCACACATAGTCGCCTGCGTCCTCGGGCCCCACCGACCGAAGGCGCAGCGTGGGTCCAGAGCCCAGCATCTGCGACAGGGAAGGTGCGTCAGAAGCCGGATTTGCAAGGAAACCCGGTTCCCCGCCAGCTACTGCCTCAGATTTAGGGTTGCACCTCCGCGCCACCGCGGCGGGTCCAGGTTACGCGTGGAAGCGGGTTCCCGCGCCAGGCACAGATGAAGGAAGCGTCTTCCCCCACGTCCACGGACACGGGCTCCGGCTTTGCCTGTAGAATCGGCCCAACTGGACGAGGGAGACGAGGGGTCACATGGCCAGGGCGGAATGCAGCCCCTGACCCAGGATCAGCCCCACAGAAACACGACACCCTCTAGGGCGCAAGAATAAGCCCCAAGTTCACACGCTCCTCCTCCTCCTAATAATCCACGCCCACTCTCCCGGCCCCGCCCCTCCAGGTGCCGCCCCAACAGCCCTGAAAGTCACGCCCACATTTGATCACACCCACAGCCCTGCCCACGCTCACACAGCACATCCAGCGCAGTGGTGCGGTTGGCGCTACCCACGGCGTTGCTGACCTCGCAGGAAACTGGCTCAGTTAGGAACGAGGCATCTGCCACGACCTCCAACCTTGGCCCGCGGGCCCCGAGCACCGGGGAGCCCCCTTTTGCCCACCTGAGGAAGTGGTGGTGCAGTTAGTGTTGTCCCTGCTCTCTGGCACACCTACTCTGGTCCCAGCCCTTCCCAAGCTCATCTTGGGGCTGGGCAGAGGTGGTCTTCGTCCTCACCTGTAGCCTGTGACAGGAGGCTGGGCTGTGGCATGGCACAGGAAAGTGACCTTCTCTCCCTCCTGTACAGTGTGTGGCTCAGCAGACAGAGTCACCTCTGGGGGGTCTGTGAGGGTGGAACGATGGTCAGGACCAGGAACACCTCTGTCACTGGCCTAGGGGTCCAGTCCCTAGTTCCTCCACCCCAGGAGTCTGGGCCCCTAGTCCTCTTCTCCCTTTGAGCCAGGAGTCTAGGCTTTCAGTTCCAAGTTCCTCCAGGTACCCCAATGTGCCAGCCTTCTGTCCTCTCCTACTCTCCCAGATGTGGGAGTCCAGGCCCAGCTTCCTCTTTCTCCAGGGACCCCAGCCATCTGTCCTCTCCTGCTCAGAGTCTCACTCTGTCACCAAGGCTGAAGTGCAGTGGCACTATCTTGGCTCACTGCAACCTCTGCTTCCCAGGTACAAGTGATTCTCCTGCCTCAGCCTCCCACGTAGCTAGGATTACAGGCATGTGCTACCTCGCCCAGCTAATTTTTGTATTTTTAGTAGAGATGGGATTTCAACATATTAGCCAGACTGGTCTCAAACTCCCGACCTCAGGTGATCCGCCCACTGTGGCCTTTCAAAGTGCTGGGAATACAGGCATGAGCCACCATACTTGGTCCTCTCCTGCTCTTTTAGATCCAGGAGTCCTGGCTCCAGTTTCCTGGTTCCCCAGGGACCACAGTCCCCTCCTTCCTCATACCCAGGAGTCAGGGCCCCACACCCGTCTTTCCCAGGGCCGGCTGCACTCACACTGCAGGCTCAGTGTGATAGCTGTGTCCCTCCCCGCGGGCAGGGCCTGGCTCCAGGCCCGGCAGACCAAGGTGGCTCCATCATCATGGCTGGAAGGAGTCAGGGTTAAGGTGCTCTCCACTGCCTCAGGGGTCCCTTCCTTCAGCAGCGTCTGGAGGGACGGAGAACAATAGTGATACCATCTACCCCTTATATCAGGGGTGTCCAATCTCTTGGCTTCCCTGAACCACATTGGAAGAAGAATTGTCTTGGGCCACACATACTAACACTAATGATATCTGATGAGCTAAAAAATTACAAAAAGTCTCATAACGTTTTAAGAAAGCTTACCAATTTGTGTTGGGCCACATGTGGGAGTCCAGACCCATGGGCCACAGGTTGGACAAACTTGCCTTACTTATATAGTGCTCACTATGTGTTGGGCACTCTTCTGGGCATTTATGGGAATTTATTTAATTCTCACAATACCCTATGACATGCATGCTGTTATTATCCCGATTGTATAGATAAGGCAACTGAGGCACAGAGAGGTTAACTAACTTAATAGATCAATGATCTAGCAAGTGGCTGAGCCATGATTTGAACCCAGGTGGTCTGGCCCTAGAATCTTTCCCCTGTATCATATTCCAAAAGTCCAAACCCTTGAACCCCTGCCCTCCCATGTCTTCTTCTCCTCTGGATGAGCCTGTGGTCAGAGTGGACCCCAAGTTTCCCTGAATGGGCAAAGGCTAGCACAGGAATTTGGACCTGACCTGATGGAAGGTGATTCCATCTAACCGGACCCCATCTCGGAACCACAGCAATTCAGGGGTAGGACGGGCATTCCCATGGCTCCGACATGTCAGGTTCACAGGAATTCCAGCAACCAGAGACACAGAGGGGCCGCCCAGCACCTGCGGGGCTTCTGGGGGAACTGCAAGGTGGATTTGGGGTCAGAGATGGATCCTGATCTTCTCAGCTCCAATTGACCACTCCCATGGGCTCCCTGGGTCTGATACTCCCAGCTAGTACTGGCTGCCCCCTTGGGCTCCCAGGGGACAAGTGCTCGAGGTCCTTACCCAGCACGTGCAGTTGGGCTGGTCTTGAGCGGAGGCCTGCTTGGGTAGCCTGACATTCATATGATGCTTCATCCTCTAGCTCCACAGGCCTAATATGGAGGTCATGCTGGCCTTTGGCTGCGTTCCCTGATATCCAGTACCGGGACCACCCTGGAGTCAGGGAGGATGCGGTCAGCATGCCATGGTTCTGTGATCCTGGCCTCAGGCCTCCAACCCCTAGCATCCCCCACTGGAAAACTGGCCCACACCCTTGGTGGTGAGACACTATTAGAAACTGTGTACTGGGCCCAGAGAAGCTCTCACTTCCTCCTAACCTAGAGTCACTGCAAACTTGGGGGTAATAAAGTCAGAAAGGAAAGCAAGAAAATAATTGCCATAAAAGTTAGGTTAGATACTACTTCTGGAGTGAGGGAGAGGTGTGCTATGACAGGGGAAAGGAATATTTCTGGGGAGCTTCTGGGGAGCTAGCAGTGGACTTGAGTATTGGCTGTGTGCGTGTCTTTTATTTGTTTACTGTACTTTTTGGCATTTATGTTTTTTCTCTCTCTCTCTCTCTCTCTCTCTCTCTCTCTCTCTCTCTCTCTCTCCCTCTCTCTCCCCTTCTCCCCTTCTCTCTCTCTTTCTCTCTTTCTTTCCACAGATCTCACCATTGCCTGGAGTGCAGTGGCTTTAGCATGGCCACAGTAATGAGCCATTTGATGAGCAATGGTGAGACCCTGCAGTGGCTTGACCATGTAGCCTTGAACTCCTGGGCTCAAGGAAGCCTCCCACCTCAGCCTCCCGACTAGGACTACAGATGCACACCACCGCACCCGGCTAATTTGTTTAAAAAAAAAAAAATACACACACGCGCGCACACACACACACACACAGAGTAGAGATAAGGTCTTGCTATGTTGCCCAGACTGGTCTCAAACTCCTGGCTTCAAGTGACCCTCTGGCCTCAGCCTCCCAAAGCGCTGGGATTACAGGTGTGAGCCACCGCACGTGGCCTATGTACTATTTCACAATAACAGGATAATTCTCAAACTCTATGGGTCACCCCCAAAGAAACAGCTCAAAAATCTGGAGTTCTAAATGTTTACCCGAGCCCATCCATTTCCCAAACTTGAAAATGTTAAAATAGAAACTTCAGATACAGCCGAGCCTAGGACCTCCACTCCTAGCCGGCCCGTCCCAGCGTGGAGAGAACAGCCTTACCTGGCAGGTCCCGTTGGCCCCCTAGGGCCAGCCCACTCTTAGTCCACTGGACCAGCCCCCAGTAGGCGCCCAGAGCGCACGGCAGCCGGGCTTCCTCCCCCAGCAGCACCACCAGGTCCTCCGGCTGTTGCAGGAAATGGGGCGACGGGCCTAGGAGAATGGAGGGGGCAGCAGGGCTGAGCCTAGCACCTTCTAGAGCCCCCTCATTCAGGATCCAGGAGTCCCAGCCCCAGCCCCCTTCTCCCTAGTGAAGCGGCAGTCCGCAAGCAACCCCTCCCCACACCCCATATTCCTCCGCTCCCCTCGCGAGGTACCTGCGCGCCCTCTGAAGCAGATGAGGAGGATGAGGAGGGCGGGGCCCCGCATCCTGAGCGTGTGTCTCCCAAGGTTCACGAGGTTTGCCGTCGTACGGGCCTCCCTGCCAAGTTCTTTTTCGGAAGCACGCCTCCTGTCACCCTGGTCTGGAGCCCCCTTCGCGCTCGACTCTTCGCCCCAGCCTAGAGAGCCCCTGTCTCTAGCCTTGGACTCCTCCAAGGCTGCTCATCTGCAGCCTCTGACGCTCTGTAACGCCTGCCAGTTCCGCGCCCTGGGTCTCTGGGAGACCCCAAGAGGGCCAGATCCCGCTCGCCCCGCCCCGATCCGCCCCCCGGAGCTCCGCCCTCTTCCCATTGAGAAACCCTCGAGGCCGGGACTGAATGAATGGAGGACGCAGGGCGGGGTCCCCGGCAGGAGGGCGACCCCAGCTCAATTGGGGTCTGGGAGCCGGAACACCTGGATTCGAGGAGGGGGTCCCGGCTGGGTTGGACACCTGCGCCCTGCCGGGGTTTGGGGGCAGGCATGGGGGTGAGGAGGAGGAAAGGGAGAGAGTGGAAGAAACTTGCTCAGCCCAGGTCCTGGAGGGACTGCGCTCAGTGGAAACCGAGCTATAAATGGGAGCCCCTGGGGCCTCGCCAGTATCCGCGTCCTGGGGGAGGCGGGGTCCGGGGCTCCCCCGGGCCTGCGGGTCGGGAAGAGGGCATGCCAGTGCCTGGGGGACAGCTGGGACCCCTGTTTCGACTCCCCCAGCCTCAAAATCCCTCCTCAAAATATCCCTCTGTTCCCTTGTAACTGCTGCAAACTGCAGTATGTCCTAAGACCCAGGAATCCAGGCCCCCAGCCCCTCCTTTCCCAGGACACTGCAGTCCCGACCCAGCCCCTCTCCCCACTGGGCCTGCCGGGCCCCTCGGCCTGGTTGCCGGGCGACGGCTGGGAGGCGGCCGTGCAGGGCCGGGGCAGGCAGGGAGGCTGGGAACCGCGCAGCTTGTCCTGACGGCTCCATGCAGCCCAGCTGGGGCGTTCCCACGCTGCGCAGCTGGCAGAGCAGGTGGGAGGGACCCCGAGCAGCCTGAAGGAGGGCTGGGGGGCTGGGACCCTGCTCTGACATTCCTGGACCCGTAGGAACTGGGGGGTCCACATTCAGATTCTTGGCTGTTCTTGGGCTCAAACTCTTGCGTCCCTAAATGGCGGGGTGGGGTTGGGGGTGGGGTTGGACTTACAGGATTGTAAGGGACTGGTGGTTTAGGCCTTTGCTGGCTGAGACACTGATGGCCTGATCCCCTGGTTCCTTGAGAGGCTGGAGACTCAGTTCCTAGTTCTCCTGCCTGCAGCATGGTGCACTTGGAAGAGGGTGACAGGGGTCAGAATATCTGGTCTTAAGTCTTAGAGTCAGTGGATTTAACCACCAATCTCTCCCCACCCCCACACAGGCCCAGGAGGATTTGGAAATCAGACGGTGAACATCTGTCCTAAGTCCTCTGTGTGTGTGTGTGTGTGTGTAGGAGGAGGTGTAGGGGCTGGTAGGGTGGGCAGAAGGATCAGAGGCCCAAATTCCTGAGTCCTTGGAGAGAAGGGACTGAGATCCCAGGGTCTGAGAAGGGAGGGATCTGGAGGCCTACACTCCTGGCTTCTATGTGGAATGTCTAGTGCCTGGATTTTGAAATAGGATGAACATGGGGCCAGAACTCCTGAGTCCTGGGGAGGAACCCAAGTAGTCGGGCTGTTTTTCCAGACACTTGACACTGCTTCCCCTTCCTGTCTCTCTAGGGCTCTGGGCATGGAAAAATGGAGAACCCAAAGTCCCAGGAGCATTCGAAGAAGGAAAACAGCCAAGGTGGAGGGTGGAAGCTTTGTGCTAATTAAAGGTTCCAGCAAGGGACAGCTCCACACTCTGGCCCCTAGGGACACCATCTGGCGAGGGCCCCCAGGACAGAGCCGCCCCCGCAGCTCAGCTGGGCACCCAGCCCATTTCCCAGGGGGTGTAAGGGGCAGTTGGGAGAGCGGAGGTGGGAGGAGGGCAAGGAGTTGAGCATGTGAGGGAAGAGGGAAGGGCAGCATCAAGGATGAAGCTGGGGGCTCAAGCCAGATGCTTCACCTGGTTTCTGGGGAATGAGATGGGGCAGGAGATCTCAGGGAGGCGGGGAGAAAACTAGCATTTCCAATTCCTGCAGGAGATAAGCAGGCAGAAGAAGCTTATCCGAGGCGAGTGTATGTGCGTGCAGGGAGGGCAAGCCCGCCAGCATATGGTTATACAATTCAGGGATGTGATGAGCAGAGCCACTTGGAGATGGAGAGACATGTAAGAGAAAGAGGAGCGGTCAGTGTGGCTGAGAACAAATATTTATGGAGCTCCTGGTGTGTGTGAGACAGAGTTTGGGGTGAGGGGAGTGACAGAGGTGAGAACAGACAGAGAAACAGAAGAACAGAGACATGTAGAGACAGAGAGACACAGTGGAATAAAGAGTGACTGAGATTTAACCGCTTAATACAGAGAGTTTCAAACAGACGGAGAAAGAAAGATAAATTGGCCGGGCGCGATGGCTCACACCTACAATCCCAGCACTTTGGGAGGCCGAGGCAGGCAGATCACCTGCAGTCAGGAGTTCAAGACCAGCCTGACCAACATGGTGAAACCCCGTCTCTACTAAAAACACAAAAAAATTAGCCGGGCATAGTGGCGAATGCTTGTAATCCTAGCTACTCAAGAGGCTGAGGCAGTAGAATTGCTTGAACCCTGGAGGCAGAGGTTGCAGTCAGCTGAAATTGCACCATTGCACTCCAGCCTGGGCAACAAGAGCAAAACTCCGCCTAAAAATAAATAAATAAATAAAAATAAAAGAAAGACAAGCCAAGGGCTGGGTGCAGTGGCTTATGCCTGTAATCCCAGTACTTGGAGAGGCAGAGATGGGAGGATTGCTTGAGCCCGGGAGTTCCAGGCTACCCTGGCAACACAGCAAGACCCTGTCTCTACAAAAGCATTTTAAAAATTAGCCAGAGTGGTGATTGGGACATGTAGTCCCAGATACTCAGGAGGCTAAGGAGGAAACAACACTTGAGCCCAGGAGGTTGAGGCTGCAGTGAGCCATGATCACACCACTGCACTCCAGCCTGGGCAACAGAGCAAGACCCTGTCTCTACAAAATAATTTTTTTTTTAACCAGCTACTCAGGAAGCTGAGGCAGGAGGATCACTTGAGCCCATTAAGTTGGGGCTGCAGTGAGCCATGATCATGCCACTGCCCTCCAGCCTGGGCAACAGACCAAGATCCCATCTCAAAAGAAAGAAAGATAGGCCAGGCGCGGCGGCTCACGCCTGTAATTCCAGCACTTTGAGAGACCGAGGCGGGCGGATCACGAGGTCAGGAGCTCAAGACCAGACTGGCCAACAGGATGAAACCCTGTCTCTACAAAAAAAAAAAAAAAAAAAAAAAAAAAAAAAAAAGAAAGATAAATCAAGATGGACAGAGGGAGGGATATATATATGTATATACATACACACACACACACACACACACACACATATATATGTGTGTATAAAGAAGAAAAGAAGAGATGGGGGAGAGGGCAAGAAAAAGAGACAGAAGAAAGCTCACACAGTCCTTGCCAAAGGGCACCCACTCTGGGCTCACGCTGCACCCACACTGCGGGCTGGCAGACTTGGACTCTGCCTCTTACTCCTGCCCACACCCCGTGCACTCCCACTTGAGACACTGTCACGTGCACAATCTCCACGTGCTTATTACAGATCACGATTCACTCTCACCTTCCCCACTCTCACACCCCTGTGCACACGCAGTTACTTTCCCTCTCCCACACGCTCCCAGCCTCTCATGCTCACTCTTGCATACTCCCCAGCAGAGATCCCTGACGTCATTGAAGCGCTGATGTCTACTCAAGAAGGGAAGGAAGGCTGGGCACGGTGGCTCACGCCTGTAATCCCAGCACTTTGAGAGGCCGAGGTGGGCAGATCACCTGAGGTCAGGAGTTCCAGACCAGCCTGGACAACGTGGCAAAATCCCATCTCTACTAAAAATACAAAAATTAGCTGGGCATGGTGGCATGTGCCTATAATCCCAGCTACTCGGGAGGCTGAGGCAGGAGAATTGCTTGAACCTGGGAGGTGGAGGTTGCAGTGAGCCAAGATCATACCACTGAACTCCAGCCTGAGCAACAGAGCAAGACTATCTCAAGAAAAAAATAAAAAATAAAAAATAGAAAGAAAGGAAGAAAGGGACTTGCCAAGGTCATGTATCAAGGCAGGGAAGAGCTGAGAGCCCAGCTAGCTGCTCCCCTCTGAGCTGGGAGACCACCCAAATCTGACCTCTCCCGTTTTCCCAGCCTAAGCCAGGACTTGGGTCATGGAGGCTGGGGAGGCACCGAGGAATGCGCCTGGCATGTGCTGACAGGGGATTTCCCGCTCCAGCCCGGATGGGAGGAGCCTGCTGGACAGATGCTGGATCTGGGAGCTCTGGAGGGCACGTGGGGGAGGCTGTGCTCTGAGGATGAGCTCACACTGGGTCAGAGAGCAGGGCCGACTCTGCCAGTGCCTGCATCAGCCTCATCACTTTCCTGGGCTCCCGAGGCCTGTTGGACTCTGGGCCATGGGTCCTTCTTGAGGGGCTGTGAGTAGTGAGACAAGAAGCAGGGGTGAGGGGTGGCAGGAGAGAAGATAGAGACTCAGAGAGAGACAGAGACAGGAAAAGACAGAGACGAAGGGGGAGAAAACGCCTTAGACGGGGAGAGAAAGGTGGAAAGATAAAGAGATAGGCTGGGTGAGGTGGCTCATGCCTGTAATCCCAGCACTTGGGGAGGCCAAGGCAGGAGGATGGCTTGCCCAACGTAGCTAGACTCTGTCTCTAAAAAAAGAAAAAACGGTTTTTAAAGAGACAGAGAAAGAGACCTAGAGATTGAGACTGACAGCGAGGCAGAGATAGAGACACTCACGGGGGAGAGGAAAACAGAGAGACAGGGAGGAGGGTGACAGAAAGAGAGATAAGAAAGGCAGGAGGCAGAGACACAGAGAGAAGGGCCCAGAGGAAGCTGGAGACAGACTCAGGTGGCTGGCAGAGGGCACCTTTGGGGCCACCGTAGGGGGACTGGCAATGGCCCCAGGGACGCTGCTCAGGGCTCCTCTGCTGCTCCTGGAGCTGCTGACTGCAGGTGAGTGGAATCTCAGCCTTGTACCCAGTGCCGAGTGGCCCCCATTTCCCACTTGCCTTCCCTAGATAGACCCTCTGCCCTTTCCTCGCACCCCACTGTGTCCCCAGGCCTGGCGCATTTGGCAATTCCTGCCTCTGTTCCCCGGGGCTTCTGGGCCCTGCCCGAAAACCTGACAGTGGTGGAGGGGGCCTCAGTGGAGCTGCAGTGCGGGGTCAGCACCCCTGGCAGTGCGGTGCAGTGGGCCAAAGATGGGCTGCTCCTGGGCCCCGACCCCAGGATCCCAGGCTTCCCGAGGTACCGCCTGGAAGGGGACCCTGCTAAAGGTAAGAGATCAGAGCCTGAGACCCTCAACCACCAGCGGAGGCTGTGGCCATGACCTCAGGCTCCCCCTGCAGGCGAATTCCACCTGCACATCGAGGCCTGTGACCTCAGTGATGATGCCCAGTATGAGTGCCAGGTTGGCCGCTCCGAGACAGGGCCCGAGCTCCTGTCTCCCAGAGTGATCCTCTCCATCTTGGGTATGGGTGAGAGACCCCCAGGACCCACGAGTCTGGGCTTCCAGCCCTATCCTACCCCAGGACCCAGGAGTCCAAGCCCCCAGCCTCTCCTCTCCCAGCCCCTGGGTACCGAACTCCAATCCTCAAATCCTTCTCAGTGCTGGAAGCTTACCCCAGATCCTTCTCACTAGTTCCCCCCAAGGTGCTCCAGCTGACCCCAGAGGCAGACACTCTGGTCACCTGGGTAGCTGGGCAGGAGTATGTGGTCAGCTGTGTGTCTGGGGACTCGAAGCCAGCGCCTGACATCACCATTCTCCTGAGTGAGTGCGGGTGAACGGGGCAGCAGGGGGCAGCAAGAAGCCTCTGGAATGGCGACAGGGTGCGTTTCTAACCAGTGCCCTTCTGAGGGCCCCAGAAACGACATCATCCCTGAGATGGGGACCCAGGAGCAGGTATGGGGAGATGTTGAGGCCAGCATGGGACCCGGTGGATGGGAGGGCGCATCGAGGGGTCAGCATCCAGCACAAGGCTGAGGCCCAGATAGAGATATGGGCAGACGCGCTGGTGCAGACATGAGAAGCTGAGGGATAGGGTACATGGCACAACTCACAAGGAGTTGACAAGAGAGAGGAGACCCAGAACCCAGCACTGAAGACTGTGGGATTCAGGCTGTCCAGAAAGTCGGGAGGGGATGCAGCTATGCCCCAGGCCCTTTTCCTCCAGAACCAGGAGGAAGGGGGCATCACATTCATCCTGAGGACTACCAGGCCATGGTCCCCAGAATCTATCTTATGGGGACCCCAGAACCCCTCTAGCCCTCTTGTTGCCCCAAGGTGGACAGACAATATTCGACATCTCTGCAAATGTGAATGAGGGATCCCAGCAGAAACTCTTCACCGTGGAGGCCACAGCCAGGTGTGGAAACTGAAACACCCCCCTAACTTTGACCCCTAATTTTCCCCATGGGAACCCCAGACCACAGAGATGCAAGCATGAAGCTTGGGCTAGATATAAACATCTGGGACCCAATTCTTCACCCTGACTCTCAAAGCTTCTTCATGGGGGCCAGGGATGGTGGCTCACACCTGTAATCCCAGCACTTTGGGAGGCTGAGGTGGGTGGATCATCTGAGGTCAGGAGTTCGGGATCAGCCAGGTCAACTTGTTGAAACCCATTTCTATTAAAACTACAAAATTTAAGGCTGAGCGTGTGGCTCATGCCTATAATCCCAACACTTTGGGAGGCCGAGGTGGGTGTATCAAGAGGTCAGGATATTGAGACCATCCTCGCCAACATCGTGAAACCCCCTTCTCTACTAAACACACAAAAATTAGCTGGGCATGGTGGTGTGTGCCTGTAGTCCCAGCTACTTGAGAGGCTGAGGCAGGAGAATTGCTTGAACCCAGGAGGCGGAGGTTGCAGTGAACTGAGATCATGCCAGTGCATTCCAGCCTGGTGACAGAGTGAGACTCCGCCTCAAAAACAAAAAACAAAAATTAGCCGGGCGTGGTGGAGTGTGCTATACTCCCAACTCCTCAGGGGGCTGAGGCAGGAGAATCATTTGAACAAGAGAAGCGGAGGTTGCAATGATCTGAGATCATGCCACTGCACGCCAGCCTGGGCGTCAGAGAGAGATTCTGTCTCAAAAAAAAAAAAAAAAAAAGCCAAGTGCGGTGGCTCACACCTGTAATTCCAGCACTTTGGGAGGCCGAGATGAGCAGATCATGAGGTCAGGATATCGAGACCATCCTGGCAATGGTGAAACCCCATCTCTATTAAAATACAAAAAATTAGCCAGGCTTGGTGGCGCATGCCTGTAGTCCCAGCTACTCAGGAGGCTGAGGCAGGGGAATTGCTTGAATCTGGGAGATGGATGTAGCAGTGAGCCGATATCATGCCACTGCACTCCAGTGAAAGAGCAAGACTCTGTCTCAAAGAAAAAAAAAACTTCATGGGAACCTCAGTTCCAGAGGCCCAAGCACTAAAGTTTTGGTCAGATGTGGGTCTCTCTCGTCTCCAATTCTCACTGCTCACCCCCAAAATCTCTCCCATGGAATGCCAGATCCCAGAGGAGATCAGCACAGGGACTTAGTCCAGGTGTGGGACCCAGAAGTGGCATCCCTACCTCTTCTCCCTGACTCCCCAAATTTCAGATGATGACTGACTCCACAACCCCAACTTCTCATCCCAGGGTGACACCCCAGAGCTCAGATAATGGGCAGTTGCTGGTCTGTGAGGCATCTAGCCCAGCACTGGATACCCCCATCAAGGCCTCATTCACCATGAATGTTCTGTGTAAGTGGAGAACTGAGACAACCAGAAGTGCTGAGGATGGGGGGGTGGGCATTGTGGGGGTCTGTGGGGATCACAGGGATTATGGAAATTCAGGTACTCAGAGAAACATGGGGGTTCAAAGGTAGGTTGTGGAGCCTGGAAAGAGTGGATGGGCTACTCCAGGCCCACTGAGTGACTGATATCCTCCAGTCCCTCCAGGACCCCCTGTCATCGAGTGGCCAGGCCAGGATGAGGGGCATGTGCGGGCAGGACAGAGCTTGGAGCTGCCGTGTGTGGCCCGAGGGGGGAATCCCTTAGCCACACTGCAGTGGCTGAAGGTGAGGGCAGACGCGGGTATGGGGACGGGGGGGACAGCAGGGTCTGGGAGCTGGTCCTGAGCTGGCCCAGGCCCATCCCTGTCTCCAGAATGGCCAGCCGGTGTCCACAGCGTGGGGCACAGAGCACACCCAGGCAGTGGCCCGCAGTGTGCTGGTGATGACCGTGAGGCCAGAACACCATGGAGCGCGACTCAGCTGTGAGGCCCACAACAGTGTGTCTGCAGGGACCCAGGAGCGCGGCATCACGCTGCAGGTCACCTGTGAGTCCTAGAGCCAGCTGCCCACCTGTCAGTCCGTGCCCCCAGAGAACCATGTGTGTGCCCCCAAATTATGCCTATTGGACACCAAAGATCTCAGCATCTGTCTCCAGTCCCCTGTTGGTCTGTTGAGGCTGGTCCATGAGAAATCCAGTTCAGCTTAGTGTCTGCCCTCTGTCCCTGCAGTTCCTCCTAGTGCCGTTATTATCCTGGGATCTGCCTCCCAGGCTGAGAACAAGAATGTGACGCTCTCCTGTGTCAGCAAGTCCAGTCGCCCGCGGGTCCTGCTACGATGGTGGCTGGGCTGGCGGCAGCTGCTGCCCACAGAGGAGACGGTCATGGATGTGAGGCGGGGGCCAGGCTCCTGGGTCTGAGCATGGAGGGGGCTGAGGGGGGTTGAGGGCATGACTTGTGGATTGCGAAGGGTGTGGGTCCTGCTGCCTGGAGGGCTTTCTCCTTGAGGACCATGAGTCCAACAGAGGGGGAGGTAGAGATGTCTCATGTGTCCCTGCCTGCAACTGGGATGGACTCAGGCCTCTGGCACGATGGATGGGGGGTGCTGCGGTCCCCATGTCTGAAGCTCACTCCCTGCCAGGGACTGCATGGCGGTCACATCTCCATGTCCAACCTGACATTCCTGGCGCGGCGGGAGGACAATGGTCTAACCCTCACATGTGAGGCCTTCAGTGAGGCCTTCACCAAGGACACCTTTAAGAAGTCGCTCACCCTGAACGTAAAATGTGAGCTGCTGCCCCGGCCCAGGAATGCCCCCAGGCCTCAGGACTCAGCCCAGAGAAAAAGTCACTCTTCCTGCCTCTCCCCACAGATCCCGCCCAGAAACTGTGGATTGAGGGTCCCCCAGAGGGGCAGAAGCTCCGGGCTGGGTCCCGGGTGAGGCTGGTGTGTTTGGCCATCGGGGGCAACCCAGAACCCTCCCTCATCTGGTACAAGGTTGGTGCCATGCCAGGGCTATGGGGGTGGCCAGGAATGTGGGGGAAGAACCAGGCCCCTTCTCTCCTTCAGAGTCTTGGGCAACCTTGGAAAAAGATTAAATTTCTTGAAAAATACTAGAGATTCTGAGGTTTGGCAGGGAATCAGGAAAGACACAAACACCATGAGAATTAAATGGAATCCTAAGAAAATTCTGGGGAAACAGTGAGAATTCTAGGATAAACATTGAAATTCTGAATTGAGATTAAGCATTCTGCCGGGCGCGGTGGCTCACGCCTGTAATCCCAGCACTTTGGGAGGCCGAGGCAGGTGGATCACGAGGTCAAGAGATCGAGACCATCCTGGTCAACATGGTGAAACCCCGTCTCTACTAAAAATACAAAAAATTAGCTGGGCATGGTGGTGCATGCCTGTAATCCCAGCTACTGAGGAGGCTGAGGCAGGAGAATTGCCTGAACCCAGGAGGCGGAGGTTGCGGTGCGCCGAGATCGTGCCATTGCACTCCAGCCTGGGTAACAAGAGTGAAACTCCGTCTCAAAAAAAAAAAAAAAAAAAAAAAAAAAAAGAGATTAAGCATTCTAGAGAAAAGGTAGTGAATTCCATTAAAATTAAAGAAAATTCAGGTGAAAAATCTCAGAATTCAGGTGAAATGTCAGTTATTTTAGGAAAAGATTTGGAATCCCAGTAAAAAAGACAATTCTAGAAAATTTGGAGAAAAACTGGTAATTCCACCGACCATTGAAAATTCATTAATACTAAATTGAATTCTTGGAATTTGGAGGCAAGAAAATTAAATTTCATTAAAATGAAAGAGAAGACTGACAGAATTCTGGGAAAATCATGAGAAGGTAGGGAGCTAGGTGCAAATTTGGGGGGAAGACTAGGAATTATAGAAATGACAATGGAATTTCATTTTCATTGGATGGAATTCTGGGGAAGTGCTGAGAATCTGGCAATACAAAGGAACCTAAGAGACTGAGATCATACATATAATATCGGGAAAGATTCAGAAATCTATAGAAAGTTTAATTTGTGCAGCAGCAATAATAAAAAAAGAAAGAAATCTACGGAAATACACTGAATTAAGGAAAATTTTAAAGGAAATCTTTGAGGACAGGGGGAATTTTAAGAAAAGGGACTGGCAGGGTGCCGTGGCTCACGCCTGTAATCCCAGCATTTTGGGAGGCCGAAGCAGGCGGATCACGAGGTCAGGAGATTGAGACCATCCTGGCTAACACGGTGAAACCCGTCTCTACTAAAAATACAAAAAATTAGCCAGGCGTGGTGGCACACGCCTGTAGTCCCAGCTACTCAGGAGGCTGAAGCAGAAGAATCGCTTGAATTTGGGAGGCAGAGTTTGCAGTGAGCTCAGATTGTGCCACTGCACTCCAGCCTGGGTGACAGAGTAAGACTCCATTTCTAAATATACAAATAAATAGGAACTGAGGAATTCTGGGAAAGGCTTGGGAATTTCAAGGGAGTTTCCAGCACGTGGTGTTGGGTAAACACAGCAGAAGTAGATTTTGAGGAGTGCGCTGAGGGCCTGCAGGTGGCTGCGGAGGCGGAGCCGGAGCGGGGCGTGGGACGGAAGGCGGATTCAGATCTCCAAAACTGCCATGCACGGGGGCCCGGGGAGGCAGGAGAGATTCCAGGGCGGGGGTCGCTCAGTTCCACTCCCCACCGCTTTGACCTAGGCGGGTGGCACTGATGGGGGTGCTTTTCCTTATCACAGAAAGGCTTTGTCTGGGCTGGCGGCACCAACCCAGTGGGCGGGGTGGTGGGGGTCGGGGGTCGGTGGAAGCGGCAGGGCTACCCGCGGCCCCCAGTCACTCCCGGCCCGCAGGATTCGCGCACCGTGACGGAGTCGCGGCAGCCACAGGAGTCGCAGCTGCCTCAGGAGCCACGGCGCGTGCAGCTCAGCAGCGTGGAGAAATCTGGGAGCACCTTCTCCCGCGAGCTGGTGCTGGTCACAGGGCCGTCGGACAACCAGGCCAAGTTCACGTGCAAGGCGGGACAGCTCAGCGCGTCCACGAAGCTGGCGGTGCAGTGTGAGGGAGGGCGCGCACAGCTGAGGCCCGGGGCGGACTCGACAGGGGCGGGCTCGGCGTTACGGGTGGGGGAGGGGAACAGAACCAGAGCCAGGTGGGGTAGGGACCCAGCGAAGAAGCCTGGACCCGAGGGGTGCGGGCCTGGGCCTTGTGGGGGACCCGAGACTGGGCGGAGCCTGGAGGTGCAGGCGGGGTGGATGCAGACCAGGCCGCCCCGAACCTCTGAGTCTCGCTCCTCCAACACCCTCTCCCAGTTCCCCCAACGAACGTGACGATCCTGGCCAACGCATCTGCCCTGCGCCCGGGGGACGCCTTAAACTTGACTTGTATCAGCATCAGCAGCAACCCGCCAGTCAATTTGTCCTGGGACAAAGAAGGGGAGAGGTGGGAGTTCGAGGGATCCCCTTCTCTGGTCTGGCCTCGCCCCCTCCACGCGTGTCCTGCCCCCCTCCAGCCCCTCTCCAGCCTCTCTCCAGCCTCTGGCTCTGCTCCCAGCCCTGGCCTGATTCCACCACCCACGGACGGGTCCACAGGCTGGAGGGTGTGGCCGCCTCGCCCCGGAGCGCGCCGTTCAGAGGCTCTGCCGCAGCCAGGAGCGTCCTTCTGCTAGTGTCATCCCGCGACCATGGCCATCGCGTGACCTGCCGCGCCCACAGCGCCGAGCTCCGCGAAACCGTGAGCTCCTTCTATCGCCTCAACGTGCTGTGTATGTGCCCCGGCCAGAAAGTCCCTCTTGATGCCTTCCTGACCCTAAACTACTCCTTGGGTCTTCACTTTTTTTCTATTTTTTCCTTTTTTTTTCGACGGAGTCTCCCTCTGTGCCCAGGCTGCAGTGCAGTGGCACAATCACAGCTCACCTCAGCCTCCAACTCCTGGGCTCAAGTGATCCTCACGCCTCAGCCTCCTGAGTCGCTGAGACTACAGCTGTGTGCCACCACATCTGGCTAGTTTATTTCTATATTTTGTAGCAATCTGTAGCAATGTGGGGGGGGGGCAGGGGGGTCGCTATGTTGCCCAGGCTGCTCTTGAACTCCTGGGCTCAAGCAGTCCTCCTGCCCTGGCCTCCCAAAGTGCTGGGATTACAGGCACATACCACTAGGCTAATTTTTTTTGTAGTTCTAATTTTAAATAGAGATGGCTGACTCTATGTTGCCCAGGCTGGTCTTGAATACCTTGGCTCAAGTGATTTTCCTGCCTCGGCCTCCCAAAGTGCTAGGATTACAGGCATGAGCCACTGCGCCTGGCCCAGGTCTTCACTTTGACACTATCATTCTATCATTAACCCCATCCTGAAACTTGAAACTCCCGACCTTCATCCTGACCCGTGGTGCTGGCCAAGTCCTATCCTGCCCACTGCCATCTTGCCTTTGTTCTCTTTCCTAACCACGATCCGTATCATGACCCCTCTTACAATTCCTTCAACCTGACTCTGACTTCTACTCTTTTCCTAAACTGTATTCTAATCTATCCCAAACTTTACCCCTGAGCTCAGCTCTGAACTTGTTACCTTGTCCACAACCTTAAACCCGGTCGTGACCCCAACTTTAACCCTTGAACCTGTGCCTGATCTCCAATCTGTCCTTGACCCTGACCTTAACAACAATCTTGACTCCCTGTGTTACCCCCTCTGAAGACCGTCCAGAGTTCCTAGGGGAGCAGGTGCTGGTGGTGACCGCGGTGGAGCAAGGCGAGGCGCTGCTGCCCGTGTCCGTGTCTGCTAACCCCGCCCCCGAGGCCTTCAACTGGACCTTCCGCGGCTATCGCCTCAGTCCAGGTGCGGGAAGTGGGCATGGGGAGGAGTCCCGGGGATGGGAGGGCCTGCCAGCTCCCTTATTCTGACCTTCCCCAGCGGGCGGCCCCCGGCATCGCATCCTGTCCAGCGGGGCTCTGCAGCTGTGGAATGTGACCCGCGCGGACGACGGCCTCTATCAGCTGCACTGCCAGAACTCCGAGGGAACCGCGGAAGCGCTGGTGCGGCTGGATGTACACTGTGAGCCCCACCTCCCTCTGCATCACTCTGGGAACCGGGGTAGCCCTGGGAGCCCCGCCCACCACGGAAACTACACCCACCCAAGGAACCTTCCCCAACGTGGAATCTCCTCATTGTGGGAGCTCCGCCCACCCAGGGATAGCCATCCATCCTGGAACCCTCCCCTCTGGAAATAGTCCCAGCCGAGGTGTAACCATGCTCACCCCGGAACCTCTCCCACTAGAGAGACCCAGTGTGGAATCTCTGCCCAGAGAGCGGGGCCCACCTACACATGGAAGCTGCTCCCATAAGGGATGGGAACCCACTGTAGAAGCATCCCACACACACAATTCTGGAAGCCCACCCAACCCACTCTATCACAGAGGCATGGTGGAGGGTGGAGACAACCTCACTAACCCTGAGAACTCTCCTCCAACTCCTTGGTATCAAGGGCAGATTGTGTCCACACCCATTACTTTCCTGGAACCCCTAAGACATCCCTCCCACCTGGGGCCCAATCGCCTTCCCCAAACTTCTGTCTCCCACCAGATGCTCCCACCATCCGTGTCCTCCAGGACCCCACTGAGGTGAACGTCGGGGGTTCTGTGGACATAGTCTGCACCGTTGATGCCAATCCCATCATCCCGGACATGTTCAGCTGGGAGAGACTGGTGAGGATTCAGCCTTTGGTGAATGGAGGTCATTGGGTCAAGAGGTTGTGGCGTCTTGACTGTGAGCTCCTTGGGAGTGGGGACCACATGTGTGTGACCCTGTGTAACTATATGCTCATCAGGGCATGCTCCCAGACCGAATAACTGTTAATGGCAAAATGAATGGATGGATGGATGGCTAGACAGCCAGGTGAGTGAGTGTCTAGCCACTCATCCATCCATTCATTTTGGATAGATGGGTCAATAGATAGGTAAGTGGATGAACAGGTGGATGAATGAGTGAGTGGATGGAAGAACATATGGACAAGTGAACGGATGGATAAATGGGTGAGTGGTTGGGTGGCAAGATGATTGAATGAGAAAAATTAGTGGATAAAGGGTAGATGGGTGGATCTACCATCCGTCAGAGGAAAGATATCTATGGAAAGATGATGGATAAATTGATGGGTGGATAGATCAATGGAGAGATGGATAAATAGGTAGATGGGTAAATGGCTGAACAGATGTATGTATTTATGGGTGTGCAAGCATGAAGGAATATTTGTGTGAATGGGTGGAGAGCTACAAGGGTGGATACATGGGTGCAGAGAAGGAAGACAAATGGGTGGGGGAATGAGTGAGTGAACGGATGAGTGGATGGAAGGATTAATGGATAAATGGATAGATAGGCAGATGGATAAATGAATGGATGGATGGATAGATGGTTCCAAGCATAAGTGGTTGGGTGAGTGGTTGCCTGGATTGGTGGATGAAAAGATGGATTGGGTAAATCCACCTTTTTGCTTCAATACCTCTGTGGAGGGTGATTGTGGCTGGGAGAATGAGGCTACAGAAGGGGCAATTTGGGTGGTGACGGATCTGGGGCTAGAATGGGAGGCCAACTCTTGAGTCTTGGGCCTCCAGGGAGAAGATGAGGAGGACCAGAGCCTGGATGACATGGAGAAGATATCCAAGGGACCCACGGGGCGCCTGCGGATTCACCATGCCAAACTGGCCCAGGCTGGCGCTTACCAGTGCATCGTGGACAACGGGGTGCTGCCTCCAGCACGAGGGCTGGTCCGTCTTGTTGTCAGATGTGGGTAACACCAAAACACCTGACTTCAAGACCTGCCACTGGTCCCACAGCCTCATGTCTTCCACATAGCCCATGTTGACTCCCCATCCCCTTCCAGTTGCCCCCCAGGTGGAGCACCCCACCCCCCTAACTAAAGTGGCTGCAGCTGGAGATAGCACCAGTTCTGCCACCCTCCACTGCCGTGCCCGAGGTGTCCCCAATATCGTCTTCACTTGGACCAAAAACGGGGACGCTCTGGATCTCCAGGATCCCAGGTGAGCCCAGGCCCAGCCAGGCAGCACTCCAGCCCCAGGTCTGGACCTCCAGCACCACTTCCCTTCCCTGAGTCCCTGCAGAGAAGGGTGCAGAGAAGGAAAACAAATGGGTGGAGGAATGAGTGAGTGAATGGAGGAGTGGGTGGAAAGATAAATGGATGAATGGATTGATGGGCAGATGGCTAAATGCATAGATGGATGGATAGATGGTTCCAAGCCTAAGTGGTTGGGTGAATGGATGGGTGAGTGGTGCCCTACCTTCTCTCTAGGTACACGGAGCACACTTACCACCAGGGTGGTGTCCACAGCAGCCTCCTGACCATTGCCAACGTGTCTGCAGCCCAGGATTACGCCCTCTTCACATGCACAGCCACCAACCCCCTCGGCTCGGACCACACTAACATTCAACTCGTCAGCATCAGTATGGAGAGGCTGTGAGGGTGTTGGGGAGGGGATGCTCCCTGGATCGATTCCCATGTCCCTTGTTGGCCCTGGTCTGCCCATATTCCTGAAACTGGAAAACCTGTGTATGTGTGAGGATGGAGTTTTTGCTTGCCCTGAAAATCCTAATGGAGACTGAATCTTCAGGGAAACTGGCAAAAAGACAAAGGAAAAAGAAAAGAAAAAAGATGGAGAGGGGGTACTTATTGGCTCAAGTAACTGAAAAGTAGATTTTCAGGGGTTGCTGGATCTAGGTTCAGCTGTCATCAACTTTCCATTTCTTTTTTTTTTTTTTTTTGAAAGAGTTTCACTGTCACCCAGGCTGGAATGTGATGGCGGAATCTTGGCTCACTCACTGCAACCTCTGCCTCCTGGATTCAAGCAATTCTCTCACCTCAGCCTCCAGAGTAGCTGGGATTACAGGCACCCACCACTACACCTGGCAAATTTTTGTATTTTTAGTAGAGACGGGGTTTCACCATGTTGGCCAAACTGGTCTCGAACTCCTGACCTCAGGTGATCCGCCCACTTTGGCCTCCCAAAGTGGTGGGATTACAGGTGTGAGTCATCACACCTAGCCCTCTTTATTCTTAAATCTGCATTTCTTTGTATTGACTTTATTCTAATGCCCCTCATAGTGAATCTGTTAGAATTTCCGGAGGAAACAGAATCCTTTCTCTTCCTAACAGTGATACAAAAATACTAGGATTAGCCGGACACAGTGGTTCTTGCCTGTAATCCCAGCACTTTGGGAGGCTGAGGCTGACAGACCATGAGGTCAGGCATCTCAGACTAAACTGGGCAATCAATCAATATGGTGAAACTCATCTCTACTAAACAAACAAACAAATAAATAAATAGCTAGGCATGGTGGCGCATGTCTGTAATATTCCAGCTACTTGGGAGGCTGAGGCAGGAGAATTGCTTGAACCTGGGAAGTGGAGGTTGCAATGATCTGAGATCACACCACTGCACTCCAGCCTGGGTGGCAAAGCAAGACTCCGTCTCAGAAAAACAAAAAAACAACATCATGTATCAGTTGCTTGATGCAAATGCTATGATGAGACCTTTAAAGAAACCTAACCCTGCATTTCCCAAAGAAGCAACCGTTTGGTTTTGGATGTTTGTTTTTTTTTTTTTTTTTTTTCTGTTTCTTTTGGTTTTGTTTTCACTTACTTCTTTTTTTTTTTTTTTTTGAGACGGAGTTTCACTCATGTTACCCAGGCTGGAGTGCAATGGCGCGATCTCGGCTCACCGCAACCTCCGTCTCCTGGGTTCAGGCAATTCTCCTGCCTCAGCCTCCTCAGTAGCTGGGATTACAGGCACGCGCCACCATGCCCAGCTAATTTTTTGTATTTTCAGTAGAGACGGGGTTTCACCATGTTGACCAGGATGGTCTCGATCTCTTGACCTCGTGATCCACCTGCCTCGGCCTCCCAAAGTGCTGGGATTACAGGCGTGAGCCACTGCGCCTGGCTAATTTTAATTTTTAATGTTTAATTTGAGACAGGGTCTCGCTGTGTTGTCCAGGCTGGTCTTGAACTCCTGGGCTCAAGTGATCCTCCAACCTTGGTCTCACAAAGTGCTGGGATCACAGGAACAGTTTGGTGTTTGTCAGAGCAGTGTCCACAGTGACCTTATAGAACATGACAACACTGTGAAGAATCAGAAGCGATTCTATATTTAAAATCATTCCCAGGGAAAACCTGGATGGAATCTTCTGGAATTCTTTTGTGTCCTCTCACTACTTCCCCATCTTTCCCTTCATAGGCCGCCCTGACCCTCCATCAGGATTAAAGGTTGTGAGTCTGACACCGCACTCCGTGGGGCTGGAGTGGAAGCCTGGTTTTGATGGGGGCCTGCCACAGAGGTTCCGCATCAGGTGAGTCTTTGTCGAGGCAGGAAGGAAGGGGTGGCAGCCAATATGGGCTGGGGCACTTCCCTAAACTTACTGTCCTCCCTGTCCTGCAGGTATGAGGCCCTGGAAACTCCAGGGTTCCACTATGTGGATGTCCTACCACCCCAGGCCACCACCTTCACACTGACTGGTCTGCAGCCTTCTACACGATACAGGGTCTGGCTGCTGGCCAGCAATGCCCTGGGGGACAGTGGACTGGCTGACAAGGGGACCCAGCTTCCCATTACTACCCCAGGTGGGAAGGGAGCCTTGGGCAGATTGGAGTGTTCCTCAGAGGATGCGTAGTGTAGTGTAGTGAAGTCGATACTATTCCCCTTTTATGATGAGATACAGAGGCCCAGAGCTGTTAAGCAAATTGTCCAAGATCACACAGCTAGTAACAGATAGAGATGAAATTGAAACTCAGGCAGATGAACTTGAGACTAGCGTTAACCACAACCCATACTGTCTGACTATGTTTAATGACAAAGGGAAATTAGAAAATAGTTTGAATTAAATGAAAATGAAAACATATAACAATTTCAGGCTGCAGTTAAAGTAGTACTTAGAGGAAAATTTATAGCATTAAGTGCTTATATTCGATTTTTTTTTTTTTTTTGAGATGGAGTTTTGTTCTTGTGTGCCACCACACCTGGCAAATTTTTTTGTATTTTTAATAGAGATGGAGTTTCACCATGTTGGCCAGGCTGGTCTCAAACTCCTAACCTCAGGTGATCCACTGGCCTCATCCTCCTAAAGTGCTGGGATTACAGGTGTGAGCACAGATTACAAAAATCTGTGCCTGGCCTAGATTTTTTTTAAAAGAGAGAATGACCGGCCAAGTGTGGTGGCTCATGCCTATAATCCCAGCACTTTGGGAGGCCAAGGTGGGTGGATCCCTTGAGGTCAGAGTTTGAGACCAGCCTGGCCAATATGGCGAAACCCTGTCTTTACTAAAAATACAAAAATTAGCTGGGCGTCGTGGCACTTGCCTGTAATCCCAGCTACTAGGGGGCTGAGGCAGGAGGATTGCTTGAACCTGGGAGGTGGAGGTTGCAGTGGGTCGAGATTATGTTACTGCACTCCAGCCTGGGCAACAGAGCGAGACTCCATCTCAAAAAAAAAAAAAAAAAAAAAAAAAAAAAGAGAGAGAATGACCTCAAAGGCATATGCTAAGTTTCCAAAGAAAACAGAACGAAGGGCCGGGCGTGGTGGTTCAAGCCTGTAATCCCAGCACTTTGGGAGGCCGAGGCAGGTGGATCACGAGGTCAAGAGATCGAGACCATCCTGGTCAACATGGTGAAACCCTGTCTCTACTAAAAATACAAAAAATTAGCTGGGCATGGTGGTGCGTGCCTGTAATCCCAGCTACTCAGGAGGCTGAGGCAGGAGAATTGCCTGAACCCAGGAGGCGGAGGTTGCGGTGAGCCAAGATCGCGCCATTGCACTCCAGCCTGGGTAACAAGAGTGAAACTCCGTCTCAAAAAAAAAAAAAAGAAAACAGAACGAAGAAAATAATAAAGGTAAGAACATAAGTAAATGAATTAGAAAACAGAAAAGCAATCGAGAAAAGTCAATGAAACCAGAAACTGGTGCTTTGAAAAAAATCAGTAACATTTATAAAGCTGATTATGACAAAAAAAAAGAGAGAAGACACAAGTTACCAATGACAGGAATGAAAGAAGGGATGTTACCACAGATCCCACAGACATTAAGAGGATAATTAGAGAATATTATGAATAACTTTATTCCAATAAATTCAGCAACTTGGATGAGGAGAACAGATTCTTTCAATATGATGAATATGTTATGATTCTGATAGGCACAGTATTGTAGTGGTTAATCCCACGGAGCCTGGTTCAGAGAAGTCTGGGTTCAAATCCCCTCTTTGCTGTCTCTGAGATGTGTGACCTTAGGCAAGTGTCTTAGTTTCTAAAAATAAGGTTTGGCCAGGTGCGGCGGTTCACACTTGTAATCCCAGCACTTTGGGAAGCCAGGGCAGGCCGATCACAGGTCAGGAGTTCGAGACCAGCCTGTTGAATATGGTGAAACTCTGTTTCTACTAAAAAATACAAAAATTAGCTGGGCGTAGTGGCACACACGTGGAGTCCAAGCTACTCGGGAGGCTGAGGAAGGAGAATTGCTTGAACTGGGAGGCAGAGGTTGAAGTGAGCCGAGATTGTGCCACTGAACTCCAGCCTGGGCAACAGAGTAGACTCCATCTCAAAATAAGATAAAATAAAATAAATAAAAAATAAGGTATAGCACAGGTCTTTGTGGCTCTGTTTCTTTTTTCTTTTCCTTTCTTCCTTCTTCTTCTTCTTCTTCTTTTTTTTTTGTGATGAAGTCTTGCTCTGTCACCCAGGCTGGAGTATAGTGGCACGCTTTCAGCTCACTGCAACCTCTGCCTCCTTGGTTCAGGCAATTCTCCTGCCTTAGTCTTCCAAGTAGCTTGGATTACAGGTGCATGCCACCATGCCTGGCTAATTTTTGTATTTTTAGTAGAGATGGGGTTTCACCGTGTTAGCCAGGCTAGTCTGGAACTCTGACCTCAAGTGATCCACCTGCCTCAGTCTTGCAAAGTGGTGCTGGAATTACAAGCGTGAGCCATTATGCCTGGCTAGCTCAGTTTCTGAAAATAAGGTCTATCGTAGGAAGCTGTGAGGATTAAATGAGTTAATATATCTAAAGTGCTTAAATAGGGCCCAGTGCAAAGTAAGAGCTATCTAAATGCTAGTTTAAAGAAATACTCCCTACCTTCTGTTTATTTTACCCCATGCAAGCTTCTTCTTTCTGTTTTCCTCTTCCTGACAGAGCAGTTTTTTCTCTGTGGAAGTAAGGACGCTTTCTCATTCCTACAATCTTCTCTGCTCTTCCCCCGACCCCATTCCAGTCTTCCCTTTGAACACTAAAACGTGAAGTATGATACTTACCTCTTTTGCTCTAGAACTTATACCTCTATTAAGGGATTGAGAGCCCAGAGTCTTTTTTAGTTAACTCAACAAATTAATCATTCAGGTGAAAAGGACCTTGCACAGCTAAGGTGCTCATCAACAATTAATTTTTTGGCCAGGTATTGTGGTGCATACCTGTAGTCCCAGCTACTCAGGAGTCTGAGGCGGGAGGATAGCTTGAACCCAGGAGTTCGAGTCTGCAGTGAGCTGTGATCATGCTACTGTACTCCAGCTTGGGTGACAGAGCGAGACCCTGTCTCTTAAAAAGAAAAATTGTCCAGGTGCAGTGGTTCACACCTATAATCCCAGCACTTTGGGAGGCTGAGGTAGGCAGACCACTTGAGGTCAGGAGTTTGAGACCAGCCTGGCCAACATGGTGAAACCCTGTCTCTACTGAAAATACAAAAATTAGCTGGGTGTGGTGGTGTGTGCTTGTAATCTCAGCTACTGGGGAGGCTGAAGCCCGAGAAATGCTTGAAGCCAGGCAGAGGTTGCTGTGAGCTGACATTGCACCACTGCACTCCAGCCTGGGCAATAGAGTGAGACTCAGTCTAAAAAAAGAAAAAAAGAAAAAAATCATTATTAGCATTAGCACCACTGTTAGAATTGCTATTAATATTTTGTCATTATCCGTAATTTCTGGCTCTCTTTGAAGTATTCATAAGCAGCCATATACCAGTTCCCATGAGTCTAATAAGCTTAAGAAGAGGCTGAGAAACATGTAAAGTTTATCTCAGATTCTTAATGTTAAGTCACAGTCTCTATATCTACCCACCAGGCCTGGACCAGCCTTCTGGAGAACCTGAAGACCAGCTACCCACAGAGCCGACTGCAGGCAAGTCCTCTGTCCCCTGATCCCTCCTATTTCCCCTGAGAATGGAACCTCCTGGTCTCTGACCCTACCTCCTCTGCCCCTTCATGGCTTAGTTCCAGCCGAGTTCAGTGGCTCACGCCTGTAATCCCAACACTTTGGGAGGCCAAGGCATGCGATCATCTGAGCCCTGGAGTTTGAGACCAGCCTGGGAAATCTAGCAAGCCTCCATCTTTAGAAAATTAAAAATAAAAAATAGCTGGGTGTGGTGGCATGTGCCAGTAGTCCCAACTACTCAGAAGGCTGAGGTGGGAAGATTTCGTTAAGCCCGGGAGTTGGAGGTTGCAGTGAGCTGTGATTGAGCCACTGCCCTCCAGCCTGGGCAACAGAGAGAGACCCTATCTCAAAAAAAAAAAAAAAAGCAAATTAAAAAAAAGACTTAGTTTTGTCCCTGCAGACTTGCAGACTCCTTAGATCTTCCTTCCTTTCTTTTTTTTTCTTTATTTCTTTTTTTTTTTTAATTGAGGTGGAGTCTCGCTCTGTTGCCCAGGCTGGGGTGCAGTGGCAAAATCTTGGCTCACTGAAACCTCCACCTCCTGAGTTCAAGTGATTCTTTTGCCTCAGCCTCCCGAGTTGCTGGAATTACAGCCACCCACCACCACACCTGGCTAATTTTTATACTTTTTTAGTAGAGACAGGGTTTCACCATGTTGCCCAGGTTGGTCTCGAGCTCCTGACCTCAAGCGATCCACCCACCTCAGCTTCACAAAGTGCTGGGATTCCCAAAGAGCCACCGCGTCCAGTAATTTTTTTTCTTAGATCTTCCTTTTGCCTGGAGTGATAAATCTTCCTGTCTTCCAAATTTAGTTGAATTCCAAAAGAGCTAACTGACTCCTTGTCCTGTAAGAAACCTGCATCAGTTAGCTTTTACTGTATAACGAACCACCCCAAACACGGGTGCTTATAGCAACATTCTTTCTCCTGATACTAAGAGGCTGGCGGAACAGTGCTGGTCTGGGCTGGCTTGAATCATCTCTGCAGTCAGCTGGCAGCTCCACCCGACTGGGTGGTCTAGGATGGCCCCCTTCCCACACGTCTTGACAGTTGTCCTGCTCTTGGTTAGAACAATGGGGATGACTGGGCACATGTCCCTCCTTGGCTTCTTCCATGGAGGTGGTCACAGTGGTCGAAAGCAGCAAGAGGAAGTACATGCTCATTTACTAGCTGATTTTGTCACAGTTGCTATTGTTTCATTGGCCAAAGCAAGTCACATGGCTCAACTCAGCGTCAGTGTGGAAAGGCCCTGCACTCAAGGATGTGAATACCAGGAGAGGATTACAACCATTTGGCAAACAGTCCCCTCCAGAGCCTGAGAAAAAGGTTGCAAGTGACAGAAATGCAGCTGTTTTGTCAACACTGAAAAGAATAGCGTGGCTGGGCACGGTGGCTCATGCCTATAATCCCGGCACTTTGGGAGGCTGAGGCAGGTAGATCACTTGAGCCCAGGAGTTGGAGACCAGCCTGAACAACATGGTGAAACCCCATTTCTATAAAAACAACAAAAAATTAGCCAGGCATTGTGGTGCATGCCTGTAGTCCCAGCTACTCAGGAGGCTGATGTGGGAGGATTACTTGAGAGCAGGAGGTTGAGACTTCAATGAGCTGAGCTTGTGCCACTGCACTCCAGCCTGGGCAACAGAGTGAGACCCTGTCTCAGAAAAAAAAGCTTGGTACATGAAATCAAAAACTCCAAGTGTGACCGGTTTCAGGTGCTCAAGAATCTCACCAGCGATCTGTTTCTCACCCTCTCTCAACTTTACTTTCCTTCATCTGTGGTGGCTTCTTTCTGAGTTTCTTCAATCAGGGGGCAGAGAAGCCCTCCCCCACCTCCATCTTCTTCACAGCTAGTACAATTGTCCTAAATGTTTTGTTTAAAAGACACGTTTGGTCAAATGCTGTGTCTAAATAATCACTGCGGAGAGGAAAATGGAGACTCTTATTGGCCAGGCTGGGTCATGTGCCCACCATGGAGTCCTGCCTGAGCCCAAGACTGGGAGTGGGGAGTAGCTGTTTCCCTGGGAAAATAAAGTGTCGATAGTAGAAGACCGGGGAAATGGCCACCCAGCAGATGCCTGCACAGAGGGTTTCAGCCTTGTCCTCAGGGACACAGCAGCCAGGTTAGCCTGATATTGGCTGGAATGGAAGTTGGTTAAAAGAAGTCATTTGAGGCCGGGCACCCTGGTTTCCTGCCTGTAGTCCCAGCACTTTGGGAGGCTGAGGTGGGTGGATCACTTGAGGCTAGGAGATTGAGACCTGCCTGGCCAAATGGCAAAACCCTGTATCTACTAAAAATACTATATATATATATTTGGACACAGTGGCATGTGCCTGTAGTCCCAGCTACTTGGAGGCTGAGGAAGAATCACTAGAACCCGGGAGGTGGAGGTTGCAGTGAGCCGAGATTGTCCCACTGCACTCCAGCCTGGGACACAGAGTGAGACTCCATCTTAATTAAAGAAAAAAAAGAGGGGCCAGGTGCAGTGGCTCACACCTATAATCCCGGCACTTTGGGAGGCTGAGGTGGGCAGATCGCCTGAGGTCAAGAGTTTGAAACCAGCCTGGCCAACATGGCGAAACCCTGTCTCTACTAAAAATACAAAAATTATCTGGGCGTGGTAGCAGGTGCCTCTAATCCCAGCTACTAGGGAGGCTGAGGCGGGAGAATCACTTGAACCCAAGAGGCAGAGGTTGCAGTGAGCTGAGATCATGCCACTGCACTCCAACCTGGGAGGCAGATCCAGACTCTGTCTAAAAAAAAAAAAAAAAAAAAAAAAAAGTTTGGTGGTCATGGCTGGAGGCGTGGGAAGCGACCGGATCACAGAAAGTCTTCAGTGCCCAGCTAAGGAGCTAAAGCTCCCTCCTGAGTCCCTGGGCAGCGTTCAGGTAAAGGGAGGATGTTTTACTAATGGCTTGACTTGAGAAAGACGCCACCTGCACTTGGGCGGCAGAAGGGGCGGGCACAGAGACTCCTGCCCATCTCTTTCTCCGACCCTGGGGAAGGGACTTGGTCAGAGCCAGGCTTTCTTGAGGAGCCCCACTCCTGGCCTAGAGCCTGTTGTCTGGAGCTCACTGAGGGGTATCTTCCATCCCTAGGACCCTCGGAGCTGCCCCTGCTGCCTGTGCTGTTGGCTGCTGTGGGGCTTCTGCTGCTCTCCAATGCCTCCTGTGTCGGGGGGCTTCTCTGGCAGCGGAGACTCAGGCGTCTTGCTGAGGGTAAGAAGAGACCCTTCCCTGCCAGGGTGGAGACCTGAAGGTGATGGGGAACCCTAGGGTTGCTGCATATTGAAGGTCTTCCCGGGGCCGGGGTTGGGGGGGTTGTATGGGGGTCCCTGAGCCCCTTATTCCTGTTTCCTTCAGGCATCTCAGAGAAGACAGAGGCAGGGTAAGTGGGGATATTTTTCTGTAAAGAAGGCTCTGAGGGAGGAGGTTTGGGGGTGATGGGTGGGGGAGGGCCAGCACTCAACTGCCCCCCCCGACACCTGCATCCTGGAAGGTCGGAGGAGGACCGAGTCAAGAACGAATATGAGGAGAGCCAGTGGACGGGAGAGCGGGACACTCAGAGCTCTACAGTGAGTGCAGGAGGCCTGGGTGACCCCACAGTCAGGGCACCAACAGGGACTGAAACCCTGCTGTTAGCATCAGGTTGATCATGGCCCTTCCCGGGACCATGGGGCCAGAGGATGGAAAGGGCTTTGTCTGTTTTGCATGTGGGGAACAGATCAGCACTATGGAGGCAGAGCCGTATTACCGCTCCCTGAGGGACTTCAGCCCCCAGCTGCCCCCAACGCAAGAGGAGGTGTCTTATTCCCGAGGTGAGTTAGGATCACATAAGGACTCCCCCACTCGGAGGTACCCCTGACACCTGGACTAGGTGCCTTGCTCACATCTCCCTTCCACTCCAACTCCAGGTTTCACAGGTGAAGATGAGGATATGGCCTTTCCTGGGCACTTGTATGATGAGGTAGAAAGAACATACCCCCCATCTGGAGCCTGCAGACCTCTCTATGATGAAGTGCAGATGGTGAGGAGCTTTGTATCAGCAGCCATCCTTCCTGGCTAGTGCTGGGATCCCACCTCCTACTGCTTGTATTAGTTAGGCTCAGCTAGCTGCTGTGACAAAGAGGCCTGACTGTGATCCAGTGGCTTAAAGAAGACAGTTGGCTGGGCATGATGGCTCACATCTGTAATCCCAACACTTTTGGAGGCCAAGGCAAGAGGACTGCTTGAGCCCATGAGTTTGAGATGAGCCTGAACAATATAGTGACTTGTCTCTACAAAAAAATTAAAAATAAGCCAGGCATGGAGGTGCAGACCTATAGTCCCAGTTACTCAGGAGGCTGAGTCAGGAGGATCCCTTGAGCTCAGGAGTTGGAGGCTGCAGCGGACCATGATGGAGCCACTGCACTCCAGCCTGGACAATAGGGCAGGACCCTGTCTCTGAAAAAAAAGAAGGCAGTCTATTTCCTTTTCACAGTCAGATGTGAGTGGCCCTGCTCAAGTCATCCGAGTCTACAAAAATGAGCCTGTTCACTAGGGGTTCAACCCATGGGAAAAGGTGAAAGAATGTGGAGGAGGCACAACCCTGCCTTGTGGCCCAGGCCCAGACATGGTGCACACCAGTCTGCCCTCACTCCCCTGGCAAGAATAGGGTCACATGGTCACACCTGACTGCAAAGGAGGCTGTGAAATGTGGTCTTGCTTGGCAGCCATATGCCTTGCTATAATTCTGCTACTGTGGAAGGCAATAGACATGCATTTTTAAAGATAATTAGCCATATCTACTCCACTGGTTAAAGAGAGAGAATGAGAGAATTTGGAAGCCCATTCAACTGAAAAAGCAAGGCATAGAATTGTCCTTAGGCCGAGCTGGACCCAGAATTTTCTCCCTAAAAAATGTTTCTATGGCTAGGTGTGGTCACAGCTCACATCTTCAATCTCAGCAGGCTGAATGAGGTAGATGGATTACTTGAGCCCAGGTGTTGGAGACCAGCCTGGGCAACATAATAAGACCCCATCTCTTAAAAAAATAAAAGTTAGGCCAGGCGTGGTGGCTCACACCTGTAATCCCAGCACTTTGGGAGATTGAGGTGGGCAGATCACCTGAGGTTGGGAGTTTGGGACCATCCTGGCCAACATGGTGAAACTCTGTCTCTACTTTAAAAAGCACAAAAATTGCCTGGGCACAGTGGTGCACGCCTGTAATCCCAGCTACTTGAGAGGCTAAGGTAGGAGAATCACTTGAACTAGGGAGTTGGAGGATGCAGTGAGCCAAAATGATGCCACTACACTCCATCCTGGTGACAGAGGGAGACTCCATCTCAGAAAACAAAAACAAAAACCAAAGTTAAGCCGGGCATGGTGGCTCATGCCTGTAATCCCAGCACTTTGGGAGGGTGAGGTGGGTGGATCACCTGAGATCAGGAGTTCAAGACCAGTCTGGCCAACATGCTGAAACCCCGTTTCTACTAAAAATGCAAAAATTAGCCATGTGTGGTGGCATATACCTGTAATCCTAGCTACTTGGGAGGCTGAGGCAGGAGAATCACTTGAACCTGGGAGGCGGAGGTTGCAGTGAGCTGAGATCACGCCACTGCACTCAGGCAACAGAGCGAGACTATATCTCAAAAAAAAAAAAAAAGTTAAAAAAATTAGCTGGGCGTGGTGGCACACGCCTGTGGTCCCAGCTACTCAGAAGGCTGAGGTAGAAACTCCTGAGCCAGGGAAGTTGAGGGTGCCGTGACCCCTGATTGTGCCACTGCACTCCAGCCTGAAAGACCATGTTTCAAAAAAGAAAGGGAAAAAATGTCCCTAGAAAATATAGATTTGTATCCTACAAGATTAGAAATCTTCAAAGAAAGATTTGTAATTTTTCCAGTGGCCCCAAATGCCCAACGCTGACACTTATTGGTCTAACTGGTGTCACATTCTCATCGCTGAACCCATCCCTGAGTCAGAGGATAGATTATGCTAACAGGAGAGGCCTGGGTCAGTTAACCAAGGGATCAGGGAGTAGGAACCAGCCCCACTCGGTTCACTGGGCTGAGAATGGGAGGGGGACAGAGAACCCAGAGGGAAGTGAAGATGGTAGCTGTGCAGGCAAAAACAAGACGGGCACTTTGACCACCAACCAACCCCCACCCATTGCTGCACAGTCAGGGAGATGGGATAGAGCTCCTCATTTCCTGTGTGGCCTTGGCACCTCTGGGCGAAGGATTTCCCTCTATCTCTGTGAACAACCTCCCAAACCCGGCACTGTTGTCAGATCCTAACTCCGCATCAGCGTGGCGCAAAGCGCTGTCCATGGTGCTGGACCATATGCGCCCTCCAAAGCGCAGATGGAGGCTGCAGGCTTTTTCTGAAAAGGGCCAGATAGTAAATGCTTTGGGCTGTGTGGGACATACGGGCCTCCTCAAAACTCTACGCAAAATCTGCCACTGTAAAGTAAAAGCAGCCACAGACAATGCATAAATGAATGAGTGTGGCTATGTTCCAAAAAGCTTTATTTTTGCACACTGTAATTCGAACTTCATAAAATTTTTCCGTGTCACAAATGTTATCTTTTTTCATTTTACCCCCAACAGTTAAAAAGTGACAAACCATTCTTAGCTCTTGGGCAGTAAAAAAAATGCAGGCTGCAGGCCATATTTAGAACACAGGCCAATCTGCTCTAAAGCTTGCTGAACTAAAACAATAATTTTCTCCCAGCTCTAGAACAAAACACATCCCCAGTAAGGGCCACCCTTCGTGGTCTTTTTTTTCTTCTCTCTCTTCTATTATGATGAGGGAACTATTTTGGAAATTCACAGGACAATAGAATCATAACTTACATTCCACAATTGCCATAGCTGATAACATGGACTTTTAAAGTTTTCATTTTTAAATTTTTATTTATTTATTTATTTTTGAGATGGAGTCTCAGCTGTCACCCAGGCTGGAGTGCAATGGCACGATCTCAGCTCATTGCAACTTCCACCTCCCAGGTTCAAGTGATTCTCCTGCCTCAGCCTCCCGAGTAGCTGGGATTACAGGCATGTACCCCCATGTCCAGCTAATTTTTGTATTTTTAGTAGAGATGGGGTTTAGCCTTTTGCCCAGGCAGGTCTCTAACTCCTGACCTTAAGTGATCCACTTGCCTCAGCCTCCCAAAGTGCTGGGATTACACGCATGAGTCACCATGCCCAGCCTAAAGGTTTTATGTTTCTGATATTTACATTATTTTTCTAACATGAAATCATTGGATATCTTGGGCTTGCTTCAAAATAATCCAGTTAGTGAGGGAGGAGAATAAAATAGAAATATAGATAATCAATTGACCAAGGGTTGATATTGATTTTTTTTTTCTCTTTTTGAGACAGAGTCTCACTCTATTACCCAGGCTGGAGTGCAGTGGCATGATCATGGCTTATTGCAGCCTTGACCGCCTAGGCTCAAGTAATCCTCTTACCTCAACTTCCTGAGTAGCTAGGACTACAGGCACTCACCACCACACCTAGCTAATTTTTCTTTTTTTTGAGATGGAGTCTTGCTCTGTCGTCCAGGCTGGAGTGCAGTGGCGCAATCTTGGCTCACTGCAGGTGAGGTTCCAGTGATTCTCCTGCCTCAGCCTCCTTGGTAGCTGGGATTACAGGTGTGCGTCACCACAATGGTTAATTTTTGCCTTTTTAGTAGAGACAGGGTTTCCCCATGTTGGCCAGGCTGGTCTCGAACTTCTGAACTCAGGTGATCCACCTGCTCTGGCCTCTCAAAACGCTGGGATTACAGGCATGAGCCACTGTGCTCAGCCACCCAGCTATTTTTAAAAAATATTTTTGTACGCTGGGTGCAGTGGTTCACACTTGTAATCCCAGAATTTTGGGAGGCTGAGACAGGTGGATCAATTGAGCTCAGGAGTTCAAGACCAGCCTGGACAACAATGGAAACCTTATCTCTTAAAAAAAAAAAAAAATTAGCTGGGTGTGGTGGCTCGTGCCTGTAGTCCCAGCTACTTAGGAGGCTGAAGCAGGAGGACAGATCGAGCCCAGGAGGTGGAAGTTGCAGGGAGCCGAGATTGTGCCATTGCACTCCAGCCTGGGTAACAGAGCCAGATCCTGTCTAAGAAAAAAAAAATATTTTTTGTAGATATAGGGTCTCACTATGTTGCCCAGGCTTGGCTTGAACCCCTGGCCTCAAGCAATCCTCCTGCTTCAGCCTCTCAAAGTGCTGGAATTAAAGTCATGAGCCACGGTTCCCAGCCTGATATTGTTGAAGTTAGGTAATAAGCACGTGGGGTTCGTGATGAGCATTCATTATCATCACATTCCTTTTTGTATATGTTGGGGTTTTAGTAAAAGCTAAAATATTGTGTGGGATTTTCACTGAGAAAAAAAGACTAAAACATTTTTTCCTGGGAAGTTCAGCAGGGGTGTGTATCCCTCAGATCTTCGTTGAAGACCTACAGGGCATCTCTCCATGGTTCTAACTCCACTTTTTGCCCCTCAGGGCCCCTGGGACCTCTTCTGGCCTGAAGACACATATCAGGATCCAAGAGGAATCTATGATCAGGTGGCAGGAGACTCGGACACTCTGGAACTCGATTCTCTGCCCTTTGAGCTGAGGGGACACCTGGTGTGAGAGCCTCTCGACCTCCGTGTCCCGCACCTGCAGGAATTTATACTCCACTGGTCCCTCTTATTGCAGCTTGGGCCGAGCTTGTGAGGTGAGCTCCATAAAACCCAAAGGGTCTCAGCTTTGTCAGGAGAAGACATGGAGGGGGTTGAGTGACAGAAGATGGTTCAGCTGGTACCAGAGTAGAAACAAGGTGCATCCTGGGGTTGGCTTTAGGAAATAAACTTCTCCAAAAGGACAGGGCAGATCGTAAATGACTTCTCAAAAATGAAATGCTGCCAGGTGTGGTGGCTTACTCCTACAATCCCAGCACTTTGGGAGGCCGAGGCGGGCAGATCACCTGGGGTCAGGAGTTTGAGACCAACCTGGCCAACATGGCAAAATCCCGTCTCTACTAAAAATATAAAAAATCAGCAAGAGGTAGTGGTGCACGCCTATAGTCCAAGCTACTTGTGCGGCTGGGGCACGAGAATCGCTTGAACCTGGGAGGCAGAGGTTGCAGTGAGCAGAGATCATGCCACTGCAATCCAGCCTGGACAACAGAGTGAGATTCAGTCTCAATAAATAAATAAATAATAAAATGCTATTCTGAGAGTCCCTAAGTGCTTCATGAAGTAGTTTTCAGAAGTGGGAAAAGACTCTGTTCATTCTGCATTCCATGACATCTGAAATAGCTAATAATAAGTGGAATTTATGAACCCATGCTGTATTATACCTATTCTTTTATTATTTCCCATGGTTGTCTACCACAGGAGGCATAAACTATGACATGTGTAAACATAAGTATGCTCTATAAGCATTAAACAGACAATCAAAAGAAACTAGAGGAAAAGAATACATACTGTGTGCTTTCCTTTATAAAAACTCTAGAACAGGCAAAACTAATCAATGGTGGCAGAGAACACAGCAGAGGTTTCCTGGGGCCATGAGAGGAGGGTTGACTGCAAAAAGGCATGAGAGAACTTTCTGAGGTGATGGAAATATTCTGTATCACAACTGTGGTGGTGGCGGCAGGGGTACACAGATGTGTCAAAACTCATTGAACTGTGCACTTAAGATGGGCGCATTTTTATTGTACATAAATGATATCTCAATAAAAGTGATTTTAAAAACAGGCTTCAAAATAAAGCAGCCAGTAAGAGGATTGATTCATTTTTTCCTCTCTTCCTTCCTTCTTTCCTTCCTCCTTTCCTTTCTCTCTCTCTCCCTCTCTCCTCGCTCTTTCTCTCTCTCTCCTCTCTCTCTGTTTCTCTCCTTCTTTTTGAGTCTCACTGTGTCACCCAAGCTGGAGTGCAGTGGCACAATCTCAACTCACCGCAACCTCCGCCTCCCAGGTTCAGGTGAGTCTCTTGCCTCAGCCTCCCAAGTAGCTGGGATTACAAGTGTCTGCCACCACACCCGGCTAATTTTTTGTATTTTTAGTAGAGATGGGGTTTCACCATGTTAGCCAGGCTGGTCTCAAACTCCTGGCCTCAAGAGATCTGCCTGCCTCAGCCTCCCAAAGTGCTGGGATTACAGGCATGAGTCACTGTGCCCCGCAAAACTTATTCTGTTCCACATTGGTTTAAGTAGGAAAGGTAATTTATTGGCTCTTGCAGCTGAGAATTGCAGGGGGTAGCATTGGCTTCAGACACTGCCAGCTCTAGTATTGAAACACAGCCATGCAAAGTCTAGCTGTCTGTATCTCTCGGCTCTCCTCTGTGTTGGCTTCATTCTAGGTAGACTCTATTTGGGAAACAGAGAAGACCACCTGGTATCCCATGAGCTCAGCAGCCAAAGTGCCTCTTTTTGCCAATAGTTCTGGAAAATTCTGGGGCTTTTATCAGCCCAGCCTGGGTCTTGTGCCTAGCCTGGAACCAACCAATGTGGCTGAGGAATATGCTGATAAGCCAGGTCCTGGGTTGCTCAGCACCATGAACCACGTGGATGAAGCTCTCCAAAGTAACCCCAGGCTATGGCTGGATCTCTTCAGGCACTTCCTACTTCCTTCTTTCCTTTTTCCAATCCAGTGTAGCAAACATCGATTGCTTCTATCTTCCAAGGATCTAGTCCCCCTTAATCTATACAGACACTGATGAACCAGACAAGTGCCTAATCGTACCAAGCCACTAGATCCAGCCACACCTGACGTCAGAGCTACTTCTAGACGACCAATTCCCCTTCCCACTTAGGTGAATGTCATTTTCAGTTAGTTGTAACCATAAATGTCCCTCACTCTTAAACCAGTTTGAATGGGGCCTTTAGTTAACTGAGGAGAAAATAAATAATTTTCAAGGGGCAGAAACTCAGTAGAGCTTAAAAGCTTTTGTTGCATTAGTTACTAAGGGATAAAACCTGACAGATGTCACTTTCACCAGATGATCAAAGTTAATGCTACCAGTCATGGGACAAACTGACCCAAGAGACCCCCGATACAAAATACTGAGAAAGGGCCAGGTGTGGTGGCTCACGCCTGTAATTCTAGCACTCTGGGAGACCGAGGTGGGTGGATCACCTGAGGTCAGGAGTTTGAGACCAGCCTGACCAACATGGCGAAATCCCATCTCTACTAAAAATGCAAACATTGGCCGGGTGCCTGTAATCCCAGCTCCCTGAGAGGCTGAGGCGGGAGAATTGTTTGAATCTGGGAGGTGGAGGCTGAAGTGAGCCGAGACTTTGCCAGTGCACTGGCAACAGAGCGAAACTCTGTCTCAAACAACAACAACAAAAACCGAGAAGGATACAACCACATGTACTAATACTACTGACTATAAAGTGCATAACCTGAGCCAGGTGTGGCGGCTCATGCCTGTAATCCTAGCACTTTCGGAGGCCAAGATGTGTAGATTGCTTGAGACCAGAAGTTTGAGACCAGCTGGGCAAAATGGTGACACTCCGTCTCTACAAAATAATACAAAAATTAGCTGAACATGGTGGTATGCACCTGTAGTCTCAACTACTCAGGAGGTTGAGGCAGGAGGATCACTTGAGCTCAGGAATTCAAGGCTGCAATAAGCCATCATCACACCACTGCACTCCAGCCTGGGAGACAGGAGGATAGTGATTAAAACTGGCACCAGGAAGGCTTGGGGTGAGAATGCTCATAATGTTTTCTTTTCTTATTTTTTGATATGGTGTCTCACTCTGCCTCCCAGGCTGGAGTGCAGTGGCGTGATGATGGCTCACTGCAGCCTCCAACTCTTGGGCTCAAGCGATCCTCCCACCTCAGTCTCCTGAGTAGCTGAGACTACAGGTGTGCACCACCACACATGGCTAATTTTTCTTTTTGAGATGGAGTTTCACTCTTGTTGCCCAGGCTGGAGTGCTGTGGCACAATCTCAGCTCACTGAACCTCTGCTTCCCAGGTTCAAGCAATTCTCCTGCCTCAACATCCTGAGTAGCTGGGATTACAGGCACTTGCCACCACACCACAAATACACCTTTGTGTATTTTTAGTAGAGATGGTATTTTGCCGCTTTGGCCAGGCTGGTCTTGAACTCCTGACCTCAGTGATCCACCCGTGTTGGCCTCCCAAAGTGCTGGGATTACAGATGTGAGCCACCATGCCCAGCCTAATTTTTTTTTTATTTGTAGAGACAGAGTTTCACTATGTTGCCCAGGCTGGTCTCAAATGCCTGAGCCCAAGTGATCCTCCTGCCTTGGCCTCCCAAAGTGCTGGGATTACGAAGCTGTTTGCTCAACTTGGGTGTTAGTTATTCAAGTGTCACTTCCGTCATATTTACTTTGTGCTCACCCTCTGAAAATTCATACTGAACATGTGATATGGGTGCATTTCTTTATGTGTGTTATACTTCATTCAGAATTTTACATTACATCTCATAGGTGGCATTGCGGTTGGAATTGTGATTTTCTGATATGGTGTACGACCATTGGTAACATTCTGAACAAAAAAGTACATAATCTTCACTTTATTTACAGAAGCTGGGCATGGTGGCTTACACCTGTAATCCAGCATTTTGTGAGGCCAAGGCGGGAAGATCACTTGAAGTCAGGAGTTTGAGACCAGCCTGGCCAACATGGTGAAACCCTGTCTCTACTAAAAATTAAAAAAATTAGCCGGGCTTGGTGGCACAGGTCTGTAATCACAGCTACTATGCTGGCTGAGGCAGGAAAATCACTTGAACCGGGTAAGTGGAGGTTGCAGTGAGTCAAGTTGGCACTACTGCACTCCAGCCTGGGCAACAGAGCAAGATTCTGTCTCCAAAAAAAAAAAAAAAATTAAAAATAAATTTACATCACAGTTTCATTTCAGAAAATGTCAATATATTTTAAAGCGTATCAAAATTTTGTACATATGTGTATATGTGTTATATTAATAATTTCAGATAACTCTAAACTTTTCGAACCCACAGAAGTGCCTGTAAAGACATTTACAAACTTCTGGATGCAGATTTCAGCGTCCTGCATTCCTGGTCCCTGACCTCCAGACGCCTGTACCGCCCTCTCCAATCTTTGCAGCAGCCAAAATCGATTGTGCAAATTTCCCAAGTTCCCACCAGGGTGCGGTAGTGTCCTGTTTGAGAGGAGCTAATCCATGAGGGGATTCTGAATGACACTCGTGAGAGAGAGAGGGAGAGAGAGAGAGAGTGAGTGAGTGTGTGTGTGTGTGTGTGTGTGTGTGTGTGTGTGTGTGTATACACTGGGTTCCTGAGCTCATGGGAGAGGTCTGGTCTGTGCTGGAGATTAAAACTGGCCGACATGTCCTCTGCATCTAAGCTGTCGCCAAACTCCAGTATTAAGAGGTAAGTAGCTGTGCAGGGCATTGAGGCAGAAAGGACTCCAGGAGCACAGTGCAGGAAGGGATTTTCCTAAAACTGTTGCTGGCGAATAACCCCCGAGGCAGGGAGTGGCAGGAATTAAGGCTAATGGGATGGCCGAAGACAAACCACAAAGGTCACCTTATGGGTTTGAGCTTTATCCTGTGGGTGACAGGAAACCACTGAGTCATGCCAGCAGCAGGGACAGCATTTCTGAGCTGCTCACGCCTGCCCACACTCTACGTTCTGTGTACATGTCGCCTCCCGGAACCGTCGGAGTCATGCATGAGTCCAGTTTTTTGCTTTGTTTTGTGTTTAATTTTTATTCATTTATTTATTTATTTTGAGACAGAGCCCACCTGTGTCGCTGCTGGAGTGCAGTTGTGCGATCTCGGCCCACTGCAACCTCTGTCTCCCGGGTTCAAGAGATTCTTGTGCCACAGCCTCCCCAGTAGCTGGGATCACAGGCGCCCATGCCCAGCTAATTTTTGTATTTTTAGCAGAGACTGGGTTTCTCCACGTTGGTCAGGCTGGTCTCGGACTCCTGACCTCAGGTGATCCACCCGCCTCAGTCTCCCAAAGTGCTGGGATTACACGTGTGAGCCACTGCACCTGACCTAATTTCTACTTTTGAGACTGATTAATACCTGATATATGCCCCACTTTCATATATCCATCTCTGTCTCTCTGATATGGCTCCAATGAGTGGAGGAACACAAGGTTCTTTTTCTGGAGTCCAATTAGATAAAATGACATGGACACACGTGAGGTGGTTTTAAGGAGTGGAGAGTTTAACAGGCCATAAAGAAGGGAGAAGGCAGAAGAAAGAAGCTCCTCTGTACAGAAACAGAGGGAGGGGGGCTTCAAAACCCAAAGAAGAGACCCCCAGCTGGGGTGGAAACCAGCCAGGTTTGTTTAGAGTCTGGAGGGTGGTGTCTGATTTGCATAGGGTTCAGGGGATTGGTTTGACCAGGCATGTCATTCATGTAGCCCACTTAAAAGCTGGGGGCCTCACACTTTGGGAGGCCAAGGCCGGCGGATCACAAGGTCAAGAGATCGAGACCATCCTGGCCAACATAGTGAAACCCCGTCTCTACTGAAAATACAAAAAAATTAGCTAGGCGTGGTGGGGTGGCGTGTGCCTGTAGTCCCAGCTACTCGGGAGGCTGAGGCAGGAGAATTGCTTGAACCTGGGAGGCGGAGGTTGCAGTGAGCCGAGGCCTCGCCACTGCACTCCAGCCTGGCACCTGGTGACAGAGTGAGACTCTGTCTCAAAAAAAAAAAAAAAGCTGGGGGCCTCCCACCCTAGTCTTTTGATATGCAAATGAAGGGGCCATGATGTTCTACACACATAGGGATATGTGGGAGTGACCATGTTGCCAGGAACATGTGGGGCAAGGGCAAGAAGGCCGTGCTGGAATCACCATGTTTGGGTGGACCCAGTTTCTAATGGCCGGCATTTGGACATTAAAGGTTGCTGGCCTGGCTCTAAGAGCTGCTTTAAAAACAAAAACTTCCCAAAGACCCTTTTCCTCTCTATCTACCTAAAATAATTTCTTAATAACTCCTACAAAAATTTGATGTATTTGGGGGTATGATGATTGGACATAGCTTCCACTTCAATTGTTCTGTCTTCCATTATGTCCAATCCACTGAGTTTTTATTTTTATTTTGGAAATTAGGTTTATTACATTTTTCATCTTTAGAAGTTCCACCTATCATTTTCTTTTTCAAACTTACTTTTTCATTCCTGATCCTCTCTTCTTGCTTGCTTATTTGTGATTTTGTGTTATATTTCTTTCTTTTTTTTTTTAGACAGTACTTAAAGGCTAGTTTATAGTGTGATTTTGACAATTTCAGTGTCCAAAATTTTGCAAGTCTCTAATCTTTTTTTGTTGTGGGAGATTGTATTTCTCAAAGATTTGCTCTTCTTACAATGTGACTGGACACGCTCCATTGAGACTGGGTTTCACTTGGTCAGGCTGGTCTCGAATTCCTGATCTCATGATCCACCTGCCTCAGCCTCTCAAAGTGCTGGGATTGTAGGCCTGAGCCACCACACCTGGCCTATTCCTTTACTTTCCTAATTAACTTGCTTTTACTTTGTACTGTGGACTCGCCCTGAATTCTTGCTTGCTTGAGATCCAAGAATCCTCTCTTCCGGTAACAAGACCAGATGGTTGGTCCCTATCATTACCCGAGGGGCAGGGCTTGCAGACCAGCAGGAAAGTGCATACCTTCTTCAGAGGAGATGTGAAGGACAATTGAAAAGCAAAATAACATCAAGCTTGCTTTGACCTGAGGGCAGGATTTCCAGTAAGTACATGCTTTTACACAAGGGTCAGTAAATGAACTAGAAATCTTAGAGACCCTATCAGAACCTGGGGTAATCAGAAGCCAATAAAATGGATTAGCATCCAAGATAGGGCTGCTGGTGGGGGGTGGTGGCTCACGCCTGTAACCCCAACAATTTGGGAGGCTGAGGCGGGAGGATCGCCTCTTGGAGCCAGGAGTAAAAGACCAGCCTGGGCAACCCCGTTTCTACAAAAATTTAAAAATTAGCCAGGAATGGTGGCATGCACCTGTAGTCTCAACTACTCAGGTGGCTGAAGCAGGAGGATCACTCGAGGCCAGGAGTTCAAGGTCACAGTGAGCCATGATCGTGCCGCTGCACTCCAGCCTGGGTGACAGAGCGAAACACTGTCTCTTAAAGAAAAAAATGCAGTCGCTTTAGCCTCCTCATTGTGTGATTCCATATATTTCACAATCTCAAAAAGACTAAACTACAGTGATGGAAAATAGACCAGCGGTTGTTGGAGGTTAGAGATGGGGAGACGGTAGGACTGTAAAAGAAGTTTTGTGAGTGATAGAACTGTTCTTATCTTGATTACAATTGAGGGCAGTATCTAAAGGAATGTATACATGTTCTAAAATTCATTGAATTGTACAGCAAAGGGGAAAAAAGTCATTTTTATTGCATAATCATTAAAAAGGTAACAAGAAAGAGGCTCCCCAGGGGATCTCAGTGAGCAGCCCAGGTGGGACAATGATGCCGGGGTGGCAGAGCATTTCAAGGAGTTTTTCCTTTATTCTCAGAGCACTGGGGAGCACAGGTGGAGCACTGCTGGGATGGGAGCCCTTCTGGGAACCATTGGTGAGCCTGGGACATGGAGGGGACACTCACTCGTGGGAAAGTGTCAGAGGGTAAGACATCACTCTTAATTCATTTCTTTTTCTTTCTTTCTTTCTTTCTTTTTTTTTTTTAGAAGAAGTCTCGCTTTGTCAACCACGCTGGAGTGCAGTGTCGAGATCTTGACTCACTACAACCTCCGCCTCCCAGGTTCAGGCAATTTTGTAGCTGAGATTACAGGCGCCACCATGCCTGGCTAATTTTTGTATTTTTAGTAGAGACAGGGTGTCACCATGTTGGCCAGGCTGGTCTCAAACTCCTGACCTCAAGTGATCCACCCACCTCAGCCTCCCAAAGTGCTGGGGTTACAGGCGTGAGCCACCACGCTGGGCCAACAGCAGCCCTTCCTAATAAATAATCAAGGTCGCTTATAAGCTAGTCCCAAAAGACTGTTTTGCCTCAGGCTTCTCTCCTCTCCCAGCAGGTATCTCTCTCCACTCCAGCTGCTTGTGGCCTCCCAATGGTGAGTGTGTGGGGGCTTAGAACCCAGCCCATCACCCTGTCTGCTGCTCTCCTGTTGAAGCCATTCATGAGCCTGGCAGTCCCAGTACTATGGTCATTAGGAACCAGGCACCGGGGACTCTGGAGGCAACACAGTGGTCACCAGTAGGTGATCTAATAGATCATGCTCTAGACTGAAACTCTGGTTTACAGGAAATACAGGATAAAGGAATACATTAAATGACATCATAAGGATATAATCAGACAAATCCAATACAGGAGGCATTCTACAAGATGACCGGCCTGGGCTTTTTAAAGAAGCCAATGTTGGGCAGGGGGCGGTGATAATCCCAGCACTTTGGGAGGCCGAGGCAGACTGATCACTTGAGTTCAGGAGTTCAAGACCAGCCTGGGCAACAAGGTGAAATCCCGTCTCTCCTAAAAATATAAAAATTAGCTGGGTGTGGTGGCACATGCCTGTACTCCCAGCTTCTTGGGAGGCTGAGGCAGGAGAATCGCCTGGACCCGGGAGGCGGAGGTTGCGGTTGCGGTCAGCCAGATCGTGCCACTGTACTTTAGCCTGGGCAACAGAGAGAAACTCTGTTTCAAAACACAAAAAGCAAACAACCAATATTGGTTTTTTTAAAAGGTAAATAAGATTGATAAAATTTCCCATTAGAGTAAAAAAGAGAGAGAGTAGGGATTACCAGTATTAAGAATGGAAGAAAGGTTATCACTACAAATTCTGGAATCATTAAAAGAACATAGAGGATATTATGAACAATTTAGCATCAACAGATTTGACAAAATGACATTTCTTTGAAAAACACAACATACAAAAAAATTTTTTTTTTTTTTTTTTTTTTGGAGACGGAGTTTCGCTCTTGTTACCCAGGCTGGAGTGCAATGGCGCAATCTCGGCTCACCGCAACCTCCGCCTCCTGGGTTCAGGCAATTCTCCTGCCTCAGCCTCCTGAGTAGCTGGGACTACAGGCACGCGCCACCATGCCCAGCTAATTTTTTGTAGTTTTAGTAGAGACGGGGTTTCACCATGTTGACCAGGATGGTCTTGATCTCTTGACCTTGTGATCCACCCGCCTCAGCCTCCCAAAGTGCTGGGATTACAGGCTTGAGCCACCGCGCCCGGCCAATTTTTTTAATAAATAAAATAAAAAGCTGGGCATGGTGGCTCATGCCTGTAATCCTAGCACTCTAGGAGGCAAAGGCGCGCTGATCACCTGAGGTTGGGAGTTCAAGATCAGCCTGACCAACATGGTGAAACCCCATCTTTTAAAAAAAAAAAAAAAGAAAGAAAGAAAAAAGAAAAACACAACATACAAGGCCGGGCGCGGTGGCTCAAGCCTGTAATCCCAGCACTTTGGGAGGCTGAGGCGGGTGGATCACGAGGTCAAGAGATCGAGACCATCCTGGTCAACATGGTGAAACCCCGTCTCTACTAAAAAATACAAAAACTTAGCTGGGCATGGTGGCGCGTGCCTGTAGTCCCAGCTACTCAGGCGGCTGAGGCAGGAGAATTGCCTGAACCCAGGAGGCGGAGGTTGCGGTGAGCCGAGATCGCAACATTGCACTCCAGCCTGGGTAACAAGGGCAAAACTCCATCTCAAAAAAAAAAAAAGGAAGAAATGGAACTCATTATTAAAAACCTTCCCACAAAGAAAAATTCCAGGTCTAGATGGCTTCACTGGTGAATTATCAAAGACGAAAGGAAGAAATAACAAAATCTTTCAAATTTGAGACAGAGTTATATGTGCTGAGATGGCAATGATCCTTCAAAATAACTGTTTAAAAAAAAAAAAAGGCCAGGAGCACTGGCCCACACCTGTAATCCCAGCACTTTGGGAGGCCGAAGTGGGTAGATCACTTGAGGCCAGGAGTTCGAGACCAGCCTGGCTAACATGTTGAAACCCCCCTCTACTAAAAATACAAAAGTTAGCCAGGCATGGTGGCACATGCCTATAATCCCAGCTACTCAGGAAGCTGAGCCAGGAGAATTGCTTGAACCTGGGAGATGGAGGTTCCAGTGAGCCGAGATCACGTCATTGCACTCCAGCCTGGGTGACAGAGCAAGACTTTATCTCAATAAATAAATAAATAAAATAAAATAAAATAAAAGGCTGAATATGCAGGCTCATGCCTGTAAACTCAGCATTTGGGAGGCCAAGGTAGGAGGATTGTTTGAGCCTAGGAGTTTGAGGCTGCAGTGAGCCATGATCATGCTGCAGCACTCCAGCCTGGGTGACAGAGTGAGACCCTCCCCAATCTCAAAAAAAAAGAAAAAAAGAAAAGGAAAAAAAAAAAAAAATTTAGTTGTGCATAGTGGCATGTGCCTGTAGTCCCAGCTTCTTGGGAGGTTGAGGTAGGAGGATCATTTGAGCCTGGGAGGTTGAGGCTGCAGTGAGCCGAAATCATGCCACCACACTCCAGCCTGGGCAACAGAGTGAGACACTGTCTCAAAAACAAATAAATGAAATAAGTAAAAAATTTTAAAAGCAGTGTGCAAAAGCACAAGTAGTATTTTATAATTCGTGTAATAAATAAAGGTGACAAAAAAAAAAAAAAAGGGCCGGGCGCGGTGGCTCACGCCTGTAATCCAAGCACTTTGGAGGCCAAGGTGGGCAGATCACCTGAGGTCGGGAGTTCAAGACCAGCCTGACCAACATGGTGAAACCCCGTCTTTAAAAAATAATAATAAATAAATAAATAAAGGTGACGTAAAGGTGCTGGAGAGATATAGCTGCTATAGAAACTAGAAAGTTTGGCCGGGCGCAGTGGCTCAAGCCTGTAATTCCAGCACTTTGGGAGGCTGAGGCAGGTGGATCACAAGGTCAGGAGTTCAAGGCCAGCCTGGCCAACACGGTGAAACCCTGCCTCTACTAAAAATACAAAAATTAGCTGGGCGTGGTGGTCGGCGCCTGTAATCTCAGCTACTTGGGAGGCTGAGGCAGAGAATTGTTTGAACCCGGGAGGTGGAGGTTGCAATGAGCCACGATTCCACCACTGCACTCCAGCCTGGGTGACAGAGACTCTGTCTCAAAAAAAAAAAAAAAAAAAAAAAAAATAGAAAGAAAGAAACTAGAAAGTTTATGCAACTTCTAGAAAGTTTATGCATAAACTTTCTATGCATAAACCATCTCTGCAAGCATACCCTGTTGCCTTAGAGAGAAGAGATTGGTGCGCAGAAATTCAGGAGTGAGAGAAAGACTAACTTTTCACTCTGCTTCCTTTTGTATTTTAATTTTTTAAAATATGAACCATGTATGTAATTTAAAAAACAAACAAAAAAAGCTTAAAGGCAGCTGAGCGGGGTGGCTCAGGCTTGTAATCCCAGCACTTCAGGAGGCCAGGGTGGTCGGATCACAAGGTCAAGAAGAGATTGAGACCATCCTGGCCAAACTGGTAAAACCCCATCTCTACTAAAAATATAAAAATTAGCTGTGCGTGGTGGCAGGCGCCTGTAGTCCCAGCTACTCAGGAGGCTGAGGCAGGAGAATCGCTTGAAACCTGGGATTCAAGGTTGTAGTGAGCTGAGATTGTGCCACTGCACTCTAGCCTGGCAACAGAGTGAGACTCCGTCTCAAAAAATAAATAAATAAATAAAAGCTTAAATGCTTCATTTTCAGGGCTGGGCATGATGGCTCACACCTGTAATCCCAGTACGTTGGGAGGCTAAGGTGCGAGAATTCCTTGAGGCCAGGAGTTTGAGACCAGCCTGGGCAATATAGCAAGACCCTGTCTCTAGAGAAAAAAAAAAATTAAAAGGCTTTTTTAGCTCAGGTTTTGCTGGATTCTAACTCTGGCTGTTGTCCATCAGCTCTGTGGATCGTGTACTAAAGAAAAGACAGCAGAAAGAGGTCGTAAAAATCTTACAGGCTGGGCGTGGTGGCTCATGCCTGTAATCCCAGTACTTTAGGAGGCCAAGACTGGCGGATCACTTGAGGTCAAGAGTTTGAGGCCAGCCTGGCCAACCTGGTGAAACCCCATCTCTACTAAAAATACAAAAATTAGCTGGGCATGGTGGTGGGTGCATATAAACCTGTAATCCCAGCTACTCAGGAGGCTGAGGCAGGAGAATCCCTTGAAGCCAGGAGGCACAGGTTGCAGTGAGCCAAGATCGCACTATTCCACTCCGGCCTGGGTGACAGAGTGAGACTCCTTCTCAAAAAAAAAAAAGTTACAGTCTGGTGTCTGGGGGAAAGAGGTCTTAAATCAGCACTTGGCTGCCAACTGGCTATGCGACTTCAGGCAGGTGTCTCCATCTCTCTGAGCCTCCACTTTTTGTTTTTTTTGAGACAGAATTTCACTCTTGCCGCCTAGGCTGGCGTGCAGTGGCATGATCTCAGCTCACTGCAACCTCCACCTCCGGGGTTCAAGCAATTCTCCTGCCTCAGCCTCCTGAGTAGCTGGGATTACAGGTGCCCGCTACCACACCCAGCTAAGTTTTGTATTTTTAGTAGAGACTGGATTTCACCATGTTGGCTGGACTGGTCTTGAATTCCTGACCTTAGGTGATCCCTCTGCCTTCGCCTCCCAAAGTGCTGGGATTACAGGCGTGAGGCACCGTGCCCGGCTGAGCCTCTACTTTTTTTTTTTTTAAGACAGGGTTTCACCATATTGGTCAGGCTGGTCTCGAACTCCTGACCTCAGGTGATCTGCCCGCCTCAGCCTCCCAAAGTGCTAGGATTACAGGCGTGAGCCACCGCACCCAGCCTAAGCCTCCACTTTTAACATCTGTGAATTGGGGGTTGTGTAGTAAAGGATTAACATTGCTCAGTTCCTGAGAGGAAACACTAAGCCCTTGTACTATCCTTCTTGATAAGTGTATTTATGTTTGGGAGGCTGAGGCAGGAGAATTGCTTGAACCTGGGAGGTGGAGGTTTCAGTGAGCCAAGATCACACCACTGCACTCTAGCCTGGGTAACAGAGCGAGACTCCATCTCTAAAAAAAAAAAAAAAAAAAAAGTATATCTTTGTTTAGGCCGGGCATGGTGGCTCACGCCTGTAATCTAAGCACTTTGGAGGCCAAGGCGGGCAGATCACCTGAGGTCGGGAGTTCAAGACCAGGCTGACCAACACGGTGAAACCCCATGTCTTTGTTTATCTGGGGACCTTGGGCCATGTAGTATCAGCTAGAGCTCTGGAGGAGCTAGAGACAAGGCCAGTCATTCGAGCAGTCAGCCATGCCCATGTGACAGACCCCAGTCAAAATTGTCCTGGGTGTGAGCACACGCACCTGTAATCCCAGCTACTTGGGAGGTGGAGGTGGCGGGGGGATTGCTTGAGCCCAGAAGTTGGAGGCTGTAGGGAGCAGTGATCACCCCACTGCACTCCAGCCTGGAAGACAGAGCAAGACTCTGTCTCAAAACAAAACAAAACCTTACAATGTGAACAACTGTGAATTATCATCCATGTTAAGACCGAGGACTTCACGCCTGTAATCCCAGCACTTTGGGAGGGGGAGGAAGGTGGATCGCTTGAGGTCAGGAGTTGGAGACGAGCCTGGCCAACACGGTGAAACCCCATCTATACAAAAATACACAAATTAGCGGGGAGTGGTGGTGGGTGCCTGTAATGCCAGCTACTTAGGAGGCTGAGGCAGGTGTGTATCACTTGAACCTGCGGGTTGGGGGTTGCGGTGAGCCGAGATCACACCACTGCATTCCAGCCTGGGCGACAGAGCAATGATCACTCTAACAAAACAAAACAGACCTAGGACATATGGTTTTCATTTTTAAAAAAGAAAATAGGACATGGAAGCCCCCATAAGCCTCTATCCAGTTACAACTCCTCCCATCCCCACAGGAAATCAACCACCTCACTGACCTCTGTGATAATCGCCTCCTTACTTTTCTTATCTTTATGGTTTGACCACCCATACAAGTATTCCCAAAATTTTACTGTAGTTTCATTTTCCTTGCTTTTATAGCTATTGAAAAGAATAACACAGCTTGCTCTGTTTGGTGCCTGGCTTCTTTCACTTGACATTGTGAGATTCAGCCACACAGCTGTGTGTATCAGTATCCATTATTTTTCATTACTGTATAGTACGCCACTGCGTAACTACACCACCGTGTATGTATCCATCATCCTTTTGATGGACGTTTGGATGGTTCAGACAGTGCTCCTTTGAACATTCTTTCCTGTACATGTTTCCTGCTATCCGTGTTCAAGGTCTCCAGGATATGTAGTTAGCATGAAACCACTGGGTTATATAGGTTATTTGTCTTTTCTTTTTTCTTTTTTTAGAGACAGAGCCTCACTTTGTCACCCAGGTTGGAGTTCAGTGGTGCAATCACATCTCACTGCACCCTTGACCTCCCGGCTCAAGAGATCCTCCTTCCTCGGCCTCCCGAGTAGCTGGGAACACAGGTGCATGCCATCATGCCCAGCCATCTGTATTTTTTGTAGAGACGGGGTCTCACTAGGTTGCCCAGGGTAGCCTCCAACTCCTTGATCTTGGCCTCCTAAAGTGCTGAGATTATAAATGTGAGAGCCATATTTTCAAATGTATTCAATGACACTACAGCATTTTCAATTTTAAGAGGAAGCAGTTGCCACAAAAGTAGTTAAGTAGCTTGCCCCGGATCACAAAGCCCAATGTCCTGAACCCAGGGACCCTTGCCCCAGAGCCCCTGCTCTCCCCAGCACATGGCAGTCACCTAATAAGTGCAGGCTGTTGTGCTGAGGGTTGTGGAGGCTATTACTGGGGGTTCACCTCCTGTTACCGTTACTCTGAACTCTGTCCCCATTGGTTAATAATTAATTGCCCGCCCCCCTGCCCCGCCAAAAAGCCTGTGATCCTGAAGCTTTGCCATCAGTCACTGCCCCCAGCCTGGGCAAGGGGCAGTTGGTGAACCTGCTGCCTCCAGAGCCCCTTCACCTGGTGTGGATGCAGCCAGGAACCCAAGATGCTCCAGACCTGCCGCGCACTCTGTTCCCAGGCCGGTCCCCCCTCCAGGGGCTTTCTGCCCCTGAGATTTGATGGCGGGGCCTTCCAACTCAAGCACACGAAAGAGCTGACACGGGCCTTGCTGGTTCTCCGGCTGTGTGCCTGGCCCCCGCTAGTCACCCACGGGTTGGCGGTAAGCAGTGACCCCGAGGACCAGCCTGAAGGCTCCCCGCAACCTGCGCTGAGCCTTCGTTCCCTGTCACCCAGCTCCAGGCCTGGTCTCAGCGACTCCTGGGCTCCCGGCTCTCAGGAGCGCTTCTCCGAGCATCCTTCTATGGGCAGTTTGTGGCTGGTGAGACAGCAGAGGAGGTGAGGGACTGCGTGCAGCAGCTGCGGACCCTCGGCCTCCGACCGCTGCTGGCAGTGCCCACTGAGGAGGAGCCGGACTCTGCTGCCAAGACTGGGTGAGTAAGGGGCAGGGCCCAGGGAGGCTGGGAGGACGCAGGAAGGGGCTTCGCAGGTCGGGCCCTGACGGCTGCTGGCTGGGCAGTGAGGCCTGCTACGAGGGGAACCTCGGCGTTATGCTGCGGTGTGTGGACCTGTCACGGAGCCTCCTGGAGTCCCTCAGCCAGCCCAGCTTCATGCAGCTGAAGGTGACGGCGCTGACCAGCACTCGGCTCTGTGTAAGGGGTACAAAGATGGGGGTGCGGGGAAGGGCAGCTGCCCACCGGGCTCCCCTCACCACCCCACCAACCAACCCATTTCAGAAGGAGCTATCCTTGTGGGTCAGAAGGCCAGGGGCCTCCTCGGAGCTGAGCCCTGAGAGGCTGGCCGAAGCCATGGACTCTGGGCAGGTAAAGATCTCAAGCGGGAGTGTCGGGAACAGAGTGCTCTGGCTTCGGATGCGGCCTCACTGCAAGCCAGATGTTCAAAATGCTCAGGCCACCTCTGGGCTTGGAACAGCCAGCAGAAATGCAGCTGTAGCTCCAGGGCATGGCTGAAATGGATGGAATCAGGATCCTCTGGAGTTCTCAGGGAGGGACCTGGAGGCTGGAGGCTCTCAGAGGCGGGATTGGGATAGAAGCTGTTTATGAACTGGAAGGAGGTACATCAATGTGTCTTCAGTCAACAAAGCCACATGGGTGACAGCTGGCTGCGTGTAAGCTCTGATTAGGCCAATGGGATCTTTGTTCATTCAATCATTCATTCCTTTTCATCTCTATATTCTATTTCAACCTTACTCCATCTTTCTTTCTCTCTCTCCTTCCCTTTTCTTTCTCTTTCCTTCCTTCCTCTTTCTCTTTCCCCTCCCTTCCTTCCTCCCTTCTTTTTTCTTTCCTTCTCTCTCCGTTCCTCCTTCCCTTCCCTCCTTCCCTCCTTCCCTCTCTCCTCCCTCTTCCCTCCCTCCCTTTCATTCTGTCTCTCTCTTTGTCTTACTGTGTTGCACAGGCTGGTCTCTAACTCCTGGCCTCAAGCAATCCTCCAGCCTCAGCTTCCCAAAGTACTGGGATCACAGGTGTGAGCCACCACGCCCAGCCTTCCATCTTGTATAATGTATATCTTTTTGTTCCTATGATTTTGTTTTGCCAGGTGTATACCATCCGTGGGGGGCATGATTTCCCCAATGTGCCATTATAAAAATTTTCAAATATACAGAAAAGTCAAAAGAATTGTACAGTGAACATCCACATACCTGCCACCTTTAACTATACTCGCTTTAAATCATATCTATCCCTCTCTTCATTCCATCCCTCTCTTCTCTCCATCCATCAATCCATCTGATTTTTTGATGCATTTCAAAGTAAATTGTGGACATCAGTACATTTTACCCCTAAATGCTTCAGGATGTGAATAATGGGTTCATTAATTAGAGCCCAATGATTATTTGCAGCATTTATTTTCTTTGTAGGTAAAACTACACACATTGTAAATGTGTCCCATGATGAACCTCGACAAACAGACACACTTGAGCAATCCAAATCCCTATCAAGATTTCAAACATGGGCAGGCATGGTGGCTCACACCTATAATCCCAGCACTTGGGGAGGCCAAGGCAGGCAGATTACTGGAGGTCAGGACTTCAAGACCAGCCTAGCCAACATGGCAAAACCCCATCTCTACTAAAATAGAAAATTAGCTGGATGAGTTGGCGTGCACCTGTAATTGCAGCTACTCGGGAGGCTGAGGTAGGAGAATCACTTGAACCCAGGAGGTGGAGGTTGCAGTGAGCCAAGATCGCACCACTCTACTCCAGCCTGCACAAAAAGAGCGAAACTCTGCCTCAAATTAAGAAAAAAAAAAAAAAAAAAGATTTAGAACATTTCCAGCTGGGTGCAGTGGCTCACACCTGTAATCCAGCACTTTGGGAGGCCAAGGCAGTTGATCACCTGAGGTCAGGAGTTCGAGACCAGCTTGACCAATGTGATATTTTTGTTTGTTTCTTATTTTTGTTTATCTTTTATTTTCTCCAATGTGATACTTACCAAAATATGGTATCTACTAAAAATACAAAAATTAGCTGGGCATGGTGGTGGGCACTTATAATTCCAGCTACTTGGGAGGCTGAGGCAAGAGAATCATTTGAACCCGGGAAGCAGAGGTTGAAGTGAGCTGAGATCACACCACTGTACTCTAACCTCGGTGACGAGAGTGAGACTATGACTCAAAAAAAAAAAAAAAAAAAAAAAAAGATTTAGAACATTTCCATCACTGTGAAGTTCCCTCCTGCCCATCTCTGTCAGTTGAGAGAATGTTTTAAATTTACACGAAAGCATTATATCAGCTTTCTCATTCTACTTATTTTTTCCATTGATATTAAGATCCACACAAAGTTTTGTTTTGTTTTAGTTTTTGTTTTTAGACAGAGTCTCTTTTTGTCACCCAGGCTGGAGTGCAGTGGCGTGATCACAGCTCACTATAGCCTCAAACTTCTGGGTTCAAGCGATTCTCCTGCCTCAGCCTCCCAAGTAGCTGGGATTACAGGCATAAGCCACCATGTCTGGCTAATTTTTAAAATTTTTGTAAAGAAGGGGTCTCATTATGTTGCACAGGCTGGTCTCTAACTCCTGGCCACAAGAATCCTCTTGCCTCAGCCTCCCAAGTTGTTGGGATTACAGGCTGAGCCACCACGCCCAGCCCCCACTGTTTCCAATAGTTGCTTCTAGCTGCATGGTTTACCACTCCCGGGGTGGACTCCTGGTGGCCTCTGAGTCTCTACCCCTCCAAACAATGCTACAGTGGACATGATGACACTTCTTTCTAATCTTTTTTTTTATTTGTAATTTTTATTTGTCTATGTATTTATTATTATTATTATTTTGATACAGAGTCTCACTCTGTCACCAGGCTACAGTGCAGTGGCACGATCTCGGCTCACTGCAACCTCCACCTCCCGGGTTCAAGTGATTCTCCTGCCTCAGCCTCCCGAGTAGCTGGGATTATAAGCACCCACCACCACACCCAGCTAATTTTTGTATTTTTAGTAGAGACAAGGTTTCACCATGTTGGCCAGGCTGGTCTCAAACTCCTGGCCTCAAGTGATCCACCCACCTCAGCCACCCAAAGTGCTGGGATTATAGGTGTGAGCCATCACACCTGGCCCCTTTTCGTATTCCTTTTTTTTTTTTTTTTTTTTTTTTTGGGACGGAGTTTCGCTCTTGTTACCCAGGCTGGAGTGCAATGGCGCGATCTTGGCTCACCGCAACCTCCGCCTCCCGGGTTCAGGCAATTCTCCTGCCTCAGCCTCCTGAGTAGCTGGGACTATAGGCACGCGCCTGTAATTTTTTGCCCAGCTAATTTTTTGTATTTTTAGTAGAGATGGGGTTTCACCATGTTGACCAGGATGGTCTCGATCTCTTGACCTCGTGATCCACCCGCCTCGGCCTCCCAAAGTGCTGGGATTACAGGTTTGAGCCACCGCGCCCGGCCTATTCGTAATCTTTATACTGTATCAGAGAACACATAGAAATGGTTTAGAAAATCTGCTTTGGCAAGTAAGGGGTTCACCTCTTCATAAGCTTTAGTTTATTCCTGTGGGGAGAGTGACAGCAACTTCTCAGTGGTTTTAAGGATTGAAACAGGCTGGGTGCAGTGGCTCACACCTGTAATCAGCATTTTGGGAGGCTAATATGGGAGGCTCCCTTGAGCCCAGGAGTTCGAGACCTCCCTGGGCAACATAGTGAGACCCCATATCTACAAAAAATTTAAAAATTAGCTGCGTGGTGGAGCACACCTGTAGTTCCAGCTACTCAGGAGGCTAAGGCAGGAGAATTACTTGAGCCCAGGAGGTCAATACCAGCCTGGGTAATATAGTAAGCCTTCGTTTCTACAAAAAAATTCTTAAAATTAGCTGCATGTGGTGGCAGGTACCTGTAATCCTGGCTACTCGGGAGGCTAAGGTGGGAGGATTGCTTGAGCTGGCAAGTTTGAGGCTGCAGTGAGCTAAAATCGCACCACTTTACTCCAGCCTAGGTGACAGAATGAGACCCTGTTTCAAAGAAAGAAAGAAAGAGGGCCGGGTGCCATAGCTCACACCTGTAATCCCAGCACTTTGGGAGGCTAAGTGAAGGTGGATCACCTAAGGTCAGGAGTTTGAGACCAGCCTGGGCAACATGGTGAAACCCCATCTCTACTAAAAATATAAAAATTATCCAGAAGTGGTGGTGTGCGTCTGTAGTCCCGGTTACTCAGAGGCTGAAGCAGAAGAATCACTTGAACCCGGGAGGCAAAATCGCACAACTGCACTGTTGCCTGGGAGACAGAGTAAGACCCTGTCTCACCAGAAAAAAAAAAAAAAAAAGAAGAAGGGAGGGAGAGGGAGGGAGAGGGAGGGAGGGAAAAGATTAAAGAAAGAAAGATCCAGGCTCTGGAAAGGCTGAAGTTCAAACCTCAGTTCTGCCCTGAGTTAGCTGTGTGACTTTCAACCAGTGACTTCACTGCTCTGTGCCTCACTTGCCCCATCTAGAGAATGGGGGATAACAACAGCTGCTACGTCGGAAGGTGGTAAAGATTAAACGAGTTAAGTGTTTGGTGGCCGTCTGAAATAGCTCCCTGAGGGACTGAGACTATGCCCCAAGTCAAGGGGGAGACAGTCCTCTGACGGGGGAAGAGGTAACTAGGCTGCTGCCCCCAGCTCTTCCCTGCCCCAGAAGGAAGCATTCTCCCCCTCAATGGGGAGGGTTGCAGCTTCCAGCCCAACCTGACTCCAGGTGGGGTTCCATGAGCAAGCCTACACCTGCGTCATCCGTATTGACCCTGTTGGATGTAATGAAGCTTTCAGCCCCACCTGTTCCTCTTTCTTCCATTTCCCAATTTCTTTGAACCCAGCCAGACTCCCTGGCGTCACCAGCAGCTCACATTGAACCGATGAATCCGCATAACAAGACTGTGAGTTAGAAACGGTTCTTATTTCCCCATTACAAGTGTATCCACTCCCGAAGTGCTTGCTGAACATCTATGTTGCTCCAGATACGGCGCTAGGGGCCAAGGAGGCATGAAGGCAAAATCCCTGACCTCGAGGCACGCACGTGCTAGTTAGGGGCAAGAGACAATAGTTAAGATCAAAGTCAGAATCCCAGCACTTCGGGAGGCTGAAGTGGAAGGATCGCTTGAGCTCAGGAGTTTGAGACCAGCCTGAGCAACATAGGGAGTCCCTGACTCTACAATAGCGAAAAATTAGCCAGGCCTGGTGCTGGGTGCCTGTGGTCCTAGGTACTTGGGAGGCTGAAGCAGGAGAACTGCTTGAGTTGGAGAGGTGGAGACTGCACTAAGCCACGATCATGCCACTGCATTCCAGCTTGGGAACACAGCAAAATTCTGTCTCAAAAAAAAAAAAAAAAAGTCAGCATGTAACAAGTAAGGAAAAATAAGGCTGAGGAATAGGAAAAGAAGTTGCCAATGTATGGCAGGGAAAACCATGCTGAGAAAGTGACATTAGAACAAAGACTTGAAGAAGTGCGAGCAGATGAAGGCCTGGAGGTGGTAAGGTACGTGCTGTGTTCAAAGAGTAGAAGGGAGGGCTGAGCACGGTGGCTCGTGCTTGTAATCCCACCACTTTGGGAGGCTGAGGTGGACAGATCATTTGAGGTCAAGAGTTCGAGACCAGCCTGGTCAACATGGTGAAACCCCGTCTCTACTAAAAACACAAAAATTAGCCTGGTGTGGCGGCGTGAGCCTGTAATCCTAGTTACTCAGAAGGCTGAGGCAGGAGAATTGCTTGCGCCCAGGGGGCGGAGGTTGCAGTGAGATGAGATCACACCACTGCACTCCAGCTTGGGCCACAGAGCAAGACTCTGTCTCAAAAAGAAAAGCAAAAAACAAAAAACTGAGGCCCAGAAAGATTATACAACTTGCCCAAGGTCACACAATAGTGTGGCGGAGCCTGGATTCAAACCCTGATTCTGGGCTCATAACCACCTCAATAAATAGTACCTATCTGATATTCTTCATTTTCAAATTTCTAGCAACTTCTAAGCTTCTTCCTACTTCCCCTGCTGTCCCCTAGAGCCTCCAAGTCTCCTGTCTCAATGCGGAGCAGAACCAGCACCTCCAGGCCTCCCTCAGCCGCTTGTACCGGGTGGCACAGGTAACCCCTCCTGCCAGGGTCTGGCTCCAGTGCCCCTGCTGGATGCCCAGGAGGGCGCTGACCACTGTCTCTGTCACCCTCAGCATGCCCGGGCCCGGCACGTGCGGCTCCTGGTGGATGCGGAGTACACCTCACTGAACCCCGCGCTCTCACTGTTTGTGGCTGCCCTGGCCGTGCGCTGGAACAGCCCGGGGGAAGGCGGGCCCTGGGTGTGGAACACCTACCAGGCCTATCTAAAGGTGTGTGGCGTGTTCCGGGAGGTGCAGGCTGGGGTCCCCACACCCCGACCTACCAGAACCTGCCCGCGTGCCCTGCAGGACACATTTGAGCGGCTGGAGCGGGACACAGAGGCCGCGCACAGGGCTGGCCTGGCCTTTGGAGTGAAGCTGGTACGGGGTGCGTATCTGGAAAAGGAGAGAGCAGTGGCCCGGCTCCAAGGGACCGAAGACCCCACTCAGCTTGACTATGAGGCCACCAGTCGGAGGTAGGCCTGGGCCAGCTGGCCTCTGCAGGAAATAATAACACCTGGTGGCCGGGTGCAGTGGCTCGTACCTGTAATCCCAGCACTTTGGGAGCTGAGGTTGGAGATTCACTTGGGAACAGGAGTTGGAGACCAGCTTGGGCAACATAGGGAGACCCCATCTCTAAACAAATGTTAAAAATGGCACATGGCAGTATGTGCCTGTAGTCCCAGCTACTTAGGAGGCTGAAGTGGGAGGATCACTTGAGGCCAGGAATTCAAGGCTGCAGTGAGCCATGCCTACACCAGTGCACTCCACCCTGGGCGATAGAGCGAGATTCTGTCTCAAAACAAACAAAAAACCGAAAAGAAATCCTTACAGTGGCCTCTAAGCCACACATGCTCTGGTCTGTCACTTCCGTAACTTCCCTCACTCTCTTCCTCTCCCTCCCTCCACTGCAGACACTCTGGCCTCCTTGATGATCCCCAGGGCCTTGGCTTTTCCTGTTCCCACTACCTGGGACATTGCCCCTGCAGACAGTAGCATGGCCCCATCCTTCACCTCCTTAGATCTTTACTTCCTGGTACCTTCTCTGGGGGCCACAGGGACTCACACAGGTTACAGAGCAGGTGGCCTAGCCATGCTTGAGGGCTCCAGGGCACATTTGTGTCCCATCGGCTTAACTGGCACCAAGCCAGGCACAGTGGTGTGTGCCTGTCACCCTAGCTACTTGGGAGGCTGAGGTGGGAAGACTGAGCCCGGGAGTTTGAGCCCAATCTGGGCAACATAGCGAGACCCTGCCTGTAAAAACATTAAAAATAAAAAATTATGGCCGGGCATGGTGTCTCACGCTTGTAATCCCAGCACTTTGGGAGGCTGAGGCAGGCAGATCGCCTGAGGTCAGGGGTTCGAGACCAGCTTGGCTAACATGGTGAAACCCTGTCTCTACTAAATATACAAAAATTAGCTGGGCACGGTAGCACATGCCTGTAATCCCAGCTGCTCGGGTGACTGAGGCAGGAGAATTGCTTGAACCCAGGGGGCAGAGGCTGCAGTGAGCTGAGATCACCACTGCACTCCAGCTTAGGTAAAGAGTGAGACTCTGTCTCAAAAACAAACCAACCAACAAATCCCCCCCAAAAAAACCCAAAAGATGAAAGTGGCTCAGAGAAGTGTTGTTTGTCCCTTGCAGCTGGTGCAGATAGAACTGGGTACTGGTTCCAGAGATCCCTCACTTAGGAGCACCCCACCCCCAATCCCTGGGGCCTGACCCTCGCTCACCAGGTGAGCTGAACAGAGTATATCTTCCTTCAGTTACAGCCGCTGCCTGGAACTGATGCTGACGCACGTGGCCCGCCATAGCCCCATGTGCCACCTCATGGTGGCTTCCCACAATGAGGAATCTGTCCGCCAAGCGACCAAGTGGTATGAGATGGAGGGATGGGTGGGAAATAGGTGCCCACAAAAGGGCCCTCCCTTTCTCTCCCTTTGTTGAACGCCAGAGATGGACAGAAGTGTTCTGCAGAATATTTAAAAAATATTTATAGCCAGGCGCGGTTGGCACACGCCTATAATCCCAATACTTTAGGAGGCTGACGTGGAGGATTGTTTGAGACTGGCCTGGGCAACATAGCAAGACCCCATTTTTTTATTAGCATCTTTAAATCTAATCAGATTAGAGCAAGACCCCCATTTCTACAACAAATTTCTTTTTTATTTTATTTTTTTAAGACGGGGTTTCACCATGTTGGTCAGGCTGGTCTTGAACTCCCGACCTCAGGTGATCTGCCCATCTTGGCCTCCAAAGTGCTTGGATTACAGGCATGAGCCACTACACCCAGCTCCACAACAAATTTAAAAAAACAGCTGGGTGCGGCGGCACACACCTGTAGTCCCAGCTATTTGGGAGGCTGAGGTGGAAGGATCGCTTGAGCCCACGAGGTTGAGGCTGCAGTGAGCGGTGCTTGAGCCACTGCACTCCAGCCTGGGTAACAAAGCAAGGCCCTATCTCTTAAAACAAACAAAAAACACATTAACCCCTGCTATACCTGTAGGTCCTTATAGGTCCCAGATGGACAAAAAACATTGTCCCTTATTTGCTAGGGCATGAGGAGTTCTGAGGGCTCCAGGAAAGTGGCTGGGAGTCAGTGCGGGGGGGTGGAGGGGAGGAAGGGCGCTTCAAGGAATGCAAAGGACTCGGTATTATTTGTCATTGAGTTTGGAAACACGTCAATATTTGAATTATTGTGCTGGGCGCAGTGGTTCACCCCTGTAATCCCAGCACTTTGGGAGGCTGAAGCCGGTGGATCACCTGAGGTCAGGAGTTCGAGACCAGCCTGACCAACATGGCAAAATCCCATCACTACTAACAATACAAAAATTAGCCGGGCATGGTGATGGGTGCCTGTAATCCCAGCTACTCAGGGGGTTGAGGCAGGAGAATTGCTTGAACCAAGGAGGTGGAGGTTGCAGTGAGCCAAAATCACACCACCGCACTCCAGCCTGGGCAACAAAGTGAGACTCTGTCTCAAAAAAAAAATTTTTTTTTTAAATTAGTGGAGCCACCATATGGGTGCATAGTGGCTGACTTTAAGCTCTAGATGCAGCCACGGTCTGGACTGATGATGTGGCCTTTTCTATAGCATGTGGGAGCTGGGCATTCCTCTGGATGGGCCTGTCTGTTTCGGACAACTTCTGGGCATGTGTGACCACATCTCTCTGGCACTAGGTATGTGAATGGCTCCCCCACCCCACCAAGCCCCAGGTGTCACTACCTCCCAGCCAGAGCCCTTCTTCTATTCCCAACCAATGCCCAGCCTCCAGATCCTTCAAGAGAGATCTGTCATTCCAATGTCTGCGAGCCTTCCAAGGCTGTGTCTCTGTGTCTGCTGTCTGCCGTTTCTGCTCATTCTTAATCATGATGTAGTATTTCTTGTGTGTCTTGTTATCTTTGCTCTGCTGCTCCTCAGGGTCTGATACTAAATAACGTTTCCTTCTGCCAGGTGCTAAGGGGAATGAAATAACTTTATCCTAAATTCACAGCTTGAGGTTTCTTGAGACCCCCCACTGGTGCAAATTTGAGCTGCAAATACATAAAGAGGTTAACCCATAGCCCCAACTTCCCAGAAGTAGATTTATTTGTTTTCTTCCTTGACCTGTTTATGGCTGAGACAATTCCTTGGGACTGGGGGAAGGTCAGAGGGTTGACTTTTTATAACTCTTACTCTGAGGGTGTGGCTTTTCTGGGTTCCAGCTTAATTTGGAGAAGTTCTCCCTTACACCTCTCACCTCAGTTAGGCTTGAAGTCTAACTCAGCTGTACCCCTACAACTCTGTGAAGCCATCAGATAGCAGCTTGGTTTTGCCTTCAGGGCAGGAGTGGCTTACTGGTTGTCCCTTCTCTCTCTGGGTTCTAATTCTCTCTTATTTATTTATTTACTCATTTATTTAGAGATGGAGTCTTGCTCTGTCACCTAGGCAGGAGTCTAGTGGTGCCATCTCGGCTGACTGCAACCTCCGCCTCCCAGATTCAGGCAATTCTCCTGCCTCGGCCTGCTAAGTAGCTGGGATTACAGGCACCTGCCACCACACCCGGTTAATTTTGTATTTTTAGTAGAGATGGGATATCGCCATGTTGGCCAGGCTGATCTCAAACTCCTGACCTCAGCTGATCCGCCTGCTTTGGCCTCCCAAAGTACTGGGATTACGGGCGTGAGACACCATGCCCAGCCTTACTTTCTTTTAATTGTTAGATTGGTAAATTTCTTACTCTCTTGGCAGCATTCTAATAACTAAGATTTTTTAAAATGCAGGCCAGGTGCAGTGGCTCACACCTGTAATCCCAGCATTTTGGGAAGCTGAGGCAGGAGGATCACTTGAGCCCAGGAGTTTGAGACCAGCCAGGGCAAGATAGTGAGAGCCCCCCCCACCCCCCGCCCACCTCTACAAATAATAAAAACAATTAGCTGGGGCAGGGCGTGGTGGCTCACTGCAATCCCAGCACTTTGGGAGGCCAAGGTGGGTGGATCACTTGAGGTCAGGAGTTCAAGACCAGCCTGGCCAACATGGTAAAACCCATCTCTACTACTAAAAATACAAAAAGTGGCCATGCGTGATGGTGCATGCCTATAATCCCAGCTACTTGGGAGGCCGAGGCAGAAGAAACACTTAAACCCAAGAGGCAGAGGTTGTAGGGAACTGAGATTGTGCCACTCTACTCCAGCCTGGACAACAGAGCAAGACTCTGTCTCAGAAACAAAATAAATAGGCCAGGCTCGGTGGTTCATGCCTATAATCCCAGCACTTTGGGAGGCCGAGCCGGGTGGATCACCTGAGGTCAGGAGTTTGAGACCAGCCTGGCCAACATGGGGAAAGCCCATCTCTACTAAAAATACAAAAATTAGTCGGCATGGTGGTGCACGCCTGTGGAGGCTGAGGCAAGAGAACCACTTGAACCTGGGAGGTGGAGGTTGCAGTGAGCCAAGATCTCGACACTGCACTCCAGCCTGGGTGACAGAGCGCGACTCCATAAAAAAAAATAAATAAATAAAATAAGAACAGTTAGCTGGGTGTGGTGGTGTATGCCTGTGGTCCCAGCTATTCAGGAGGCTGAGGTGGAGGACTGCTTGGGCCTGGGAGGTCAAGGCAGCAGTGAGTCATGATAACAACACTGCACTCCAGCCTGGGCCACAGAGCAAGACTATGTCTCAGAAAAGAAAGTTTGCTCCAGGACTTGCTTTTAGCTTTTTCAGTTAGGAATTTTATCCAACTCACTTAATCTGCCATGTTCTCAGAAACAGAAATCTCTGTTCCAGGTGGGGACTGGGGAGTCTCTCCCCAACCCAAGCCCATACCCTGTCAACACTCCAGGCTGGGCAAGGTGGCTCACACCTGTAATCCCAGCACTTTGTGAGGCCAAAGCAGGATTACTTGAGGTCAGGAGTTCGAGATCAGTCTGGCCAACATGGTGAAACCCCATCTCTACTAAAAATACAAAAAATAGCAGGGTGTCGTGGTGAGCTCCTGTAACCCAGCCACTCTGGAGGCTGAGGCACGAGAATTGCTTGAACCCGGGAGGCGGAGATTGTAGTGAGCCAAGATCGCGCCATTGTACCCCAGCCTGGGGAACAGAGTGAGACTCTGTCTCAGAAAAACACCAAAAACCGTGGCCTGTTATCCCAGCACTTTAGGAGGCCGAGGCAGGCGGATCACAAGGTCAGGAGTTGGAGACCAGCCTGACCAAAGTGGTGAAACCCCGTCTCTACTAAAAATACAAAAGTTAGCTGGGTGTGGTGTGGCACGCCTGTAATCCCAGCTACTCAGGAGTCTGAGGCAGAAGAATCATTTAAACCCAGGAGGTGGAGTTTGCAGTTAGCCGAGATCATGCTATTGCACTCTAGCCTGGGTAACAGAGCGAGACTCCTTCTCAAAAAAAAAAAAAAAAAAGAGAGAAAAGAAAAAGAAAAACACCAAAAAATAAAAAACAAAACCCACTCTCCCTGCAGGGCAGGCCGGCTACACAGTGTATAAGTCTATCCCCTATGGCTCCTTGGAGGAGGTGATCCCCTACCTGATCCGGAGGGCCCAGGAAAACCGGAGTGTGCTTCAGGGTGCCCGCAGGGAACAGGAGCTGCTCACCCAAGAACTGTGGCGACGGCTGCTGCCTGGATGCCGGAGGGCACCCCACTAGCACCCCTGAGGGGCTCATGTGGTCAATAAAGGTTCTTAGGCACTGCCTAGGCTGCTGTCCTGCACTAAGGCCACCTCCTTGGGGAAGGGCTCATCTTGACCTCAGCCAGCCCATGCTAGGGGTTTTGTAGTACAAGAGAGATCATTAGGCTGGGCATGGTGGCTCATGCCTAGAATCCCAGCACTTCGGGAGGCCGAGGTGGGAGGCTTGCTTCAGTCCAGGAGTTCAAGACCAGCTTGGGCAACACAGCAAGATTCTTTGTCTACAAAAAATTAAGTCATTATTGTGTGGTGGTGCATGCCTGTGGTCCCAGCTACCGAAGGCTGAGGCGGGAGGGTCACTTGAGCCCAGGGGTTTGAGGCTGCAGTGACCTATGACTGCACCACTGCTCTCCAGCCTGGGTGACAGAAAGAGGTTGGTTTTTTTTAAATTGAGCATAGCCAGGGCATTGATGGAGGACTAAGGAAGCCTCTCCCACCTCTGAGGCAGCCTGTCTGTCCTAAGTCGAGTCTGGCAAGCGACTGACACACAACTTTCTTCATCCCAGGGGATGCCTAAATTAGGAAGGGTGCACATGGGGAGCAGAGACCAAGGCACTGAAGTCAAGGGGCCAGGTACAGGCCATGTGGCCAGGGAGGGACAGAAGAAAGAGCCACGCCACTCTCTCAGTTAATAAGCACTGAATGAAACTAGGCACAGTGGCTCATGGCTATACTCCCAGAACTTTGGGAGACCAAGGTGGGTGGATTGCTTGAGGTCAGGAGGTTGAGACCAGCCTGGGCAACATAATGACACTTCATCTCTTAAAAAAAAAAAAAAAAAAGGGAGGAGGGGGAGAAAAAAAAATTAGCCCGGTGTGGTGGGTGACCTGTGCCTGTGGTCCCAGCTACTTGGGAGGCTGAGGCAGGAGGTTGGCTTGAACCCTGGAGGTGGAGGCTGGAGTGAGCTATGATCTCGCCACTGCACACCAGCCTGGGAAACAGAGTGAGATTCTGTCTGAGAAAAACGCCCGGTTCGGTGGCTCATGCCCGTAATCCCAGCACTTTGGGAGGCTGAGGCGGGAGGAGGTCAGGAGTTGGAGACCAGCCTGGCCAACTTGGTGAAACCACGTCTTTACTAAAAATACAAAAATTAGCTGGGCCTGGTGGCACGCGCCTGTAATCCCAGCTATTCCGGAGGCTGAGACGGGAGAATCGCTTAACCCTGGAGGCAAAAATTGCTGTGAGCCCAGATCCCTCAGGAGGCTGAGACAGAAGAATCACTTGAACCTGGGAGGTGGAGGTTGCAGTGAGCCGAGATGGCGCCACTGCACCCCAGCCTGGGCGACAGAGTGAGAATAAAAGCACTGAATGAGGCATCTTTTGAGCTAGGTTCTGGGGTGAACAACGCTGTGAACACAACAGTGACAAGAATGACCCCAGGCCCTGCCTTACAGGGCTTAGTCCGGTGGGGATAGACAGACCCATCCTCAGACAGTGACAGCCACGACTGGTCAGGGCTGTGGGTCCCAGGCCGAGTAGCAGGGACTGTGTTGGGGAAGCGGGTGCTACTGCGCAGGCGCTGCGGGAGGCCATTGGTGCGCAGGCTCCGTGGGAGGCCATTGGTGCGCAAGCGCCTTGATTCCCGCTAACACTACCGGGTCACGTGGCAGTCACGAGGCGGCCACTACTGAGCTCAACGGTAAGTGCAAATCCACCTGGACTGGGGTCTGGGCCCAGAACTTTCCCAGAGCTTTCTGGGCCCTCAGATCGCCCTCAGACCCTTCCCCCAGCTTTCAGGCCCCTCCTACCCTGTCTGTCGCTTCCGCCCTCAGACCCCGCCCCCATTCCTTTAGCAAACGCTGTCCTCATTCCGCTGACCCCTTCCCCAGACCCACACGCTGTCCTCAGAGCCCCTTTCTCCAGCCTGCTGCCCCCACCCCCAACACAGACCCTTCCCTAGTCCTTAGTCCACATGCCCCACCCGCGGACCCTCGCACAGTTGGCCCACTCCTCCTTCAGAGCCTGCCCGCTGCCCTGAGACCCCGACCCCTCCGTGGACCCCACAGACGTCTCCAGAGCCTCCCCACAACCCCTCTCACCGCCTCTCAGATCCTAAACCACAGGCGCCTCTTGCTCCCACTGCAGCCTTCAAAGCCTCCTCCCGAGCCCTGCAACTCCTTTCCCGGGCTCAGAGCCTATCCTCGCCACCCTGGCATGCCTGACCCCAGCCCTAAGCCGCCTCCCAGCCTCCCTATTGCCTTAGATCCCCCTCAGCTCTCAGCCTCCCTTCCACCCCAGACCTTCTGGTGAGTTGTTCTCCCAGAGCCACCCTCTTTTCTCATTCAGCCACCTCCCTTCCCATCAGACCCCTCCTGAATCCCCTTCCCGTCTAGACTGCGCCCCCAGGGCCCCTAGCCAGCTCCGTCTTTATTGTTTTGTCGTCCCCAAAGTTCTGGTGTTTCACATCCCCCATGGATCCCTGCCCAAGAGCAGACTGAGTTGCAGCCCACAGATGCCCTCGCCACCCTTTTGCTTCCCGGTGGAGCTGGGCTCCGAGAGGGATCTAGATACCCAGGTGGGCCGTCTGCACCGCCTGGCGGTGGCTGGGGGCCCAGGATGGGTCCTGGCCAGACTCCTGCGGAGAGGTGAGGGCCTGGTTGCGGGTACATCTGTGGGGACGGGATCACGTAGCTATACGGAGGGTGTGGCTTCAGTTGGCCAGTCAGCACTGGTACAGATCACCTGCTGTGCGCTGAGCTCTGAGCTCTATGGTCCCTGATGGGGATTGAAGGGTGAACATGATCCTTGGATCCACTGGGAATGAAATGCAGTGGGATGAGGATGAGATATTAGACAGCATGGCCTTTCAGGTGGGGGTTGCTTGAGTCTCACAGTGTAAGAGCCAGCTATGTAAAAAAGGGGAAAAGTAGTGGGGACAGATGACCGGGCATGGTGGCTCACGCCTGTAATCCCAGCACTCTAAGAGGCTGAGGTGGGCGGATCATGAGGTCAGGAGATGGAGACCAGCCTGGCCAACATGATGAAACCTCGTCTCTACTAAAACTACAAAAAATTAGCTGGGTGTAGTGGCAGGTGCCTGTAATCCCAGCTACTCAGGAGGTTGAGGTAGGAGAATGGCTTGAACCTGTGAGACGGAGGTTGGACTGAGCTGAGATCTCGCCACTGCACTCCAGCCTGGATGACAAAGTGAGACTATGTCTCAAAAAAAATTTTACCGTTTCTGTTTTGGTTTTTGTAAAGTTGATTGTGTTTCAGACCACTTTCTGAACTTGCTTACTAGTTGTAATTTTTTTTTTTTTTTTTTTTTGAGACAGGGTCTCACTCTGTTGCCCAGGCTGGAGGGCAGTGGCTTGATTTCAGCTCACTACAACCTTCGCCTCCTGAGTTCAAGCAGTTATCCTGCCTCAGACTCCCAAATAGCTGGGATCACAGGCACTCGCCACCACACTTGGCTAACTTTTGTATTTTTAGTAGAGACGGGTGTTTCACCATATTGTTCAGGCTGTTCTCAAACTTCTGACCTTGTGATCCGCCCACCTCGGCCTCCCAAAGTGTTGAAATGATAGGTGTAAGCCACCAAGCCCAGCCAATAGATTTTCTTATGTTGAATTATCCTTGCTTTATAAGGACAAATCTGTTTTATTTTATTTAAGGTTTTTGCATATACATGTGATTGATATGTAATCTTACTTTCTATTTCCGGAAACTTTCATCTGGTTTTGAAATTAAGATCCTGTTAGCCTTATAAAATGAGCTTTGTCTTCTTTTTCTATTTTTCTTTTCTTTGGAACAACTCATATAAGATTATCTAGTCCTTAAAGTGATTTGTGTTTTAAGAAGAGCCCTCGGGCCAGGTTCAGTGGAGTGTGCTGTAGTCCTAGGTGCTCATTAGGCTGAGGTGGGAGCATCCCTTCAGCTCAGAAGGTCGAGGCTACAGTGAGCTGTGATTGTGCCACTGCACTCCAGCCTGGGTGATGCAGTGAGCCCCCAACTTTATTTTTATTTTATTTTATTTTAGAGACAGTTTTGCTCTTGTTGCCCAGGGTGGAGTGCAATGATGTGATCTTGGTTCACTGCAATCTCCGACTCCCAGGTTCAAGCGATTCTCCTGCCTCAGCCTCCTGAGCAGCTGGGATTACAGTAATGCGCCACCACATCCAGCTAATTTTGTATTTTTAGTAGAGACACAGGTTTCTCCATGTTGGGCAGTGTGGTCTCGAACTCCTGACCTCAGGTCATCCGCCCGCCTCTGCCTCCTGATGGAGGCCAAAAGTGCTGGGATTACAAGTGTGAGCCACCATGCCATTAAAAAAAAAAAAAAAAAAAAAAAAAAAAGGCCAGGTGCGATATCTCATGCCTATAATCCCAGCACTTTGGGAGGCCAAGGAGGACGGATCACCTGAGGTCAGGAGTTCGAGATCAGCCTGGCCAACATGATGAGATCCTGACTCTACTAAAATTACACAAAAAAAATTAGCCAGGTGTGGTGGCACACACCTGTAATTCCAGCTAGTTGAGAGGCTGAAGCAGGAGAATTGCTTGGACCTGGGATTCGGAGGTTGCAGTGAGTCAAGATCTCACCATTGCACTCTAGCCTGGACAACAAAGTGAGAGCCTGTCTCAAAAAAAAAAAAAAAAAAAGAGGCCTCTGTGGGCAGTATGAGTGCTCTGCGGAAAGGCAGTAAAGAGGCTGTTGTAGGGAGGGACGGTGGGGGGTGGGGAGCTGGGGAGAGATAGCAAGGGGAGAGATGCCAGATGTAGGTGATGGGGAGGAAGGCAGCAAATCACACTGCCACATGTGTACCTATGCAACAATCTTGCATGTTCTTCACAGGTACCCCAAAACCTAAAAGGCAATAAAATAGATGGGAAAAAAGAAATACTCACATGAAAACCCACCCCCCCAAAAAAAGAGGCTGTTGTAAAAGATGGTGGTCTATTGAGTTAAATGCAATGCTGTGAATCTGATATTCAGAGGCTCTTGAAGGTCCACATTTGGATGGATTTTGTGGTAGAGACCACGTTGGGTTGAGCCCAGTTCATGAATAATTAGCTGTGTCTGCCAAGGACACAGGAGTGCAAGGACAGGGATACTGTGCGTTTGCCCTACCTGGGGAGGGGGCTGGACAAAGAGGAACTGGGCAATGATGGGTGGGAAGACCCGGGGCTCTGGGCAGGGGTGAGTGGTTGGGAGGGGGAGTGGAGCAGGAAGATGGCTGGGGAGGGAATTGGCAGAGGCCTGGAGGTGAGGGCTTGGAGAAGGTTGCCACATGGATCAAGCCCTTATATGCAGGCTTCAACAATAAAATTGAGCCTCTACATGGTGGCTCGTGCCTGTAATCTCAGTACTTAGGGAAGCCAAGGCAGGAGAATTGCTTGAGCCTAGGAGGTCAAGACCAGTGTGGGCAGCATAGTGAGACCCCATCTTTACAAAAAATTAAAAATTAAAATAAATAAAATTGGAGAGATCTCCTGATAAAATCCAGAGTTTGCTTTTCTTCAAGAGCTGAGAGCTGGCTTCATGGGACCTGTGTGTACCACACTGAGTCACAGCTGGGTGGAGTCTGCCTGTCCTGGCCAGTGCACGAGGCTCCTGGAAGTCAAGGTCCCTGAAGTCCCCTAGGGACCTTTGTATGGTTTTGACCCCCCTGGGATGGGGGATAGATATTTGCACAGCAGGCAGATGTTACCCCTTGTTTCAACTTTGTAGACTTAATGGTTTCAGGAGCACTGTATTGAGGTGGATTTCGAGGCATGGTTCTCAGCAGCTGGAGGGTGGGGGTTCCAGGACACGGAGATAGAACCTGGAGTCCACAGTCATTCCAGTCAAGGACAGGCTGTAGAGGATGGGAATCGGCAAGGGTGTTTGCCTATCGGCCCTCAGGCCTCCAACTCAGAAGTGTGGGCCGGGGGCGTCCTAAGCCTGCCCGCCCTTCAGGTGTCCAGGTGGATGGGGAGAACTCCGAGGGGCAGACGGCGCTCTTCCTCTCTGCGCTACTGGGTCACATCTCTGCCGTGCAGCTCCTGCTGACCTTTGGTGCCAACCCCAACCAGTGAGTGGCCAGCCAGCGATGCCTGCCATCCTAGGGGCCTGACTTTGAGTGCCTGAGAGCCAGGGCTTTCTTCTCCTGAGGCATCTTTTCCTCGTGACACCTCTTCCATTCTTTGGTGACCCTCCTGTCACCCCAGTGACCCTCCTTGTCCTCTCAGTTAACCCCTTCGCATTCCCCACTGACAATTCCCATTCTCCCGGTGCCTCCGTGTTGGCAGTGATCGTCACCCCCTAAAGAACCCATCATGTCCTCACCTGACCCCGCCTATCCTCATATGACTCCTCCCACCCCTCAGGGCCTCCATCCTGCCCCTTTTAGTCCCTCTTCAGTCCCTTCCCTAATTGACTCGCACTTGCCTTGTTCTGCTCTAGCCGCTGCCTGGATGGCAGCACCCCTGTACACGCAGCCGCCTTCTCTGGCCGAAGCCTGGTAATGCTGCCCCTGCTGCAGGCGGGGGGTGACTTGCGACTGCATGACCGGCGGGGTCGCACCCCCCGAGACTGGGCTGAGCAGGGTGGGGCCCAGCAGAACTGGGAGGTGAGCAGTGGCCTTGGTGGGAGGGAGAGTTCCGGGCCGGCTCCCACTGGGCCTCACCCCACGTGCCCTCCTCCAGGTGCTGGAGCTGTTCCAGCTCTGCGGGGCCCACATATCAGCCTTGCTGCATGGTGGTGAGTTGCCACCCATGGCATCTCTGGGCCAGTTGCAGGCCAGATCTGGGAACAGCCCGCCTGACTCCGTGTCCTCCCTGAGGCTGATGCAGGCAGACAGGTAACTGTCCACACCCTGAAGCCCACCCGCCCGCCATGCCCAGCTACCCCAGCCTTATCCTCGGCCACCCCAGCCTTATCCTCGGCCTGCCCCCACCCCAGGGCGCTGAGACTAGCGCAGATCAGGAGAGCCCCCCAAGTTCCGGCCTTGGGGTTTGGTCAGGTAAGCGGGAGCGGTTGGGGGAGTGGGAACCACCCGTCTTCTTCGTGCCTCATGGTCCTGCTCCTTGTCCCCAGCTGAGTAGCCTGTGGCCGCTGGGGCTGGTGACGGGCATCCCCCTTGCGGACCCCAAGGAGCTGCTGGCAGCCCAGGGAGAGGCCGACCGCACCTACGAGAGCAGCTCCCACACCCTCATGGCCAAGTGAGAGCCCCGCCACACCCTTGTCAGCTCTCTTGCGGCCCCCCTGGGAAAACCCCCCTTGTCTCAGACCTGTCCTGCCCCCACCCCCCCATTCTCCAGCCTCCTGTGGAGGGGCCACCCCGTGACCGTGCGGCAGCTGAAGTCCCCTGGAACCCAGCCTGATGTGCTCCTGGCTGACCTTCAGCACTGCAGGTACCCGTGCCAGCCCCCAGCCCAGCCTCCTGCCGGCCCTCCCGTGGAAGACCAGGGTGTGTGGCTGTAGCCATGGCTGGAGTCTTTACTTCTGGACCAGCACCTGGCATGGAGCTCTCCTGCTGGGGCGATCCCCCCACTGGACAGTGGGTGGGTACCAGTTCTGTGTGCAGTGCCCTGTAGGCCTGAGAGGAGGTGGGGGTGGAGAGGGCACCAGGACAAGGTGGGAGCTGGGTGCTGGCCCTCCACTGCTAGGCTGCGTGACCCAGGGTCATTCTCCTCTGTCTGGGGGCGGGTGCAGACCACCTGACCCAGAACGTGGTGGGTGGTCTGTGCCCAGGAGCAGCTCCCACCCTGTGTGGCTGGGGCCTACTCCTGAGTGGCCTGCTCTCCTCCTGCCCAGCACGCTGCACCACCCCGGCCTGTTGCTGCTGATGGCACTTAGCCCCTCTGCAGACCTGTCGGGGCTGTGCCTTCTCTTTGAGCCTGTGTGGCTCGGCTCCCTGCACGGGGTGCTGCACCCTCGGGGACCAAGTGAGGAGGGACCCCGGACTGTGCCGGGCCTGCCGCCTGGCCCCCTGCTGCTGCAGGTGCTGGAGGCCCTGCTGTTCCTGCAGGCCCGCTGGCGAGCTCACGGCGGCCTCAGCTCCCATGCTGTGCAGCTGGTACGGCCAGGCCTGGCTAAGGTGGGCCACCTGGAGCACGGGCGCCCCCTGCACCAGCGCTGGCTGCGGCCCAGGTGAGCCCCTGCCGCACCTGCTGCCCCTTGTCTCGGGCCTGCACGCCGCTCCCTTCCTCCCCATTCTCCAGCCTCTGTGGCCAGGCACAGCTGTGTCCTGTAGGCCCCAGGAAGGAGGTGGGGGTGGGGAGGAGCACTGAGAGTGTTACAGGAGTAACACTGCTGGCCCTCCCACTGCTGGGCCGCTGTGTGACCTGGGGTCTCAGTTTTCCTCGGTCTGGTGGTGGGTGCAGGTCCCTGTCCAGCAGCCATCGGCTCACCAGGCTCCTTGGGGTCCACAGGCCACAGCAGGGTTACCCGTGGGGAGGCCCAGGCCCAGGGCTTCCCCCACCCCCTGAACTGTACCCATGGCTGCCACTTGAGCTGATCTGCAGGGACACTCCCACCACCACCTCGGACCTCTACAGCTTCTGCACCCTGGCCCAGGAGGTCTTCACTGGTCAGTGAGTGGCTGTGCCCTGCCCCAGGGAGGCACCCTCCTGCTTGGGTCCCTAACTGTGCTTCCTGGCAGGAGAGCTGCCCTGGGCTGGTAGAGGGGGACCCGAGGTGAAGGCCAAGCTGGAGGCAGGGGAGAGCCCGGCCCTGGACCCTCGGGTGCCGGCGCCCTACCAGGCCCTGGTTCAAGCTGGGCTAGGCCTGGCACCTGCCGACCGCTGGGGCAGCCTGCAGAGTACCCGATACCTGCTGCGGGAGGCCACGGCCCAGGTACAGGGCAGGTCGGCAGGGCGTGGGTGGTGGCCGTGGGACCCCAGGCAGGCCCATGTCCCCATACCCAGCCTCTGGTCCACAGGACATGGCTCCTGAGGTGGGCTCCCCGATGGAGTGGACCACGCTGTCCCCTGCATCCCAGGCTTCCCCACCAGGTTAGAGGGCAAGGAGGAGGAGACAATGGCGGGTGCTGGGCACAGCTGAGCTGTGCCCCCCATCCGACCAACTGGTTTGCCCCCACAGAGAAACTGTACTGTGAAATGGCTCACAGAGCCAAGAGCACACCCAGGCCTGTGCCCACTCTGACGTCTCCAGGCCCCATCCCATCCCAGGTGGGAGCCAGGATGGGGCTGTGGGGGGCCAGGGGAGCTGTGGGACACCTGGGCAAGCCACGGCAGCTCTCTGCCATTCCTCTCTGCAGGCCCCGGAGACTCCTGAGGTCACAGGCCACAGCAGGGTCCCGAGGGGCGTAGCTTGGAACTCGGGCAGCAGTTTGACTCTAGGCAGCAGCCCCGGGCCTGGCCACAGCCCCACAGCCAGGGCCTACCTGCAGTGCTGCGGAGAGCCCGGCTCAACGGTACGGATACCCCAGAGCCCTGCACCGCTGTCCCATTGCTAACCTGTGGCCCCCTCCGCCCGCCCTCCAGTAGTCACCAACCCCGAGTTCCCTGGCTGCCCTCCTTTGACCAGGGAACTTCAGGGACGCCAAACTGTCCCCTCTCTCACCTGTGACCCTTAACCAACCCTGCTTCCCCAGGGCCCTTCCCTGCACTCCAACTCCAGCCTCCAGGACTCAGCCTCCCTGCTGGGGACCCCGGGCTCTGCGGAGCACTTTGAGGAAGCGCTCGGCCAAGACTCCGGCCCTGCAGGGGCTGCTGCGGCACACACACAGGGTTACCCTGCCGGACCCCCAGCCCTGTGAGCCCACCCCCAGCCTGCTGAACCACAGGGAGGCTTCCCACACACTGGGAGGCTGCCGGCACAGAAGGCCACGGGCAGGCTAAGCAGAGGACCCCGAGCCCAGCCTGTGCCCCATCCCACACTCCCAGGCCCACTGGAGCGCCATGGCTAGCAGGTGGCAGCTGCAGCCTTCTCTCCTGCAGACACCCGGTGCTGAGCTGACTGGAGGAGGTCTTTTCCCCAGCCTGCAGAAGTGAGACCTGAGACCTTGCATGGGAGGACCCCGAGGCCCTTCTTTATCCCTGAGGTAACCCTCGGTCTACCCTTGCCTCCCTGCTCGCCAGGATGGACCTGCTGGAGGAGATCATGGCAGAGCTGCAAAAAGGATGTCAGCTCGGAGAAAAGCCCAGCCTGAGCCCCACTCCTGACCCAGACTCCCAGGGTACCCATGGTTCCCTCTCTGAGATACCGCCTCTCAGAGCTTCCCAGGAGTAACTCCCACCATGGTGCCTCCCCAAAAGGAAATAGAATGATAGAGCACCTCCTCCGTCTCTCTTCCCTCACTGAGTTTGGCCCCAGCACGACACCAGCAGCCACATTTTCACCGTTTTATTCATTAATGTTGTCAGATGGTTTAGTGGGGCGTGTGGGGAGAGAAGGGCAGGAACTGTCCCTCCACCCCCATGCACAGGTTAGGACATGCTGGGGGCTCCTGGAGGGAGAGGAGGATGGGGTCAGCCTAGCGCCCCCTCCCCAGATTTGTGCGAGGATGGAGGGAGGTGGGGGATGGGCAGACCCTTCAGCCCAGGATAGGGAAGCTGGGATTACAGGTTAGAAACCCACATCAGAAACAAGTTAGAAAGTTAGAAACCTGGGGTAGGGGTCAGGGCTCAAGAAAATACAAAACAAGGGATTTGTCTGGGCCAAGATCCAGTGAGGATGAAGGGAAGCAAGGACGGCCCCCTCCCAGCTGGCGCTCAGCAGTAGCTTCGGGTCTGGCCCTCAGAGTGGAGGGACCAGCTGGGAGTGGGGTAGGGGGGTGGGGGTCCAGCCCCCTCCCCTCTTTGTCCTCCATTTCTGTACAAGGACCCTCGGTGGAGCTCACCCCCCGTCCCGTAGGCCGGTGGGGCTGCCCTGTAGAGCAGGAGAGGCTCGGGGGTGCCCCAGGGACTGGGCACCCTGTGAGGGGTTCGGGGGCCCCAGGGTGCCCGTTGTTTCTGGGGAAGGCGGGGAACTGGGGGACCGGGATCTGAACGGCTTCGGGGGTGGGCAGGAGGAGGGGAAGAGGAGGAGGAAGAGGCAGGTGAGGGACCCCTGGGCCCTAGGGCTAGGTTGACGTACAGGGGCTCGGGCTGGGTCGGGCGCCGGGCAGTGTGCTGGGGGGCTGAGTAGCCAAGGTGGTCGGGGGGAAAGCAGGAGGGGGCGGGTGGGTAGCTGAGCAGGAAGTCGGGGGACCTGTGGAGTGGGGGCGATTGGCCTAGCATGCCGTAGGAGGCATTGAGCCTGTCAGGGGGCATGGAGCGAAAGGGACTCCAGGAGCAGGCGGGGCCAGAATAGGGGGACCCCTCACCTGCCCCGATCTCATAGTACAGGTTCTCTCCCCTGTCGAGGCGTGCAGGGGGCCCCAGGGAGCTCCTCCAGACTGGGGCTGGGGAACTGGGCTGGAAGGATGGGGGGCCCAGAGGGTACAAGCCTGGCTTGGGGACCCCAAGGAAGGGTGGCAGGCACTCCCTGGGGGCTGGGGAGAAGAAGCCGGGGGCAGGAACCTGTAAGGGGACAGAACATGGGGACTGGGCTGCTGCCTCTGGCGCATCCCTGCTCCCTCCCCCTGCTCCCTCCCCCTGCTCCCTCCCCCTGCTCCCTCCCCCTGCTCCCTCCCCCTGCTCCCTCCCCCTGCTCCCTCCCCCTGCTCCGAGCTGGGCACTGACCTGTGTGGGGCCTCGGATTCCCCTCCTTGAGGTCCCCATGGGCCGCTGGCTCCTCAGCAGGCTCCCATCACTTTGTTGCCTTGGTAAGTAGGGTGGGGGTCCTGGCACCCAGGCACCCGGGTGGGCTAGGGAGTTGGGGGCTGGTACACTCCCTGAGGTTCCTGGTGGCTCCCCGCCCACCTCCAGAGACAGCGAGCGGCGGAAGGGGGATTGGGCAGCAGGCGGGGTGCCCCCGCACTCCTGCTGGCTCTGTTGCTCGGCTACCTGCTGAGCCCGCTCAGCCAGGGCCAGAGCCATGAGGCGTGCTGGGTTCTTGGGGGGCGGGGGTGGGGCACCCCCAGGTCGCAGGAGAGACAAGGGAGGGGGTGGCAATGGTGACTCTGTATCAGGACCTATATCAAGGAAGGAAGAGAGGGGTTGAGAGGGGTTCAGCTGGGTCCAGGCCCTCAGAGTCAGTGAGGACAGGCAGGGCAGGGGTGGGAAGGCTGAGCAGGACTCACCGAGCGGGCCCTGGGCTCCCCGGAGCTTGCTGCACGACTCCTGCTGGCAGGTGTCAGTCAGTGGGGCCTCAGCTCCACGCAGCAGCAGGGGGATGAGATGTGGGCGCAGGGTCCGGTTGGGGCTGAGAGCTGGTGTTGTGGTGGCTGAGGCAGGTGCTCCTCCAGCCCCTAGCAATTCTAGGACAGCGGGTGGCACTGATACAGCCAATGGTTCAGAGATGTCCAGTGCAGCAGGTGAAGCGGGGCTGGTGGTCCCTCGAGGTGAGATGGCCTGGGGGGCCACCCTGGGTGGGAAGGCAGAGGCAGGGGCGGGGGGTGCTGGGCTTGCTGGAGGTGCAGGATCCCCTGGGGTAGGGCTGCTGCAGCGGAAGGTTAATGGATCAAAGTCCAGCCCCCGGAGTCCCTCCAGGCAGCGTGGTGGGCTGAAGTCCAGCTCATCACCATCATCTAGCCAGGCTGAGGTACGGTGCGAGGGGGACCCAGAGAGTGCCCCCAGCCCAGCTGCTGAGGACTCGGAGGATGAAGAGGAGGACTCGGAGGACTCTGAGGAGGACGAAGACAGGCTCTCGCAGGAACCGGCAGGTGCTGGGCCCACAGGGAAAGCGTCACTGCTGGAGTGGGGTCGCCGCAGCCTGTGCAGCCTCTGGAGGCCTGGAGGGATGGAGTCAGTGAGACCATTGCTTAGAATAGGGTGCACAGCCCCACAGAAAGCTGGGGAAAGGACATAAAGAGGCACCTCCCCAGAAAGGGCCACAGTGGCTGCGAAGCCAGGAAGAGCTGTTCAGTTTCATGGCGAAGGAGACCATGAAGAGGACACTTTTGGCCCCACGCACAAAGGCCCTGTGGCCACCCCACACGCTGTAAGCACGAGACAGACTCACACGTGGCTGACGAGCCGGCAGGACAGCGCCTCTGCTCCTGGATATGTAGAGAGCAGTACCCCAGGAGTACGAGGACAGGAGGACGGCGCACTGGCTCAGAAGAGCCCCCTGAACCATGGCTGGGTGTGGTGGATAAGCAGCCCCCAAAGAGGCCAGAGGGCAGAACCCAGCGGCACTGTGGACTTCCAGGTAGCGATGGGGAAAAAGCCAAGCTCCCCATGCAGGGTGATGCCCCTTTCATTACAACGCTCTTTAAATAAAGTTTCCAAAATGACTCAAACTGAATGAGCAGTGTGTTCCTTATACACACCCGTGTGTAATCAAACCCGGAGAGCAAGGGCATGGTGGCCTTGGAATGGAGAGGATGCCTCTGGTGGGGGGGAACCTCAAAGGGAAGAAGGAACAGGCTGCTCTAGTTTTGCCTGGTGGGTTCATGGATGTCCATAATATTATTTAAAAATGTTAAGCAGGAATAATAAAGACTTTTAAAGGGCCCATCGTGGAACAATGAGTAAGTTAAGTTCAGTGTGTAATGAACCAAAAGTGATACTGTATCCAACTCATTGTACATAAAGACCGGGTTAAATTTTTTAAAAGCCCCAGGACCCCAAAACATGAAGTACAAAATCTGGAGGCCAAACCAGGGCCCCATGTCCTCCCGGCTCCACTTGGGCACAGGTCGCACCCCCACTCGCCCCGCCTTGCTCACCAGCCCCGCTGGCCTGCGATGACAGAGACTCCTCGCTCTTGGCAGATCTCAGTGTGACGGTGTCGGGTCTGCCACCTGCAGGAGAGGGAGAGGTAGGAGGCACTCCAGCGACTCCCAATGCCCACCAGCCCATGGCCCAGCCTCTCACCTGAAGGCTGTGGTGGGGCACGGGTGCCCCCTAGCCAAGGCAGGGGCTTCTTTCGAGGGACACTGGGGCCCCGGCCCAGTGCAAAGAATGTCTTCCAGCTGCTGCCCCCTGGCTTCCGCTGTTTCTCCCCTCTCTCCCCTTTCCTCCTGCGGTTTGGAGGAGAAATGGGAGGCCATCTGAGGAACCAGGCCTCCACCTACCCCTTGCCACCCCTAGAATCCAGCATCCCACTCACCTTTCCACAGGTGAGGCTGGGGCCTTGGGAGTTGTGGGCTCCGTGGGTGTCCCCAGCCGGCCCTGGGTGCGTGCCTGGGCTTCCTCCAGCGTCAGCAGGCGGGTGGAGGGGCAGCTGCCCGCAAGGGACTTGGGCCTGGGGAGCAGGCAGCGGCCTGGGGAGTGTGGAAAGGGAGGAGCTGTCAGCCCTGAGGCCACCTAATGCCACAGGCAAAGCCAAGCGCCACAGCCCAAGCCCCCGGCCCCGCAGCGTGCCCACCCGGGCTGGCAAGGCGGGACGGAACAGGCAGGAGTGGGCGGGGGCAGCAGGCAGGTGGGAGGAGGGTGGAGCAGGACGAGCTGATGAGGAGGCAGCTCCCAGCAGCCAGCGAGGGCAGCGGCTCTGGCTTCAGTTACCTCGGGCCAGAGGGCCCTCCGACGTGCTGAGTCCTGACTGGGCTGGGGTCCGGGGCAGGGCGGGGAGTCTGGGTGGGTCCGGGGCAGGGCGGGGTGTCTGGGTGGGGCCTGGGCGGGGTCAAGTCTGGGGACCTCCCACCTCCTCCCTGGTGGACCCATGGCCCCAAGCGCCCCCAGGAGCTACAAGGGATGAAGAAAGAGCGGCGTCCGGGCCAAGAGGTGGGAATCCTGAGCGGAGGAGCTGAAATGAGAAGGAGGGGGGCGCGGGGAGGGAGAGGCCGGGGCGCGGGGTCCTCAGGGAGCCGGGAGGGAGGCCCAGCTTCAGTAGGGTAGGGATGGGACTGGGAGCCCACCTGCCCTCCCCTGCAGCCCTGACCGTGGGAGGCAGCAGCCAGGTCCTCAGGGGGTGGGAAAGCATACCTGCAGGGTCGAGGCCTGCAGAGGTGAAGGTGTCGCTGAACAGGACGTCCACGTGGGTGAGCAGAAACTCCACCACCACCGACTGCACTCTAACTTCCCGGAAGGCTGCCGCACCACCCATCCCCACCGACTCCAGCTCCATGGACCTGGGAGGAGCAGGAGGGAGGTTGGGTGCCTTGAGCCCAGCTGGCAGGTTCTGGCAGGGCAATTCGGGAAGCCAGGGGAGGCAGTGACTGTCTATTAACACCTCTGACCTTCTCAAACTGATCACGCCTAGCTGGGCTCTCAGCCTTCCCCCAGATCCGCCCCCTCCTGCCTTCCCCTTCTCAGTCCCTGCAGTTCTTCCTGTGGCTCAGGACAAATATCTTGGAGCCCCCCTCTTTAACTCCCTCAATCAATCTGTCACTCCCTGCACTGCCCCTCGCCTGGCCCAGCCTCCAGCCTGGATGTCCCAGAGCCTTCTCCTTGCCTCCTGCTCCCAACCCTGCCCCAAAGTATGTTCCCACCTGCAGCCAGATGGAGCCTGGGACCACCTGAGTCCTGTTAGGACCTGCCTGGCTCAGAGCCCTGCCCTGGCTGCACCTGACTCTGGAGAAAGGCAAAGTCCTCACTGTGACCCATGATCTGAATCACCCCTCTATCTGGTTCCTGTCACATCTCTGACCTCATCATTTCCTCTCCCTCAACCCCTCACTCATTCAGCTCCAGCCACACCAGCCTCCCGGAGTGTGACTCCTCCATCACACCGGGCACTGGCACAGGCCCAGACGTCTGCACCTGCCATTCTCTCAGCCTGGTGCTCCCCAGATGTGCACCTGGGGCCCTCCCTCATCCTCTGCAGGTCTTAACTCAAATGGTTCCTTTTTTTTTTTTTTTTTTGAGACAGAATCTCGTTCTGTCGCCCAGGCTGCAGTGCAATGGCACCATCTCGCTCGCTGCAACTTCCACCTCTCAGGTCCAAGCGATTCTCGTGCCTCTAATGGCATGCACCTGTATTTCTAGTAGAGATGGGGTTTCGCCATGTTGCACAGGCTGGTCTTGAACGCCTGTGCTCAGGCAATCCGCCAGGCTTGGCCTTCCAAAGTGCTAGGATTACAGGTGTGAGCTGCCGCGCCCAACCAGTGGTGCATTCTTAATGCAGTCTTTCTCACCCACTTTATTCAAAGCTGTTCACCCCCTCCTCTGTAGCCCAGACCTTTATTTTTCTTCCTATATCTTATGCCAGCCCTGACATGCCACCTGTTTTACTTGTTTACGTATCTATGCCCCCAGGAAAATGTGAACTCCTGCAGGACAGAGATCATGCCTGTCTCAGTCATCATCAAGTCCTCCCAGCTTACTCTGCTGCTGGCCATAGATGGGCTGCCGAAGCCTCCCCTGCCACTCTTGCTAAAATCCTTACTCTTCCCTGACCCTGCACGCCGGCCTTCCCTCCTCTCTCCTGGCGCTCATCACATCAGACTGTATTCTGTGTTTTTCCTGTTGATGTTCATGCTCCATCTCCTCCACGAGAACATGAGTCCCAGAAGGACAGGGCCGTGCTCAGTGCTGTGTCCCCAGTGCTGGGGACAGGGCCGGGTTCATGGGAGGTATTTGATAGATATGTATCAAACGAACGAAAAAGAGAAAAGCTGGGCAGGTTCCTGGGGTGGTTTTTGGGGAGAGACGTGAGGCCTGCCCTGGGAGGGAGCTGAGGGGCAGGCAGGCGAGCAGACAGCTCACCGTAGCAGGTTGGGTGCCCAGACAATGGCCAGGTTGCGGGCATGCATGCTGGTGTTGGCACTGTGTCTTGCCATGCGGGCCAGGTGCCTCAGCAGGTACTCCAGGGTCCTGGGGGTGAAAGCAGAGGGGGACACCTGAGCCTCAACCCCCTTGGAACCCCACCGAGTCCCACCCTGCCCCTCCTGGTTTACCTGTAATGTGGTGGGGGCAGCTGCTGGATGACGTCGTGGACCCGCACCAGACGCTCCTCCTCCCCAGGCACTGACATGGCCTCCTGAGATGGTGGGCGTGATGAGGTCTGGGCCAGAGGCGTCCCGGCCCCTCCGTCCCGCCAGCTCCCTTACTCACACTGAACTTTCCGTAGAGCTGGTAGGTAAGCAGGGGGTTCGGCAGCTCTCGGAAGTAGAGCTTGCAGAGGGAGGACACGCTGTGGATGTCCTGCAGGAAGGCAGGGCCAGACAGCTCCGGGATCCTCTCGCTGTCAAACTCATGCCTGAGACCACCGCATCAAGGAGGAAGATCCAGGTCAGAGGGGGCTTGCTCACCTGGCCGTGCCCCCCCTGCCCCTACTCGCAAGTGCCCACAGGTGGATAGAACCGTCTTCCCCAGGTCCTACACTGGGCTTTTTAGAGGCAGAACCTTACTGAACTCCCCAACAAGCCTGTGTGGCAGAGGAGGATGCTGAGGCTCAGGCAGAGGCACCTCAGCCCACAGCTACCTGGGACTGTCTGACTCCAAAGTGTGAGCAGCTCCTACCACGCAGCTGCCATTCTCCTGGCCGTAAGAGAGCACTGGAAAATGTGGACAAAATCCCAGCACCCCGCTGCTCCCAATTCTCTGGTAGGGCCCCACTGCCTGTGGTAAAATCTCCCACCCACTGCTACCTCCTGCCTCCCTCTGGGACTCCCCTCTCGTCCTCCGCTCTCAGTCTCTGCAGGCTTCAAGCACTCCCCTCTCCGCTTCCTGCAGGCCAAGCTCTTGCCTGGCTCCTCCCCCCCCCACACCACGCCCTGGCTTGGAGCCTCCTGCAGTTCCCCCTTCACTCAGAGTAAAAGCCAAAACCCTGAGGCGAAGTCCCAGCAGTTCCCCCTTCACTCAGAGTAAAAGCCAAAACCCTGAGGCGAAGTCCCAGCGCGCTGGCAGGGGGACTCCTTGGCAGTGGCCTCCTGTCGCTGTTCCCTTTGCCCTGCTGCTCCCTCTGTATGGCCTGGCCCTCCCCTCCTCTAGGCCCTCACCGCAGCCTCTGGATGTTGGAAGACACGCCTGAGAGCCGGTAGATCCCATCCACCACCCCGTGGGCCTCAATGAATTCGGAGCAGCAGCGCAGCACCTGGGGCACTGGGAGAAAGCAGGGTCAGGGCTGGGTGGGCCGCAGCCCTGGCGCGACAGGTGGGTGGGTAGGTGGGCCTGGGCCTCACCGTCCTGGCCTGAGTTGCTGAGGTGCTCGCCAAGGTCACAGCCAAACACCCTCTGCCGCAGGATTCCCCGCTGCCGCAGCCGCTGCCGAGAAGGGCGGGAGCGCATGAAGGTTCGGAGCAGGCCGGCCAGCTTCCCACGAGGCCGAGGCACAGCTGCGGGGGCAAAGGGCAAAGGCAGGCCACGTGGGGTCAGCACGGCCAGGGGCCTGGCGGGGCAGGGGCAGGGATCTGACTGCCTATTTCTAGTACCTGAGGTCAGAGGCGAGATACCCTGGGGAGCCGGGATGCCACATGGGGTGCCATCGGCATCTGCAGGGTGAACAACGGGGTGGAAGAGACGAATGGGAGGCAAAGGACGAAGCAGCCCCCACCCTCCCCACCCCTCCCATCCGTCCATGGCACTTACCAGCCTTCAAGCCTGGACCTGGTCGCTCTGTGAAGAGTTCCACACATTCACTGGGGAAGAACCCAACCTGAGGAACGTCAGGGTCAGTGGCTACAACACCCCAGTTGGCAGGTGCCCTAGCCCCACCTGTCCACACCCAATGGGGCTCACCTGGAAGCCTCGCTTGCCCCGCCACCAGCTGCGATCCTCCGTGGGCGGCATGTCGATTACGGAGACAATGTCTCCCACCTGGGAGTGAGCGGACGGGAGGAGAAGGGTCAGAAGGAGCAGGGGGCATGGGGAGCCCAGCTGGAGTCTGCTTCCGAACCACAGCCTCACCTCAAAGGACAGCTCATCTGGTGCCTGGGCCGTGTACCGTTTGATCACGTGGGCGGCTGCCACTGCAGGGATATTGAGCGACGCCTCCTCACTGAGGAGCAGTCGCCGGCCGTGATTGTCCAGCTGAAATGGAGGCAGGATGTGGCAAGGAGAGGTCAGAAGATGGTGTTAGTACAGGCATACCAGGCTGCTCCGCGCCCAGTGAGGCCACTGCCTGTCCCCCACCTAAGACCTCCTGTCACTCAGAGCTATTGGTCAAACACCTAAATTCCTGTTTGTAGGGGTGCAGCCTTGGCACCCTTTGGGGGTGGGGAAACCTCTAAGACAAACCCCTTTATTTCCCTCACATATCCCAGGATTCTCCCACCCAAAGCTTCCCCATCCACCTCTGCACCTTCATCCTCCACAGCAGATACTGCATGGATACCATCTAAAAACTCTCTGTGCTGGGCGTGGTGGCACACACCTGTAATCCCAGCACTTTGGGAGGCTGAGGCTGGAGAATTGCTTGAGTCCAGGAGTTTGAGGCCAGCCTGGCCAACATAGCAAAACTGTCTCTACAAAACATTTTTTTTTTTAATTAGCCAGAGGCTGGGCGCAGTGGCTCACGCCTGTTATCCCAGCACTTTAGGAGGCAAGTAGGGCGGATCACCTGAGGTCAGGAGTTTGAGACCCGCCTGGCCAACATGGTGAAACCCTGTCTCTACTAAAAATATAAAAATCAGCCAGGCATGGTGGCAGGTGCCTCTAATCCCAACTACTCAGGAGGCTGAGGCAGGAGAATCGTTTGAACCCGGGAGGCAGAGGTTGCAGTGAGCCAAGATTGTACCACTGCACTCTAGCCTGGGCAACAGAGCAAGATTCTGTCTCAAAATAAATAAATAAATACATAAATACATAAATGAAATAAGATAAAAAATTAGCTGGGCATGGTGACACATGTCTGTCATTCTAGCTACTCAAGAGGTTGACGTGGGAGCATAGCTCAAGCCCAGGAGTTAAAGGCTGCAGTGAGCAATGATGGCACCACTGCATTCCAGCCTGAGTGACAGAGCAAGATCCTGTCCCTTATAAAACAAAACCAAAACCAAAAAACCTCTCTGGTTTAAGCCACTCCTAGGCAGGTGTTCTGTGAGTTACAGCCCAACCATTTCTAATTGACATACATTTAAATCTTTGTATCCTCACAGCCAAACACCTGCTAACACACTCACACATATTCTCTCACAGGCATGCGCCCACACAGACACTAAAATATCAATGCCTCCTCCACTCTGGCTTCTTTCTTTTCTGTGCCCACACATGCTCCCAGGCTGGTTCTTGCCCCTCAGATACCCCTTGCCCACTCTGAACTCCAAGCCCTCTGCCCAAGCCCACCTCCATCCAGGTGAGCACAGGCCCGCAGTTGAGGTTACTGTCCACCAGTCCTGACAGCGTCTCCAGGTACTGCAGCAGCAGTGGCACCAGCATCTGGGGGCAGGTTGTCAGGGTGGGCCTCTGTGAGTGGCAGTGAGAGAGCCCACTGCCCTCCCACACGGTCGTAGCTCATCTCTGGGCTGAAGTTCATCCTGAACCCATGGGTGCTGCTCAGCTGTTAGGCACTGAGCTATTGGCATGTGAATGAATAATAGGCTGGGCCAGGCTCTTCAGTGCCCTGGTTGGTATGGCCATGGTGACCCTCCCATGGGACCCTGGACCTCCCATGATCCTAAAACTTATCAAAGTGGAATGTAGCAGAAGCAGAAGCCTACTACGTTTCCAAGGCTTCTTCATTCACTCAGATTGGTTGGGACTTGGGCCATGCCAGTATTTAAATATTTCTTTGTCTCCCTGCCTTGGTGATTTCACGCACTGCGAATGAAGACACACTCATGAGGCAGGGGCTGAGACAACAAGCAGATTACCTGGGCAGCCCTGGCACCCTCGGGGGGCGGGGGAAGCTCAGGAAGGCAGGAGAACCTTCGGTCAAATATGCACCGGTGGAGGTGGGCGTCCAGGGAACGAAAGTCATCGTAACTCCGGAGAACTGGCCAGGAACGGCCCTGTGGGAGCAGAGGGACAGAAGGGAGCAGGGGCCCCATGACACTGAGCTGAAGACTATGGTGGCGAGTCTCTCAGGCTAGATGAGAGGCGGTGTGGCCTCACCTGACAGGTCACCTGCACCCCGAACACCAGCTCGTTCTCTCCAGAGAGGCTGGGCCCTTCACGGTCTGGAGACAGCAGGAGCTGCAGAGGGAAAGCAAGGCCCAGGTGGACTTTTGTCCCAGTCCTGACCTCCCCGGGATGGCACTACTAGGGATGGGCTTGTGTCCCCTAATGGACCTCTCCAAGGACAGGGCCTGGTGATGTGCTGGTCACAGTAAAGGACCCTGGCACAGAGCACATACCTAACAAAAGTTGTCGTTTAATGAATAAAAGAACAAACGGATGAATGAATGAGCAGCTCTCCCCATCTGCTCTCTCCTGCAACTTTAGCTGCTTACTGCTCAGATGCGTGCAGCAGCCAGTCACAGGGACAGGTTTCTGAAGCAACGCAGCTGATATCATTGCAAGGTTGGGTAGGATATTGTCTTTCCTCCTGGGTGCAAAGCCCCCATACCTGAATGTGGCCAAAGTCGACATTCTCATAGTGGAAATGGGCACAGTCAGCCAGCCGGGGGAAGGGGCCTCGAGGAGCTGAGAGCCTGGGAGACAAGGGATGTCACCAGCAACCCCTTGAGCCTCCCCAGCTACTAAGCTGAGCCCTTTCCTCCCTCACCCTCACCTCTTCCCAGGCTTCCCCTTCACACTGGGCCCCCCAGCAGTGGGTAGGGGCTGCACTGAGCCCTCCCCTGGGCCATCCAGGCTGTCAGTGCTGCGTGCCTGTAGAGCAGAGAGAAGAATCAGAGGCCCCCAGAGATGGGAGCAAACAGACAACGAGAGCATTGTTATCTGTCAGCGCAGCTCGGGCCCAGAGGCCCTGGTGCTCCACACACCACACACCGCCCTGAGCATGAAGTAGGAGGGAACGTCGGGGGTGGTGAGGGCTGGGCTGAGGACAGGCCTGCTTCTTCGTGTGTGGTCTGGGGTGGGGGACTGGGAGAGCAGGGGACTGGGGAAGCAGGGGCCAGGCATGAGGCAGGGCGGGCAGCAGGACGGACAGCATGCTGGTCCCATGTCTCCCTGATGAAAACCCTTCCGTAGACCCTGCAGCGTACAGTCACCTCCTACCACCGTCTAGACAATCACAGCTCCCATCTCATCAGCCTTCCTGCTTCCAACCTCTCCCCTCCTACCAGCTTTTCCGAAAGAGCCTGGATCATTTTCACAAAACACAGATCTGGCTCTGTTTCTCCATAGATCCTGGGCCTTCAATGACTCCCTGTTGTCTTCATGATGAAGTCTGAATTCTCTGGTCTGATATCCGAGGCTTCCCTGAGCTGATTTCTATTTACCTCTCCAGTCCCATCTCTTTCCATTGCCCCCACTCTCAGAGCTCTTGAACTTCTAACAGTCAAAAAAACACACCTTCTCATTTCCTTCTATGCCTTTGCAAAGGCTGTTTCCTCAGCCTGGAACACTCGCCCCACCTTTCCCTGGGTTCATTCATCCTCCCTCCCACCCCTCAGGTCTCAACTCACATGTGCCCTCCTCCAGGAAGTTCTCCCTGACCCTTCAGGCTGTGCCTGGCATCTCTTCTGGACTCTCTCCAACCCCTGAGGTTACCCCATCTCAGGCTCCATGCCTCAACCTGAGCTTCTCCCTTCACAGCTCTGATCACTCTGAGATGCCACTGGTGGTGACAAATTCATCTCTCTCACTGGACTATGACTGGCCCCCCCAGAGGAGAGCCCCAGGCTGAGCTCCCCAGCTCAGAGCTGGGCACTGAGTTGGTGTTCGAAGACAGGATTGTTCCTGATTCTTTTCTGGGTCCCCAGTGCCTAGTGCCAGCCCAGTCACACAGCAGGGGCTGGGTAAAATCTGAATAAATTAACCAGCGGCCAGACGGATTTGCCAGACTTGGCTATAGCATCTCCCTCCTCCAGGTCCCTGCAATCCTGAGGCACCCCTGGGTCTCACCCTCAGGGTCTGTCCCCCTCCAGCCCATGAGGCTTCACAAGGCAGGATGAGAGCTGACTCTCTGTGCCTGGAGCATGGGGCCTGCACAGAGGCGGTCTCAGTCAATGTCTGCTAAGTGAGGGAATGAATGGATGAATAAGCCAGAGCAGCATGGTGGGAGAGGGAGATGGTGGGGGAAGGGGATGAGGAAAAGGAGATGGAGAGGATCCGAGGATCAAGGGAGGTACAGTGCTGGCCTGTTGGGGTGGAGTAAGGAGGGAGTGGCTGGAGAGACAAGGCAGAGGCTCAGACTGATGCAGGGGGGGCACTGATAGTAAGCGGGATGGGGTGAAAATGAGGGAGAAGGAGAAGAAAAGGGTCAGGCTGGGGATGGAGCGGGTGGGGGTGGGGCTCAGGAATGAGAAAGGGGCTGTGGGGAGGAGGGGGCTCGGACCGGGAAGGCTAAGGGCTGGGAGAAGGATGCCCAGGAAGGTGCTGGGATGGGGGCTGGGGAAGGACCCAGGAGCCTCTGGAGGCCCCAGCGGGGGCCGCTCGGGTGGCGCGGGTCCCTTCTGGACCAGCCCCGCCTCCTCCCAGCCCGGGTCCTCGGCCCCTGTCACCCCATCCAGGGCGTGGAAGAAGGGGATGAGCGTCGAGGGGGCGGGGTCGAGGTACGGACTGGGACCCGGGACGCGGCCGCTGGACTGGAAGGACCAAGACGGAGGCAAAGGCCGAGGGCTCGGGCGGGGCCGGGGGCGGGGCGCGCGGGGCGGGGCTGCGCGCGGACAGACTGACACGCGGACGGACAGGCTGACGGCCGCGTGGGCCCCTCACCACCATGGTCGCGTAGCCTCCTCAGGCCCCGGCCGCGCTCGACCCCTTGCTCGCCGTTCTCGTCGCCGCTGCCGCCGCCATGGCGACACAAAAGGGAGGGCGCGAGCCGCGCGCGGGCGGCTGCAGGCCCCGCCCCTAACGGCTACCCGAGGCTCCGGCGCGCGCCCCACGGGGGCGGGGGGCAGAGGGGGCGCGACGCTGCTTCTCATTGGCTCTGCCCTTGGCCTTAGGTCAATGCCCCGCCCACCAGGCGGCTTCTCATTGGCTTCTCCTTGGTCTCCGCCCTGGCTCGGTATCTTCAGTCCCACCCCCCGAAGTTTGACAGCGCGACGCCTATGACTGCTTTTCATTGGCTGTCATCGCCCTTCTGAGACACGCCCCCAGGTTCTTTATGCTTTGCTTCCGACACTTCCAACACGCAATGGACCCTTCCCTTCGTCCACTCACAGTGGCCATTCTTCTTTTTTTTATTAATTTTTATTTTTAAATTTTATAAATAGAGATGGGGTGTCACCATGTTGGCCAGGCTGGTCTCGAACTCCTGACCTCAGGTGATCCGCCCATCTCGGCCTCCCAAAGTGCTGGGATTACAGGCGTGAGCCACTGCGCCCAGACTTTTTGCCTTTTTTTTTTTTTTTTTTTTAGAGACATAGTGTCGCTCTGTCGCTCAGGCTGGAGAGCAGTCTTGCAATCGTGGCTTACTGCAGCTTCAGTCTCCTGGGCTCAAGCGATACCTCCCAAGTAGCTGGGACTACAGGCGCACGCCACCACGCCTGGCTAATTTTTCTAGACATGGGGTCTCACTATGTTACCCAGGCTGGTCTTGATCTCCGGGGCTCAAGAGATCCTTCTGCCTCAGCCTCCTTTCAAAGCCCTGAGATGACAGGCATGAACCACCACACCAGGCCCTGATATTCTTAATTGGGTTCTCCCACGGCCTCAGAGCAGTGATCCATTCCTCAATTGGCTTTTCAAAGTCCCAGTCCGAAGTCCCACCTTTTCAGTCCTGATCCCAACCCTGCTCACATCATCCCGAGGACGCTCTGCCCATGGACGTTTCTCATGGCCTCAGACACCTTGCCTGGGACATAAACCTAGGGTTTCTGCGACTTGGCCTCCCCCTGCCCACTGGACATTTTCTTGTCTCCTACTGTTTATTATGGGCCAGCCTCCAGCCTTGATGGTTTTTTTTTTCCTAAGAAAAGGTTTAGGGAGAAATGCCACAGCATGGTTATGCCCCCATAAAGCCAATCCCAGTGGATCCTAATATTACTAAGCATGCTCAGATAACACTGCAAAAATGCCCTTCACAAGAGGGTCTCTTCTTGGTCATGCCCTCCACAAGACTCTCACCTCAGAGGGTCTTGGTCTGTTCATTCATTCATTCATTCACTCACTCAAACTCCGATCAATTTGTAGATACACCAAAGCAGGAAAAAACATGCCCTGCCCACAGTGGAGCTCAAAAGCTACTGAAAGAAGACAATGAACAAAATTAACATTAAAAAATGTAGAATATCAGGCCAGGCATGGTGGCTCACGCCTGTAATCCCAACACTTTGGGAGGCCGAGGCAGGCAGATCACTTGAGGTCAGGAGTTCAATACCAGCCCGGTCAGCATGATAAAACCCCTTCTCTACTAAAAATACAAAAATTAGCCTGGCATGGTGGCAGGAGCCTGTAGTCCCAGCTACTTGGGAGGTTGAGGCAGGTGAATCGCTTGAACCCAGGAGCAGAGGTTGCAGTGGGCCAAAGTCATGCCACTGCACTCCAGTGACAGAGCAAGGCTTCATCTAAAAAAAAAAAAAAAAAAAAGGAATATTAGAAGATGAGTCATTCTCCAAAACCTAAAATGCAATAAAATAAATAAATGGGGAAAAAAAAAAAAGAAGAAGATGAGTCATTCTTTGGAGAATAACTAAGCAGGGGCTGGGGAAAGGGAGTGCTGGAGGCGTGAATGTGCAGTTACTTATATACTGAATTTGCTGACCTCACTCCCATCACAGGGATTTCCCACATGATCTTCCCTCTGCCTGCAGTGTTTCCCCATCCACCGCTGCAATGATTTTCTATTTTTTAATTTTTCAGTGTACATAATAGGTATATTTAGGAATATATATTGTGGGGGTACATGAGATGTTTTGATATAGGCATGCAATGTGTAATGATCACATCATGGAGAATGGGGTCCTGCAGTGATTTTAAAAATTTGCAAATTCTCTGACACTCTTCTTATTAAGACATGGAATCTATGACTGCTTTTTTTTTTTGAGACAGAATCTCACTCTGTCACCCAGGCTGGAGTGCAGTGGAGCAATCTTGGCTCACTGCAACCTCCACCTCCCGGGTTCAAGCGATCCTCCTCGTGCCTCAGCCTCTCGAGTATCTGGGACTACAGGCACCCACCACCACGCCCAGCTAATTTTTGTATTTTTAGTAGACACAAAGTTTCACTATGTTACCCAGGCTGGTCTCGAACTCCTGACCTCAAGTGACCTGCCCACCTCAGCCTCTGAAAGTGCTGAGATTACAGGTGTGAGCCACTGTGACCACCCTGCTTTCATTTAAATGTATCATTTGTAAGTCATGTGGCCCACCAAGCTTCACTCAGAGGTGATGTCTCACTGGTGAGACCAGGAAGTTGGCGAGTGTCGCACTCTGTCTGACCAGCAGCCCCTGGCCTCCTGCCACTGTGGAGTACCTCATCTGTATCCAAGGCCCCGACCATGCTCTTGTCACCTCCGACCGGGTGGCTGCCAGCAATATTGTCCAGATGAAGGACAATCATGACAAGATGTTTAAGATGAGTGAGAAAATATTACTCCTGTGTAATATTTTCACAGTTTGCAGAATATATTCAGAAAAAAGTGCTACTTTATAAGATGCGAAATGGGTATGAACTGTCTCCCACAGCAGCAACTAACTTCACACACACAAACCTGGCTGTCCTTGGAGTCGGACCCCATATCATGTGAACCTCCTCCTGGCTGGCTATGATGAGCATGAAGGGCCAGCGTTCTACTACGTGGACTAGCTGGCAGCCTTGGTCAAGGCTCCTTTAGCAACCCACGGCTGTAGTGCTCCTTTATTTTTTCTACTCTTTTCAGGTGCACTTTTTTTTTTTTTTTTTTTGAGACGGAGTCTTGCTCGGTTGCCAGGCTGGAGTGCAGTGGCATGATCTCGGCTCACTGTAACCTTCACCTCCTGGGTTCAAGTGATTCTCCTGCCTCAGCTTCCCCAGTAGCTGGGATTACAGGCGTGTGCCACCATGCCTGACTACTTTTTGCATTTTGAGTAGAGACGGGGTTTCACCATGTTGGCTAGGATGGTCTCGATCTCCTGACCTTGTGATCTGCCCACCTCAGCCTCCCAAGGTGCTGAGATTACAGACGTGAGCCACCACGCGCCCCCCCCCCCCCCCCCCCCCCCGCCAAAGGTGCACTCTTGATAAATGGTTAATTCAGAATAAAGGTGACTATGGATATATTTGAAAAAAAAAAAAAAAAAATGTATGGTTTGTTTAGAAAGGTTGGAAACAGGCCGGGTGTGGTGGCTCACACCTGTAATCCCAACACTTTGGGAGGCTGAGGTAAGCGGATCACAAGGTCAGGAGTTTGAGACCAGCCTCACCAACGTGGTAAAACACTGTCTCTACTAAAAATACACACACACACACACAAAATTAGCTGGGGATGGTGGCGTGTGCCTGTAATCCCAGCTACTCAGGAGGCTGAAGCAGGAGAATCACTTGAACCTGGGAGGCGTATGTTGCAGTGAGCCGAGATCACACCACTGCATTCCAGCCTGGGTGACAGAGACTCTGTCTCCAAAAAAAAAGAAAGGTTACAAACAGATATCTACCATGTCTGTGCCATACAGAAGTTACTAGAAATCCATCTTACCCCTCCGTTTTGTAAATGCAGATATCAAACAACCCCAGTCATATATTCCCCGTCATTTTACTATGAAACGTTTCTAACATACAGCGAAGTTGAAAAGTTTTACAGTGGACACCCGCTTATCTACTACTTAGGTTCTGCCATGAGCATTTTGCTACAGTTACATTATCTCACACCTTCCTATTACCCTATTTGTCTATCAACCCAACTCATCTCTGGATACATTTCAACATACATTGCAGACATTGGTACATTGCTCCCTAAATATTTCAGTGTACATACTTTTTTTTTTTTTTAAAGACAGGGTGTAGTTCTATAGCTCAGCCTGGAGTGCAGTTGCCTAATCTTAAGCTCAGTACAATGCAGCCCTAACTCCTGGGCTCAAGTAAACCTCTCACCTCAGCATGCCCCGCCTCGACCCCAAGTAGCTGGGACTACACATCATGTGCCCCCAAACCTATTTATTTACTAATTTATTTTTGTAGAGATGGGGTCTTGCTGTGTTGCCCAGGGTGGTCCTTAAGTGATCCTCCTGCCTCAGCCTCCCAAAGAAGTGGGATTACAGGCATTATCTTTAACTGGAGTTCAATATTTGCTTTTGAGGTAAACTTTACATACAATGAAATTCACACACTTCACTAAGTTTGATAAGTGCATACACCTGTGTAACCCAAACCTCTCCCCAGCATGGCAACTAGTTTTTTAAACGTGGCCTCTAAAGTGTCAGAGACAGACAAAGAGAGAGAAAGAGAGAGAGAGAGAGAGAAAACTTAATTTTTTTTTTTTAGGTGGAGTCTCATTCTGTCACCTAGGCTGGAGTGCAGTGGTGCAATCTCAGCTCACCGCAACCTCTGCCTCCTGAGTTCAAGAGATTCTCCTGCCTCAGCCTCCTGAGTAGCTGGGATTACAGGCACCCACCACCATGCCCAGCTAATTTTTGTATTTTTAGTAGAGACAAGGTTTTACCATGTTGGCCAGGCTGGTCTTGAACTCCTGACCTCAAGTAATCTGCCCACTTCAGCCTCGCAAAGTACTGGGATTACAGGCGTGAGCCACCCTGCCCAGTATTTGTTTTTGTTTTGTATTTTTAGTAGAAACGGGGTTTCACCATGTTGGCCAGGCTGGTCTCGAACTCCTGACCTCAGGTGATCCACCAGCCTCGGCCTTTCAAAGTGCTGGGATTATAGGTGTGAGCCACCATGCCTGGCCTCCACCTTTAAAATCTATCCAGAATTCAACTGCTTCTCCCTTTTGACTGAGGCAGAAGAATCGCTTCAACCTGGGAGGCGGAGGTTGCAGTAAGCTGAGATTGAGCCACTGCACTCCAGCCTGGGTGACAGAGCGAGACTTCCTCTCAAAAAAAAAAAAAAAAAAAAAAAAAAAAAAAAAAATCAGCCAGGCATGGTGGGAGCCTGTAATCCCAGCTACTCAGAAGGCTGAGGCAGGAGACTCGCTTGAACCTGGGAAGTGGAAATTGAAGTGAGCCAAGATTGCGCCACTGCACTCCAGCCCGGGCAACATGAGTGACACTGTCTCAAAATAAAACAAGATAAAGTTGGAGATGGCAGGATTTGCAGGTTAACTGTGGGTGGAAGGGAAAGACAGAAGCCAAAGGCAACTCTAATGGCAAAGGACAGAGCTGAAGTAAGTTGGGAGGGCCATGCTTAGGGGGAAAGACTGGCTCCATTTAGGACCTATGGAATTGGAGATGTCTTTCAAGCCCTTGGGTAGAAATGGTGATGAGGTAGGAGCCCAAGATTCCATGGCCAGCTCTAGGTTACAGATAGAAATTTGGGGACCATCAGAATGGAGATGGGGTTTAGAGTCATGAAAATAGGCAGGAGAATCTACAGGTGGGTATAGATGAGAAGTCAGCACCGTGGCTCTGGGTCATGGCAAAGTTGACACGCTGGGCCAGTGACGAGGCCCAACCAGAGGGGTGCACGGAAGTTCTGGAAGTAAGAGAGAAAGTGCTTCAAGGAGGGAGGGGTGAGCTGCAGTAGATACTACTGCTGCTCAAGCTGGTGTGGGCTGCGGACTGACCATCATCCAACACTCCGATGACCCTAGTAGCTTCTTCGCCAGAGGACAGTCCTTTGGTCCCATTTGAGCCAGGAATCCTAAGTGAAGTCAGATAAGGTGAGTCCCAGTCTTGCCCGAAGTCTTGCCTGAAACCTCTCCCCCAAGGAGGATAAAACCAGAAGGGAGATCTTGTTTCCGTGGTCAAGAAAGAGAGTAGGGATGGGGGAGGACAGAGCCACAGGGCAGCAGAGGGCAGGGGGCATTTCCTTAAATTGGTACGACCCCTTGGCCTTTCCAAAACAAACCCTTTCTCACAGATAATCAGTAACAACAACAACAAAAAAAGACCTCACTGGGTAAAATAGAATCTAGAATCTGTACAATTCAAAGTCGTCTGGCATCCAGGGAAGCTCCTTCCCTTTGCAGCAGCCTCCCTGGGGATCTGGGGGGTGACCTGGCTGGAGGGCACCAAGATCCCGGGTCTTTGGCCTGGTCCAACAGGAACGATAATAGGGCGTCTGCTTCCCTGGAGAAAAGCCGGGAGAGCAGAGACTGGAGTAGGTGCTCGGGCTTAGGATCTGGGGCTGTGGATGGAGTGCTGGGACAGGGGATGAGGAAGGGTGGGCGCCTAACTGGGTCTCGGAGGACTCAGGGGCCCAGTGTCATAGACTCTGGGGAGGGAGGGTCGGGTCGGTCACCTTTTCTGCCGGCTCAGCTCTGCCCTCTGTGCTCTTAGCACCTGGAGCACAGGATCGTCCTGGAACTCGCTGCCATCAGAGTCTGAGGGGGCGGTCGCAGGGAGAAGAATGAGCTCAAGGGGGCCGGCCACTTCACAGGTTGGCCCACCACTAACATCCCGGAGGGCGTGGGCATCACCTTCTGCAGCCTCCAGCAGCCGGGCTGCCTGGGCGAGCAGGGCCTCCGAGGGGGGATGGTGAGCAGCAGGCGGGGGCTGGGCCAGGGCCTCCGGAGACCCAGCCTGGAAGGCTGGCAGCGTGGCCTTGACTGTGGATGTCAGCTCTGCTGCAGTGGGTGGGACCTCGGCCTGTGGGCATGCTCCAAGGGAAGGAGTGGCTTCGGCCTTCCAGGTCACTGACCCTGCTGCGGGTGGCATGGCCTCAGCCCGACGCTGGGATTCTGATGGAGGGGGAGTGACCTTGGTTTGGGGTTGTGTGGTCTTGACTTTCGGAGATCCAGCCTCGGGTGGAAGTGGGGCCTTGAGGTGAGGAGGCGGGTCCTCCAGGCTGTCAGGGAACAGCCGAGCTGCCACTACCTGGCCCAGGACACCCCTGAGCTGAGGGCCAGGCCCCTGGCCAGCTTCAGTGACCGGCTTGGCAGCCTCCTGGGGAAGGGCTCTGCTCCTCCTAGACTTGGGCCCCAGGCTTTTAGGTTGGGCGGAGCTGCTTGGCTCAGGGATGGGAAAGCCTTGGGGGACGGCTGGGGGTGTGAGGGTGGAGGTTGGAGGTGCTGGGGTAGAGACCAGAGGAGCCGGGGTGGAGGCTGGGGATTGGAGGGTGGAGGCCAGAGGCACTAGGGTGGAGGCCAGATGCATGGGAGGAACAGCCCCGAGGGATACCCAAGGCCCAGATTGTGGGGCCCAGAACCCATGGGGGCTAGGGGCCCAAAAGATATGTGGAGAGGACACAGAGGGAAAGGGAGGCCTCTCCACATAGAAGACCTCAGGTGGACCAGGCTGCACCACACTGCTCCACGGTGGGATGTGGTTAGGCTGGTTTCCCAGAGAACCAAGGGTCTCCGCTGGAGCAGGACAGGTCTGTGGACAGATAGGAAGAGAGATCCGAGATGGAGAGACGGCCAAGGGTCCTTCGTTCCCCTCAGACCCAGCCTCTCCTCCAGCTCCCCCCAGGCTCCTCCTTCCCCCGACTCACCAGAGTCTGGAGGGCAGGGGTCCCAGGCAGCACCCAGGCTCCACCACCCTTGCTTCCCCGAGCCTGTTCAAGCTTCCGCCGCTGCCGCCACTGGTACAGAATGTCATCCTCTGGCCGAAGGGGTGCTCGGGAGGAGGCTGGGGCTGGAGCAGGGGTGGGGGTCTGTGCCTGGGCTGGTGCTGGGGATGCTGTAGGGGAAGGGAGGTAGAGAGGAGACGGTGAGGCAGGGGCCAGGGAGATCAGCAGCCCTGTGACAGCCTGCACACATGCCCACCGAATGTGCAGGGGTTACTCAGACAGGCTCTCCAGATACTGTCCAAGCTCCACTCTAGAGTGGGAAGAGGGGAAGGGGTCAAAGTCTGGGGAGTGAGCGCTCCTGGGTTTCTCCACCTGTCATCGTTCAAGTCTTTCTTCATTATGTATATATATATATATATGGTCTTATTCTGTCACCCAGCTCAACCTCCTGGGCTCAGGTGATTCTCCTGCCTTAACCTACTGAGTAGCTGGGACTACAGGCATGCGCCACCACACAGGAGTAATTTTTACGTTTTTTGTAGAGAAAGGGTCTTGCTTTGTTGCCCAAGCTGGTCTCAAACTCCTGGGCTCAAGCCTTCGTTCCACCTGGGCCTCCCAAAGTGCTGGGATTACAGGTGTGAGCCACAGTGCCTGATCTCATTCAACAAATATTTATTGAGCTGTTCTGGACGCTGGAGTTACAGCAGTGAGCAGACGACATACTCCCCGAATCCACCCACTTCACCACCCCCTATAGCCCTTGCCCTGCTCCAGCCCCACTCACTCCACCTGGACTCTCAAGCAGCCTCCCTGGTCTCTCTCCTCTCCTCTGAATCTGTTCCCTACTCTCAGCCAGAGGGAGCCTGTGAATACTTGAGTTGGATCAGGCCCCTCAATGCTTAAGAACCCTCCCGTGGCTGCACCTCTCTCCTGGTGAAAGGCAAAGGCTTTGCCTTTTACACCTGTGGCTCCCTCTGCCTGGAACACTCTTCCTTCATGTATCACATGGTGGATTCTCTCACATCCTCAGATCTTGGGCACCTTCCCGGGCTTCCCTATTCAAAACTGCAACCAGCTGGGCCTAATGAATGGCTCATTCTTGTAATCCCAGTGCTTTGGGGAGCCAAGGCTGGGGGATCGTTTGAGCCCAGGAGTTCCAGATCAGCCTGGGCAACATAGTGAGACCCTATCTCAACAAATAAAAAAATTAAAACAATTAGCTAGGCATAGAGGTGCATACCTGTAGTCCCAGCTACTTGGGAGGCTGAGGTGGGAGGATCGCTTGAGCCCAGGAATTGGACTCTGATGGCACCACTTTTTTTTTGAGATGGACTCTTGCTCTGTCACCCAGGCTGAAGTGCAGTGGCGAGATCTCAGCTCACTGTAACCTCTGCCTCCTGGGTTCAAGTGATTCTCCTGCCTCAGCCTCCCAAATTGCTGGAATTACATTTGCCTGCCACCATGCCCAGCTACTTGTTATTCTTTTAGTAGAGACGGGGTTTCCCCATGTTGGCCAGGCTGGTCTCGAACTCCTGACCTCAGGTGATCCACCTACCTCGGCCTCCCAAAGTGCTGAGATTACAGGCGTGAGCCACTGCACCCGGCCTTATTATCCCTGTTTCACAGCTGGAGAAACAAGGCCCAGAGAGCCCCATAGTCCCACAGATGGTCAGTGGCAGAGCTGGGATTTGCACCCAGGCTTCCCTCAGCCCTTGCTTCCCAGCCCTTACCAGGTGCCCTGGGGCCAGGGCCCTTGCTTGAGTCAGGGATGAAGGTCTCTGAGAAGGGAGAGAGTTCGTAGGAGCTGGTGGGGAATGAGGAAATGCTGGCATCTCTGGGGCTGAGGGAGGAGGAGGAGGAGATGGAGGCTTTGCTGCAAGGAGAAGGCAGGAGTGAGGCAATGGAGGTCTCAAGACCTGGGCCAGGTGGAGCTGCAGTGGGAAGGGTGGGAAGGGTGCTGGTGGCGGGGTGCAGGCACCTGCGTTTGAGCAGCCTGGCAGCTTTGCTCTGTAGGCTCAGCGTCTCCAGGTCCAGCAGGGATGAGTTCCATGTGTTGAGGTTCTGCAGGGTGAGAGGGTCAGAGGCCAGCCCCCACCCAAAGGCTGCTGGGAAAGGGGTTTTAAACAGAGGGCCTGGAGTGCAGATGTACCGCCCTTGGTAACCTCATGTGCCGGCTTAGAATCTGCTCCTCCTCCTCAGGGAGGAGAGACCCAGTTCTCCCCTTTGGATCAACACCTTTTTTTTTTTTTTTTTTTTAATTGAGACGCAGAGTTTTGCTCTTGTTGCCCAGGCTGGACTGCAACAGTGGGATCTCAGCTCACTGCAACCTCTGCCTCCCAGGTTCAAGGGTTTCTCCTGCCTCAGCCTCCCGAGTAGCTGGGATTACAGGCATGCACCACCATACCTGGCTAATTTTGTATTTTTGGTAGAGACAGGGTTTCTCCATGTTGGCCAGGCTGGTCTCAAACTCCCGGCCTCATATGATCCGCCTGCCTTGGCCTCTCAAAGTACTGGGATTACAGGCATGAGACACTGCGCCTGGTGGATCAGTATCTTTCATGGACAAATCACAGTTGGAGTAGGATGGATCCCACCTTCTAGATCAGAGCTGATTCATCAGAGCATTCTGTCTTCTGGTTCACAGTGGTTGGCTCAAGGATGAGTGAATCGCAGTGAGCCCTGGGACTTTGGATGGAGCAATCAGAAAAGCCCTCACTTTCCAGTGGAGTCACTGAGCTAGGACCATGGGTGCCTAGAGACCCGAGGGCCACCCTGGCTACTGTGAGGAGAAAGCCCACCTAGGACTGAGCCCAAGAGAGGAGCACAGAGGTGTGGGTGCCAGGGCTCATGCCTGCAATCCCAGCACTTTAGGAGGCTGAGCCAGGAGAATTGCTTGAGTCCAGGAATTTGAGACCAGCCTGGACAACAAAGTAAGACCCCATCTCTACAAAAAAAACAAAAAATTAGCTGGGCACGGTGGTACATGCCTGTAGTCCCAGATACACAGGAGGTGAAGGCTGCAAAGAATTTAAGGCTGCAGTGAGCCATGATTGTGCCACTGCACTCCAGCCTGGGTGACAGAGTAAGACCTTGTCTAATAATTAAAAAAAAAAAAAAAAAGGCCAGGCGCAGAGGCTCACACCTGTAATCCCAGCACTTTGGGAGGCCAAGGTGGGCAGATTGCCTGAGCTCAGGAGTTTGGGAGCAGCCTATGCAATACAGTAAAACCCCATCTCTACTAAAAAAATACAAAAAGTTAGCCGGGTGTGGTGGCATGCGCCTGTAGTACCAGCTACTGGGGAAGCTGAGGCAGGAGAATTGCTTGAACCCAGGAGGTGGAGGTTGTAGTGAGCCGAGATGGTGCCACTGCACTCCAGCCTGAGTAACAGAGCAAGACTCCGTCTCTAAGTTAAAAAAAAAAAAAGAGCATGGAGCCCAGAGAGAATTGGATCTCTCCCAACGTTATTCAAACACCTGGATCCAGGCATTTCTGGAAACATCTACTTTTGGATTTCTCAATTACATTAGCCAGCAAATCCTCCTTTTCTGTTTTAGCTTCCTTGAAATGGGGATCAGCTCTAATTTTTTTTTTTTTTTTTTTTTGAGGCAGAGTCTCACCCTGTCGCCCGAGCTGGAGCGCAATAGCGCGTTCTCAGCTCACTGCAACCTCCGCCTCCTAGGTTCAAGCGGCCACCGTGCCTGGCTCATTTTCTGTATCTTTAGTAAAGACGGGGTTTCACAATGTTGGCCAGGCTGGTCTTGAACTCCTGACATCATAATTGGCCCGCCTCAGCCTCCCAAAGTGTTTACAGGCATGAGCCACCGTGCCCGGCCTTTTTTTTTTTAGTGGAGGCAGGATCTCACCACGTTGCCCAAGCTGGTCTTGAACTGGCCTCAAGCAATCCTCCCACCTTGGCCTCCCAAAGTGCTGGGATTACAGGTGTGAGCCACTGCTCCTGATCTTCTAATTCTATCCCAGGGCTGGTGCTGTCAGTTCAGGCACACCAGGGAGGGAGTGAATGGTGATGTCACCTGCTTTATTTCCTGAAGGGGAGCCACAGCCTGGGATGCACTGGTCACCTTGACCGCAGTAGGGACAGCTGTATGGGGTCTTCTTTCTGGTTTGTTGGCTCCTGCTGAGAAGCCCCAGTTGAGGTATGAGGGCCAGGAGGAGTGACTGCTGGGGGCACTGACCCGCAAAGGTTTAGGGGTGGGGGCGGTGGATGGCACTGAAGGAGGTACCTGCTGCATTTTGACTGCTGGAGTCTGGAGAGTCAGGCCGCAGCACCACCGCAGCTGTGGTCGGACCTGCAGGCTGGCGCTCCTCTCGGCTGGTGGGCTGAGCCTGGCGGAACCTGTTTATATACCTGTGAACATCAGAGGATACGAGGTGAGTGGAGTGAGGAGAGCCAAATAATAATAATCATTGGGCCAGACACAGTGGCTTATGCACTTTGGGAGGCTGAGGCGGGTGGATCACGAGGTGAAGAGATTGAGACCATCCTGGCCAACATGGTGAAACCCTGTCACTACTAAAAATACAAAAATTAGCTGAGCATGGTGGTACACGCCTGTAGTCCCAGCTCCTTGGGAGGCTGAGGCAGGAAATCGCTTGAACCTGGGAGGCGGAGGTTGCAGTGAGCCGAGATCGGGCCACTGTACTCCAGCCTGGTGACACAGCAAGACTCCATCTTAAAAAAAGAAAAAAATAATAATCTTGGCAGCCACCATTTACCAAGCACCATGGCAAAGCCTGGTAGCTATCCCTTAATATCAGCTTTTCTTTCTTTTACAGTCACATAACTGTTTTTGAAATAGGGTCTTGCTCTGTCACCCAGGCTGGAGGGCAGTTGTGCAATCATAGCTCACTGCAGCCCCCAACTCCTGGGCTCAAGAAATCCTCCCTCCTCAGCCTCCTGAGTAGCTGGGACCACAGGTGTATTCCACCACACTTGGCTAATTTTTGTTTTATTTATTTTTGAGATGGACTTTTGCTCTTGTTGCCCAGGCTAGAATGCAATGGTGCAATTTCGGCTCACTGCAACCTCTGCCTCTGGAGTTCAAGCGATTCTCCTGCCTCAGCCTCCCAAGTAGCTGGGATTACAGGTGTGTAACACCACGCCTGGCTAATTCAGTAGAGATGGAGTTTCACCATGTTGATCAGGCTGGCTTCGAACTCCTGACCTCAGGTGATCCACCCACTTCAGTCTCCCAGGCGTGCGCCACCATGCCTGGCCGAACAGTGGTATTTTTGTATTTTTTGTAGAAACGAGGTCTTGGCATGTTGCCCAGGCTGGTCTGGAAACTCCTGGGTTCAAGTGATCCTCCCACTTGGGCTTCCGAAAGTGCTGGGATTACAGGCATGAGCCACTGTGCCCGCCCAGGAGTAACGTTTAGCTGGGCACACAGCCGCTCTTCTATGGACTATATTTACCAGTACCCTTATAGCCTTGTTGCCACGTGACTAGGCTCTTGACAAACAGGGTATGAAATGTGATTCTGGAAAGCTGATGTGGTTGAAAGCCATTTTGCACCAGGAAGGAAAGGACAGCAACAAGACAGAAGAAACCTGTGTCCCTGACACAACTACCGGGTGCCACATCATCCCTGGTGGCTTCTGCCTGGACTGCAGATGAGGGAAGAATAAATGCTATCTTGTTTCAGCCATAATTAACTTGGGACTCTTTATTACAGCACCTGAACCTGTATTCTACAAATCTAAGTGCTCACCATGTGAGGGGCATTGCTAGAGATCATTACATAGAGTAACTCACTGAAAGCTGGAAACAGGCTGGGCACGGTTGCTCACACCTATAATCCCAATACTTTGGGAGGCCAAGGAGATCAGGAGTTTGAGACCAGCCTGGCCAACATGGTCTCTATTTAAAAAACAAAAAATGAGCTGGGCATGGTGGTGGGGACCTATAATCCCAGCTACTCAGGAGGCTGAGGCAGAAGAATTGCTTGAACCTGGGAGGCAGAGGTTGCAGTGAGCTGAGACCTTGCCATTACACTCCAGCCTTGGCTAACAGAGATTTCATCTCAAAAAAAAAAAAAAAAAAAAAAAAAAAAGAAAGCTCAAAACAGCCCTAGGAGATATATACTATTCATATGCCCGATTTAGGTCAGGTACAGTGGCTCACACCTGTAGTTCCAGCACTTCTGGAGGCTGAGGGGGGTGGATCACCTGAAGCCAGGAGCTCGAGACCAGCCTGGCCAACATGGTGAAACCCCATCTCTACTAAACTACAAAAAAATTAGCCAGGCATGGTGGTGAGTACCTATAATCCCAGCTACACAGGAGGTTGAGGCAGGAGAATCACTTGAACCCAGGAGGAAGAGGTTACAGTGAGCCAAGATCACACCACTGCACTACAGCCTGGACAACAAGAATGAAACTCCGTCCAAAAAAAAAACAAACAAACCAATTTAGAGATAAAGAAACAGAGGCGCCGGGCGCGGTGGCTCACGCCTGTAATCCCAGCACTTTGGGAGGCCGAGGCGGGTGGATCATGAGGTCAAGAGATCGAGACCATCCTGGTCAACATGGTGAAACCCCGTCTCTACTAAAACTACAAAAAATTAGCTGGGCATGGTGGTGCGTGCCTGTAATCCCAGCTACTCAGGAGGCTGAGGCAGGAGAATTGCCTGAACCCAGGAGGCGGAGGTTGCGGTGAGCCGAGATGGCGCCATTGCACTCCAGCCTGGGTAACAAGGGCGAAACTCCGTCTCAGGAAAAAAAAAAAAAAAAAAAAAAAACAGAAACAGAGGCAGGGCATGGTAGGTCCGGCCTGTAATCACAGCACTTTTTGGAGGCCAAGGTGGGAGGATTGCTGGGTGTGGTGATATGCGCCTGTAACCTCAGAGACTGAGGGAGCTGAGGTGGGAGGATGACGTGAGCCCAGAAGCTTGAAGTTATAGTGAGCTGTGATTGCAACACTGACCTCTAGCCTGAGTGACAGAGTGAGACCCTGTCTCTAAATAAATAAATAAAAAGAAATAAATAAACTGAGGCCAAGATCATACAGAGAGTAAGTGACAGAGCTGGGATTTGAACTCAGGCAGTCTAGTTCCAGAGTTCTTAATAACACACACAAAGAAATAAACAAAAAAAAACAACAAAAAAATAAAAATAAAAAAAATAACACACATAAAGTGCCTGGTCCTAAAAAAGCGCTGCATGAAAACAGCTCTGGCCACGATGATTATTGCTGTGTGTCTTCTCCCTCCCTCTAACCCAAACTCTCCTTTTCCCCAGGGCTGCTGGTACTTACTTGGCCACCACGGAGTCCCCACTGTCAATTAGGGTGGGTGATGGGGAGGCCCCCATCTGTCCCTCAGTGGTGCTGGATGGGGAAGGGGTCCCTGAACTGGATGGCCAGGACTCCTCAGACAGCTCAGGGGAGTTGGGACTTGTGGCTGGAGGCTTGGGAGCTTGTGGGAGCCTGGATCTCTGAGACCTGGATGGGCTCAGGGTCTAAGATGGGAGAAGAGCAGAAGAAGAAAAAGTGTGAGGTCTGATGGGTCATCCCTACAGGGAAGCCAAGACACACAAGAATTCTCAGTCCAGAGGGGAGGAAACTCATCCAATAATGATAATGACCTAGAGTGATGGGGGCTCAGAAGGGAATCCAGGTGGTAGAGAGGCAGACAAGGCCAGGGCCATAGGGAGGGGAGAAGGGCCTGTCTCTTAAATCTCTCATCACATGTCTTCCTACCCTCTAGAGGTCATTCTCTTGCTACTGGGCTGGCACTCAGCACTCTTTGAGGGGTGTCCTCACCTTGGGACACGAGGTCTGACTCCGGGATGGCCAGTAGTGGCTTCTACCCAAGGGCGCACCTCCAAAGGGATTCTCTTGAATGGAGAAAACTGGCAGGCTGCAAGAGGAAAGTGGGGTTCAGGCAGCAAGTGGTTTCGCTGCAGCCTTGGGGAGGGGAACACTAGAGGAGGGCAGAACCAGACAATTCCCATAGATTCCTGGAGGAGAGGGACTGTTATTCCCATGAAGCACCGCTGCACGTTCAGGATAGCAACAGTGGAAGCGTGAGTCCTGGGAGACGGCCCTTGGAGGAGTCTTAACAGGGAGCAACTCAGGAACTGGCAGCCGGTGGTTCCCAACCCTGGATGCAGTCTAGGAGGGGCTTTTCTACGTTACAGACGCGCGGTTCCCATTCCAGACCAACAGAATCAGAATATCTGTTAGTGGGGGCTCAGCCTCCGGGTCTTTTCCGCAGCGTCCCAGGTGACTGTGAGGTGGAGCTCAGGTTAAGAACCGCGGCTGGACTCTGTCACCGAGCATTTCCCATAAATTCCTGGGGACACGAAGGCGAAGGGTAGATGGACTACAAGCCCCAGGATCCACTGGGCTCCGCCTCCGAGAGAAAGTTCAAAGACAACGCCCAGGCGTGTTTGGGGGCCATTTCAAAATTTAAAAATTCAGATCTCAAGCTCTCCTTGGACACCTTTAGAGGAAATAATCCCTTGGGGCCCCTTAAAGAGGAACCTAAGACTCTAAGGGATCCCCGGGATGCTGAAGGCTACGGCTGGAACGTCCAAAGGCTGTTGGGAGCTGTAGTTTCAGTGCGTTGGAGCCCTAGCGACTCCAGACCCTACCTGGCCCGCCCCCCAGGCTGTGCTGCTAAGAGGGATCGACCTCACCTGCGGTCCATCCCGCGGCTCCTACTGCACTTCCTCCTGCTCTGCGCAGTCACCAAACAGGCCCCGTGCGCATCTCCGTCGCTTAGCAACGCCCTATCAGCCCGCCCCTCTTAGTGCCCGCGCAGGAAGCGAGCGGCCTCCAAGGCCACCAATGAAAGAGAGAAAATAAAAGTAACCGGAAGGAGGTGTCTCACGATTGGTTGGAACGCCTGCCTGCCCGATAGAGCGCGTTTGATTGGAGAATCTGCGGCGTGTAGTAGTAATTGGCAAGACCGTGCACCAATGGGAAGGATTTGAGGCTGGGCTTGCAGTTAAGAGGTGATCTAAAGTATCTTCACCTAAGAGTCCGGCTTTTTAAGACCTTGTTGCAGAAGTCCTGTCCCGATTCCGGTCTAGTTACCGTTCTTTCAGTTGCAGGGACAATGCGGGGACTCTTCCCCCTCTCTGACCGCCATTCTTCCATCAGTTGGGCCAATCAGTTCATCCCGATTGTCATCTAACCACTTCCTTCTTGCTGCAGGAGCAGCTGGTTGCATCAGTTGCCAGGTCTGGGCTCCTGGCCGAGGTAGCAGGATCAAAATGAGCTATTTCGAGCCCCAGGGCGCGGCCCCGGGGGGCCAGCCTAAACTGTTCATGCTCGCGCCCCCTGGCCGCTGCGCACCTGAGGCTGAGTCAGAGGCACAGATTTAGGCCCGGCCTGCTGGGAGACTGGGCCCAAAGCCCGGCTGAGGATGAGAGTAGGGAGGGCCTGTTCTATGTCCTCCTGACATCCTGGCCAGGCTACCGCATTCTCCAGGAATCTGCTCCTAAGACCTCCATCTGCGTCATCCTCAGAGTTGCCAGGGCGGCGACAGTGGATTAAAGGGACTGGAAACTCTTCCATGGGCCTCTTGGGCCCTGGGCCCCAATGACAGCGCTGTGCTCCCCACACCGGCAGCCCCCCCCACCTCAGCCTTAGTTTCCCCCCTGGAAATTGGGGAATCTTCATGACACCTTCTTGACAGCCTTGCCAGGCATTCAGCAGGCGCTTAATAAATGGCAAAGTCATTGTTTGGGTTTCTAAATAAGGCTTTCCTAATGGCTGAGTCTGGCCACGGTCCCAGTGTCCCTGGGCAGCCCTCCGAGGGGCCGGCACAGGGCTCACTATAAATCGGCGGCTGCGCACGCAGGGGCACTGCAACGCGAGGAGCAGGATGGAGATCCCGGTACCTGTGCAGCCGTCTTGGCTGCGCCGCGCCTCGGCCCCACTGCCCGGACTTTCGGCGCCCGGACGTCTCTTTGACCAGCGCTTCGGCGAGGGGCTGCTGGAGGCCGAACTGGCTGCGCTCTGCCCCACCACGCTCGCCCCCTACTACCTGCGCGCACCCAGCGTGGCTCTGCCGGTCGCCCAGGTGCCAGGCCTGGGGAGGGGCGAACTCGAGCAATGCCGTGGGGGGGGCGTCTGGGTCAGCCTGGGGTGGGGGCGTGTGACAGAATGTTCTTTGGCCTTGGGCAGGGTGGGGAGTCCGGCAGCTCCGAGGGGCTTCCGGAGTTCCTGGGAATCTCGGAGGCCAGCTCACTGCATCGGGTGGGAGGTCCCGGTCGCTCTTAGGTGTATGTGCATCGGGGGGGGTCTCATTAGCTTCCCAGGGAGTGAAAGGCCTGGGTCGCTCTAAGGGGAATTTTGCTGAATCTGAAGGAGGCTGGTGACCCGGGAAATCTGGGTAAAAGGAGGCGTTAAAGGTCGCCTGAGGGGAAGGAATGTTACTAGTCTGGGGAAGAGTTGAGAGACTGTATGCGGTGGTTCCATGTCTCCAGAAGAGAAGGGGAAAGCCCTGAGACTTGAGGAAGGGGTCCTGGCCACTATGAAGTGGGAGAAGGCTACCAGTCGCTGCCGAAGTCCCTTGACCCTAGTGGGAAAGCAGGCAGAGGATTCTGGAGACGGAGGAAGGGGCATCTCGGGGAGTTTGTCGGGGCTGGGGAGAAGGGACCTGAGGCTCTGAAGAGGGAGCTGGGGAATCAGTGCCCTGGGATGCATGGTGATTTCGGATTCCCTGACACCGGGGGAGGGCGGAGGTTCCTGATCTTGCAGGGGAAGGGAGCCTCATCACTGCGGGGGAGAGCGCAATCCCAGATATTACAGGAGGGGGGCTAATCCCCGTTATTCGGGGTGAAGAGGTCCTGGGTGATTCCCAGTAGGAGAGCAGATTGCTAAGCTCGGGAGGCCAGAGTGAGCTGCAGCACGGAACCGATGGGGGTGGGGTTTCCCTGGGTGGGTCCCGCGAGCCTGGCATGGCCTGATGACAGTCCCACCCGCGCTCCCTGCGCGCAGGTGCCGACGGACCCCGGACATTTCTCGGTGCTGCTAGATGTGAAGCACTTCTCGCCGGAGGAAATCGCTGTCAAGGTGGTGGGCGAACACGTGGAGGTGCACGCGCGCCACGAGGAGCGCCCGGTGAGCCGCGGCGGGGGCGGGGCTAGATCGGGCACGCGCGCCGCCGGGCCGGAGGGGCGGGGCCGCTCAAGCCTCCCTCCCCTCCAGGATGAGCACGGATTCGTCTCGCGCGAGTTCCACCGCCGCTACCGCCTGCCGCCTGGCGTGGATCCGGCTGCTGTGACGTCCGCACTGTCCCCCGAGGGCGTCCTGTCCATCCAGGCCGCACCAGCGTCGGCCCAGGCCCCACTACCACCACCAGCCGCCGCCAAGTAGAGGGCGGGGCCACGCCCGCACCCCGGGCTCCCTCTTTTAAAGCTGATCTGACTCCGCCCAGCCAGATGTCCTGATCGCGCCCAGGACTGTCCTCTCAGCCACTCCTGGATTCTGCCCTGACCTCCACCCTAGACACTGCCCTGACCTCCACCCTAGACACTGCCCTGATAACCTAGCCCCTTCCTCTGACACCCTCACTGTCACACCCTCTCCAGCTTTCAGACTTCACACCGACACCTCCCTGGCTTCCAGACCCTACCAGCCCTCCCCTAACCCTCAACCCACTTTCTTGGCATATAGCCCCACTTCAAACCGCTGCTCTACTTCCTTCTGAGTACTCGGCAAAGATATCCGGGTACCACATTTCCATCCCTTCCCTGCTTTGACACCAAATTATTGTGTAGACAGCCCTCCCCCAACCCCAGGACAGTCAGGCATAATCCCTCCACGCCACAAATGTCCCGGACTGCACAGACCTCCCACTCCAGATCATCCGGGCCTGGTTCCCAAGACCCAATCCTTCTGCGGCAACCAGATAATCCACAACTGGCCCCTCCAGCCCATTTTCTGCCATAAAACTCCAGCCAGCCTCACTAGGCTCTGGAACTCTTTTCTGACTGCCCCATCTTGGACACCTATCCCAGGCCAACCAGAACACCCAACCCCAAATTGTACAGACTCTCCTGCCCCAACCTTCCCAGACTCTGCACAGATGTCCTAGGTCCCCTCCCCAACTCTGACTAGACCCCTTACCCCATCCCTTTGTCTTGATCCCCAAGTCTCCAACACGAAAACCCTCCTCTTCTTCAAGACCCAACCGAGCACCCCCTCTGATTCCCCACAGCCTTTCTCCCTGCCACCACTCTGTCACTTTCCCAGGCTCACTCTCCCAATAAATTTGTTGGAGCTCTGCCAACTACTTTGTGTCTGGGCCAGGAAGGATGAACCGGAGACACCAGTGTGGAGTTGGGAGACATTTACTGGGGTGGGGTGAACATCACTGGGTGGGGAACATCACTGTCGCTCATACATCTCCCGTAGGATCTTCATGCTTTCTGAGTAACGAAGCTGGTTCCGATGAGAGGCCTCCTTCCACCTGGGGAGGCAGAGGGACGACTCAGCAGTTGCAAGAGGCCCTAGGAGGCGCAAGCAGGCTGGGGGACACTCACCTCTGGCGGATGCGTTTCCAGCGCTGCATGTTGCGATAGATGAGTGTGGAGGGCGAGGGCTCGGGCTCGGAGGGCTGTGTGGACAGAGAGGCCAGGCTGAGTGGTCAGGTCTGAGCCCCACCACATGTACCCCACAACCTTGAGCCAGCCTGGTGCACTCACCTCGTCATCAGGGGTGCCCTGCAACTCAGGTTGCAGTGGAGATGGGATGCGGGATCTGCAGGCATCTCCGGGTGGCCCAGGCGGTGTGGGTGGCGGCAGCTTGTACACATCACGATTCTTGCTGTTGGTGACTTCTGAACCCTGGGGACACAAGGGCCCCAAGCCAGGCCCAAGAGAGTCAGAGCAGACGGCTGGGAATCCACATTCATCCCTCCTACCTTTTCCAGCATCAAACGGCATGAGGGGCTCACTAAGTGACTCAGACAGGAGGCATGTCTGAAGGGCAGACACCTCAACCAGCGAGGGGGTCAGGTCTGCCTGTCCCAGGGACCCCTGTCTTCTCCTATCCAGCCCAGAGACCCCATCTACACCTGTCAGCCCAGGGAGTCATGTCTGCCTGCCTCAGGAAATCCTGCCGAGGGGGTCACATCTGTGCCACCTAGGAAGCTCTGTCCACTCTTGACAGTGTGAAGGGTCCTAATATGTCTGTCCTGGGGACCCTTGTCTACCCTCCTGGGCCACATGGCTTACAGACCCCCATCCATTCCTGCCCAGCTCATCTGCTCCCCAAGGCCTGGTGGCCACAGGTCGGTACTAAGGACCCCTGTCTAGTCCCTCGGCTCTTGGGAACCCCTGACCTTGGAGATTCATATCTAACTACCCAGGGCAACCCTGTTCTCTGTCCCCCAGGCCAGGTGGCTACGTATGTCTTCCCTAGGGACCTCCATCCACACCCCAGGCTAAGGGTGCACATCTGTGTGCCTGGCCTGATCCAGCATTCATGTGAGGGACCTGTGCCCATCTACCCCACTAGCTTATGGAGAGGAAGGACCCTTTGAACCTATCCACCCATTGCCCTGGCATCAGGCTGCTGGGCTGGGGATCACCACCCATCCCACCTCCTCATCCTCAGGCAGCGGGGGCAGGGGTGAGCTGGGAGAGCATTCACGCTCGCGCACAGAGGGGCTGTTTCGCATCCAGGCACGGCAGATCGGGTAGAGTGGCGTGTTCTCACTGAACTGGGCCAAGTCCACACTCCGGTCGAACAGCTTGATCACGTATGTATCTGGGAGGGTGGGGATGGGAGCTGTGTAAGCATCCTTGCATAGCCCCCCGGCTCCTTGCCTACCCTCTAGGGCCACTGCCGACTCACTGGATCGCTGCGGCCCTCCCTCAGCCAGCCCGTCATCCATTTCCCTCCTCTTCTTCCTCCGCTGGTGGGGGAAGCGGGCAGAAGGCCTGCGTAGGGAGGGGGAGTGTCAGGACTGGGGTAGGGGCTGGGACTCTGGTCAGCTGGCTGGGACCCTATCACCTTACCTTTTGCCAGTGGCTGCAATGGAGCAGTCCCTGTAGGGAAAGAAAGTTGACCCTCAGTCAAATGCTTGTGCAAAACCCTGCAGAGGGTACCCTGGGGACACTGGTATCAAACCTAAGATACTCACATGAACCCCACCTGCCCCTTGGGCCTTTTATCCCACCCATACCCATGGATGTCTCGGTTGCAACCAAGAGGGGACCTAAGCTTCTCCTGACGAAGGGTCTTCATACAGGTGAACTGGTCAGGACCAAGATGGAGGAAGCACTGGGCAGAGTGGTCAGGGCTTGGGTAAGGGAAAAAGTTACCAACCACAAACTCTCAGCTCCACATCCAGTCAGAAAAACTCACTTATTGTGGGTGTCTGAAGGGGTTTTCCCAGCTTCCTCATCCAGACGCTCCCTAGAGGCAGAAGCGATCTCTCAGCCTAGGGTTCCAGGGCCCCAGAGAAGGAAGGCACCAAGCGGCCTCTCCATTACGTACCTTCCTCCCCAAATCAGCCTCCGGAGTCCCACCCAATCCACCCAGGATCAGAGGGCCTGACCTGCCAGAGTGCCTGGGCCTTGACCCCACGCTGGCCCACCTGTCCATATGACTCTTCTCCAGCAGACACTGCAGGACGGCGTCCAGTTGGTTCCGGGCTTTGGCCATCTCCAGCTCTGAGGCAAGAGGGGACCCAGCAGGAGTCAGCTCCTAGGCCCCAGCTAGGGGGGCAGCTGACTGGGCCAGGGAAGGGCATGCGTGTCCTCTGCCCCAGCCAATCTCAGAGCCAGGCCCAGGCAGCCTGAAAGGGTGCAGCAGACAGAGATGGCTGGAGTGATGCCAAGAGCTCTGCGTTCCAGAGCTGTCACGCATGATCACTCTGTGGCAGGAGGTAAGGCCAATCACCTTATCCTAGGAGCCTTGGGTTTTAAAAAAAATTTGTTTTAGGGCCAGGCACAGTGGCTCATGCCTGTAATCCCAGCACTTTGGGAGGATGAGGTGGGTGAATCACCTTGAGGTCAGCAGTTCGAGACCAGCCTGACCAAAATGGAAAAACCCCATTTCTACTAAAAACAAAATTAGCCGAGCATGGTGGCATATGCCTGTAATCCCAGCTACTCAGGAGGCTGAGGCAGGAGAATTGCCTGAACCCAGGAGGCGGAGGTTGCAGTGAGCTGAGATTGCGCCATTGCACTCCAGCCTGGGTAACAAGAGCGAAACTCCGTCTCAAAAAAAATTTTTTTTTGTTTTAATGTAATATAAATTTATTACCAAAAAAAAAATTGCATAGAGATGGAATCTCAGGATGTTGACCAGGCTGGTCTTGAACTCCTGGACTCAAATGAGCTATCTTGGCTTCCCAAAGTGCTGGGATTACAGGTGCGGGCCATCGCACTTGGCTCAGTGGCAAGCTTTAAATAGGCTTATGTATCACACGTAATAACCCACTGAATTCTCACAATAACCCTTAGAGGTAGATGTGATTTTTTTTTTTCTTAAGGCAAGATCTCATGATGTTGTCCAGACTGGTTTGGAACTCCTGGGCTCAAGTGATCCTCCTGTCTTAGCCTCCCAAGTAGCTGGGACTATATGCATGTGCCACAGAGCCAGCTCAGATAGATATGATTTTTATTCCTATTTTATAGATGATAAAACTGAGGCGGCCGGGCATGGTGGCTCACGCCTGTAATCTCAGCACTTTGGGAGGCGGAGGCAGGCGGATCACCTGAGGTCAGGAGTTCAAGACCAGCCTGGTCTTGAACATGGTGAAACCCTGTCTTTAAAAAAAAAAAAAAAAAAAAAAACTGAGGCACAGAGATGTCAGGCCACTTGCTCAAAGGCACACAGCAAAGAAATTGCAGAGCTGATGCTTTGAACCCAGGCTGGCTGGTTTCAAAGCTGAAGTTACGAGGCAGAGGCTCAACCTGAGTACAAATCTGGTTGAGGTAGTGGTATAATTTTGTTTAATTAATTAATGTATTTATTTTTTATAAGACAGAGTCTTGCTCTGTCACCCAGGCTGGAGTGCAGTGGCACAATCTCGGCTCACTGCAACCTCTGCCTCCCGGATTCAAGTGATTCTCCTGTCTCAGCCTCCTGAGTAGCTGAGATTACAGGCTTGTGCCACTACACCTGGCTAATTTTTGTATTTTTAGTAGAGATGGGGTTTCACCATGTTGATCAGGCTGGTCTCCAACTCCTGACCTTGTGATCCACCTGCCTCTGCTTCCCAAAGTGCCAGGATTACGGCATGAACCACCGTGCCTGGCCAAACAGTGGTATAATTTTAAATCTGAATTAAATCTGAATGAGCTGATATTTAAAAATTGGGAGATTTCACCTAAAACATCCTGTTTGGGCTTTTCTTTCTCCCCTCAGGAAATGAGATCTAGGCCCACCTGCCTGCCCTGTCAGCATTTGGCTACCTCCCGTCATCACACAACTGGATGTTAGGATCTCCTACCTTTGAGGGGTATTTGCTCTGCCCTTCTGACTGGTGGGAGCCTGGCTTCAGTGCTCAGAACCTGGAGGGGACACCTGGGAAATTGCCTGGCCAGTCCTGGGACTTCTTGAGAAGCCCAGGAGACATGGGGATTCAGACATAACTCAGAGGAGAGACAGCATGAGGGTGGGGAAAGGGGCAGCTGAGATTGCAGCAAAGCCTTCGGTGGATGCAGAGGGTAGAGATCACGCCCACAACTCTCCCCAGGCCCAGCTTCTCTCCTGAACCCCCGACTTGGGCCTGAAGCCTCTGTCTCAAGGGTGGCCTCACTGTCCCCAAGTCCCTCCCTGTACCTCACCATGGATACCCCTCTCCCTCCCCTATCTCAGCCCACCAACCCCATGGCCTGTCCACTCAGCCTCCCGAGTGCCTCTCCCACCCACCTCCTCCCTACTCTACCCATCCTGGTCCTGTCCTTTGCTCCCCCTGGGCTCCCTGCCTCAGTTTCCCTTCTGATCCACCCTCCACAGGTGGCCAGGGCAATCTTCCTGAAAAATAACAAACCTGACCCTGATCTTCCCCTGCTTGGAAACTTCCATGACTCCACAGCACCCAGGGGTGGAGTCTGCACTTCTCAGACTGGTACTCACAGGTGTACACCTTCCCTCAACATCATTTGTAGTCAGACTCCCTTCACTTTTCTTTCACTTTTCTTTTATTCCTTTTTTTTTTTTTTTTTTTGAGACAGGGTCTCACTCTGTTACCCAGGCTGGAGTGCAATGGTGTGATCTCAGCTCACTGGGGGAGTGCAATGGTGTAATCTCAGTTCACTACAACCTGCGCTTCCGTGGCTCCAGCGATCCTCCTGCCTCAGCATCCTGAGTAGCTGAGACTACAGGCTCATGCCACCACACCTGGCAATTTTTTTTTTTTTTTGCTCTTTTTTAAAAATTCACGTTGAAATCCTTTTTTTGGCATTTTTTAAATAGAGACAGCATTTCACCATGTTGGCCAGGCTGGTCTCAAACTCCTAACCTCAAGTGATCTGCAGGCCTTGGGCTCCCAAAGTGATGGGAATACAGGCACCAGCCATGGCACCAGGCCTCCCACTTTGTTTTGATAACACTTTTGCTGTCTGACATCTTACATCATTTTACTATTATCTTTCTGTCTAAATTCTGCACCGCTCCCACTGCTCTCACCATGTCAGGCCTGGGATCCCGTCAGCTCTGGCCCAACCCAAAATGACCTCTTTCTGAGCTTCAGTTTCCCCATCGACCACAATTCCTACTTCCTAGGATTACTGGAATACAGTGACTGTGAGGATTAACAGTGCCTATACTTCAGGCGCACAGCAAGATGTGTGACTCTGACCACTGCTAGAAATGGGGAAACTGAGGGGGAGCCAAGAAAAGCGGACTTCTCGGCCGGGCGCGGGGGCTCACGCCCGTAATCCCAACACTTTGGGAGGCTGAGACGGGAGGATCGCTTGAGGCCAGTGTTCGAGACCAGCCTGGGCAACATGGCGATCCTCCATCTCTACTTAAATATTTTAAAATGTTAAATGAAAAAGAGGAAAGAAAAGGGCCCTTCTCAGAGTTACCGGCTCAGGATTCCCCATGTCTTACCACGCACCGCACTGCCTGAGCCACCATCATTCAATCTCAAGGCGACTTCAAGCACAGACCCAGCGGGGGTGAGGGTGGCAGCCAACGCTCCCTGCCTGATACAGGGATTGTCAGGTGGCTGCAGGGAGAAGTCGCGCAGTCCCATTTCCGCAATACTCCCTTGTACGGGACTCCCACACTGTCAACCCGATGCTCCCAACAGGCCCCCGACGTCGGGGTCCTCACCTGATTTCTCCACTTTCACCTTCACGGGGAACATGGTTTGGGTCCGGGATCTGGCTAGCTGCGTCAGACAAGCCCCAAAGGGCCTAGGATCGCAAATCAAGGCGGGAGGCGGGCGGAGACAGTTCAAAGATTAGCTTCATGGGCCATGGGTCCTCCGCCTTCGGCGGTGTACAGCTTGTACCGTGGCCTCCTCCCTTCTGTGGGCGGGCCCCTTAGGCAGTATCTCTTTTCTATTAGTTAATGCAGCCGTCAGTCTCGCATCCTGACCAATTAAGAGCTTCCTCCGTAGGCCACCAGCTTTAGATCCCACCTTCCTGGGACTTTGCTGCTGGAAACAAACCATCGACCGCCCAGCTTCCTGGGAGGTGTAGTTTCAGCTTCCTGGGAGGTGTAAGTTTCAGCTCCAGACTCACCCCGAGTAACAGCGCCTGCGCCGCGCGGGGTACTGTGGGAAAGAAAGGATTAAGGCATCGCGAGGCTTTCTGGGATTTGTAGTGTTGGAAGATTTGAGTAACACCAATTTAGTTCTTTACCGGATTTAACCAACCGTTGGCGTCTCTCCATTCCTGAGAGGAAGACTAATGTAAAATAACGTTGGGTTCCCTCTCACTGAGCACTCGCTAGGTGCCAGGTAACTGCTAATCTCTTTGCAGGTACAACTTCATTCATTTTGCAAATATTTGTGTGCCGGGCACTCTTCTAGGCATTGGAGACACCTCGAGGAACAGAACAGACAAAAATCCTTGCCCTAATGGAGCTTATCTTTTAAAAGATGGAAGAGAAACAGTAAACAAGTAAAATATTTTAAGTGAAATGTAATAGGAGAAAGAATATAGTTTGGGTGGGGCACGGTGGCTCACGCCTGTAAATCCCAGCACTTTGGGAGGCCGAGGCGGACAGATCACCTGCAACCAGGAGTTCGAGACCAGCCTGGCCAACATGGTGAAACCCCGTCTCTACAAAAAATGCAAAAATTAGCCGGGTGTAGTGGCACGCACCTGTAATACCAGCTACCCGGGAGGCTGAGGCAAAAGAATTGCTTGAACCCGGGAGGTTCAAGGTTGCCGTGAGCCAAGATCGCGCCTCTGCACTCCAGCCTAGGCGACAGAGCAAGACTCCGTCTTGAAAAACAAGCAACCCCCTCACCTCCCACCCCCACCCCCTCCATACACACAAAACAGCATAGCCTGAAAGGGACGTAACAATATCAAGGTGGTGATTGAATTTTAAATTAGATGGATGGCCAAGTAGCCAGGCATGGTGGCGCATGCCTGTAATCCCAGCTACTCGTAAGGCTGAGGCAGGAGGATCACTTGAACCCAGGAGGTGGAGGCTGCAGTCAGCCAAGATCTCACCACTGTACTCCAGCCTGGGCAACACAGTGAGACTCCATCTCAAACAAACAAACAAACAAACAAAAAAAGATGGATGGCCAAGGAAGGATTCCATGAGAAAGTTCTTGACTACTTTTATTTTTGCAGACAACACTTCCTGCAGAAAATGGGAAACTTCCATTTATCACACGTCTTGGCCCAGATAAATCCTAGGAGGTAGGATTCCTGATTTACACTTCTGATAAGAATGCTGAAGCCACAGTAGGAAAGTTATGCTTTTGAATTCACGACTACCAGTACAGGACACCAGCCCCTAGAAATGGAAACACTAAACTGGGCGTGGGAACTCAAGCCTGTAATCCCAGCATTTTGGGAGGTCGAAGCGGGTGGATCGCCTGGGGTCAGGAGTTTGAGACCAGCCTGACTAACATGGTGAAACCCCACCTCTACTAAAAATACAAAAAATTAGCTGGACATGGTGGTGCACACCTGTAATCCCAGCTACTTGCCCGGCTGAGGCAGGAGAATCGCTTGAACCTGGGAGCTGGAGATTGCAGTGAGCCAAAATTGCGCCATTGCACTCCAGCCTGGGTAACAGGCACCTAACTCCATCTCCCAAAAAAAACAAAACAAAACAAAACAAAAAACAAGAAATGGAAGCACTATTTCTTTCTTACTTCCTCATCTAATAGTTTCCTGAGCAGGAAAGTTCCTAGTTCAGAAGATTATGAACAGTATTCACTGGAAAAAAATGCACATCATGTCTGAATACTAAGCCTGGCACAAAGAAAGCACTCAACAGATGTTTTTAAATATTAATAAGCAATTTATGCCTCAACCTCTAAAATATCCCAGGAAGTCAGTATGGAAAGTTAGGGTCCTTTATTGGGGGATGTCAGCAGAGAACACCGGAGATGAAAACAAGTCTTAGGGGTTTGAGAAGGGGCTCCCAGGACAGGCTCCTCTGCTCTAATGAGCCTGTCCTGGGAGAATGAGCAGGGCCCCAGCCTGTGCAGAAGTTGTCAGGGTGTGCCTAGGGGTATGGTGAAGGAGAGGTAGTCCCCAAGGGCACCCCAGCGAGGCCGGTAGATCTGGAAGATGGTGATCCAGGAGGTGAGCACTATCACCCAGAAGAGGAAGCCCACAGCTGAGCGCCAGACATCTGTCATGGAAAACAGAAGTGGGAAGGGTTCGCCTCCCAGCTGCTCTCCAGACTTCCCTAGATCAGCCTTCCCTTCTCACCCAGAGCCCCAGAATTCTTTGGGAGGCCGAGGTGGGCCTCCCATCAAGATTGTCCACTTCCCCCTCTCCCCAGCCACTGGTCTCCCTCCTCTGTGTTCTAGACTCACAGCCTTTGATTTGGCTCTGTTCTGTGTAGGCCGGGACAAGGAAGGCCTCTCGGAAAAACCAGAAGATGTTGACCAACCAAAGAAAAGGCAGGAAAGCAAATCCACCTAGGGAAAAAGAAAAAAAAACCCAAAACCTCACAAGGCAATGAGGATCTTCTGCAGTTCCCACTTAGAAGATCTATTTGGAAGAAACTCTCACACTCAAGTTCAGTGGAGATTTCTGCTGTCAGGGATTCAGGAATCGGCCCCTCCTTGGGATCCAGGAATCTGATTCCTCAATCACCTCTTTCGCAGGACCCAAGAGTCCAGGCCCTCAATTCCCCTCCTCTCTTGGGATCCAGAAATTGAGGCCCAAGTTTCCTCGTTCCTCAGGACCCAGGCCCTCCCCACTTAAACCCAGGAGTAGGCGTTCGCAGGTGCTTCATCTCTTAGATTCATGAATCCAGGACCCAAGGCCCTTTTCCCCCCGGGTGCTCTAGTCCAGTCCCCTCTCTTCTCCTGGGACTCTAGCGATCTGCCCTTACCCAAGTAGTACTTCCGGCACAGGTTCAACTTCTCCTCATTGGACACTCGCTCCAGGTTCATAGTTGCGCTGGGGCCGGGTCGTCCCAAGGGTCTGCGGGGCAAGACCCAAGCCTTGACCCTAAGTAACAGATGCAAGGATCACGAACAACCACACCCTATTACGACAAGTCAGAGATAAATGTAAAGGTGGGTTTGCTGCAAGCAGGGCATCCCCGCCCCCACTAGCAAGCTGGTTGGGTTAAAGAGCTCTTTCTTTTTATTTACTAGGTTGGGCTAAACGACCCCCAACTCACCAAGAGAGCTGACTTCCTCCGGCTGGGATGCCTTAGCCACTTTCAGTTATGGATGTTTGCGCGAGATGCCCCAGGTTTCCCTGGAGATTGTAGTCTTCTTTGGGCGAGGCTATACCGCACGCAAGCGCCGTTGGGAGAACTCCTGCCGGGGAGTCTGCGGGGAGGGCGCGCACCTCCCAGGCGCAAGCGCCCTGGTGCGTTTCCGAGCGCACGGTAAGCTCCTGGAGGGGGCAACGAACTACACTTCCCAGCGCTCATAAGGAACGGAAGTGACGTGGAGCAGCCAGACCTAGAGGGCTCGGGTAAAAATGGCTGAATATTTAGCTTCGATATTCGGGACTGAGAAGGACAAGTGAGAACGGACGCCGGGAGTGGACTCTTGAGGGGTCGGGGCCGGAGCACTGGGGTCCTGGATGGAGGGACGGTGTTTCTGGGGTGTCCGGCCTCCCCGGCCCTCTGTTCACCTCTGTCTTTGCACCTCTTCCAGGGTTAACTGCTCTTTTTACTTTAAGATCGGGGCCTGCCGGCACGGGGACCGGTGCTCCCGGCTTCACAACCAGCCGACTTTCAGCCAGGTGAGACCCGGTGCTGAGCCCTGGCGGTTAACGCCTCCTGGCCCTTCCCCTTCTGGGGCAGTCGTCACCAGGTCCCGCCTATTCCGGGTTCCTGAGGCCCTCCTCACCGCCCGGCTTTATTCTGATTGGCCCTTTTTGCAGTCCTCTCCCCCCAGTCATTAAGGGAACTTGGCCGCGCCCCCTTACGTGCAGTCTACACACCTTGGCTGTGTCCTTGCCAGTCCCCTCCATCCTGTTTCTGTTTCCTAGGGTAAAGGATCACCGATGCACTCATGATGCTTAGGCTCCTTCAGGGGTGCAAGGTTCCACCCCCAACCTTCATGCCTCACTCTGTTTGCATGCAGCCCTGGCCTCTGATCTCAGGCCCCGCCCTTTTTAAATTCCGTGCAGACCATAGTGCTGCTCAACCTGTATCGGAATCCACAGAATACAGCCCAAACTGCAGACGGATCACACTGTGAGTAAGGGACCAGGCCTGGGGGCTAGGTGGACAGCCCCCAACAAGCTAGGCCCTGATTCCACCCTGCCCCCTCCCCCAGGTCATGTGAGCGACGTGGAGGTGGAGGAGCACTATGATAGCTTCTTCGAGGTGAGGGTTGACACAGGTAGGTTGGGTTTCTTGTGTGAGCTCAGCTGAGTTCCTCCCCCTCTTCCACAGGAGGTGTTCACGGAACTGCAGGGGAAGTATGGGGAGATCGAAAAGATGAAAGTGTGCGACAACCTTGGGCACCACCTCGTGGGCAACGTCTATGTCAAGGTGCTTGCTGTCCCCGGCTTAGGGCCCAGAGGTGGAGGGATTTCAATGCCTGATGGTCACCACTGAAGCCTCTCAGCTTGAAGTTCATCACTAAATCCAGTCCGGCCCCAGAGCTGCTAATGAGTCCCCTGAAGATCTCTGAGTTCTACTGCTGACCCTGACTGACGTTTCCTGCAGTTCCGGCGGGAGGAGGATGCAGAGCGGGCTGTGGCCGCTCAATAACCGGTGGTTCAATGGGCAAGCTGTGCACGCCGAGCTGTCTCCTGTCACCGACTTCTGGGAGTTATGCTGTCGCCAGTATGAAATGGGGTATGGTAGTTCAAGGGTGGGATGGGCACTTGGAATCCCAGACTTTGAATGAGTGGTAGGGGCTGTCATGACAATGGCCTCCTCCATCTCTCTGCTGTCTATGCAGGGAATGTACCTGAGGTGGCTTCTGCAACTTCTTCCATGGCCCATTTCCCGAAACCTCAGGCGGCAGCTCTATGGGCAGGGACCCAGGTGCAGGTACCTCGGAACAAGCCTGCTAAGTCTCCTCATGCCAAGTGGGTCCTATGTCCTCAGATGAGACTGACCCTAAGCCCCAGTAACAACGTCCCCAAGACTCTTTCTTTTTGAAATGGAGTTTTGCTCTTCTTCCCCAGGCTGGAGTGCAATGGCACGGCCTCAGCTCACGGCAACCTCCGCCTCCTGGTTTCAAGCAGTTCTCTGCCTCAGCCTCCTGAGTAGCTGAGATTACAGGCACCCACCACCACGCCCAGATAATTTTTGTATTTTTAGTGGAGACGGGTTTCACCATCTTGGCCAGGCTGGTCTTGAACTCCTGACCTTGTAATCCACCTGCCTTGGCCTCCCAAAGTGCTGGGATTACAGGTGGGAGCCACCGCACTCAGCCAACACTTTTTTTTTTTGAGATGGAGTTTTGCTCTTCTTCCCCAGGCTAGAGTACAATGGTGCCATCTCAGCTCACTGCAACCTCTGACTCCCAGCTTCAACCAATTCTCCTTAGCTGGGATTACAGGCACCTGCCACCACACCCGGTTATTTTTTGTATTTTCAATTGAGACGGGGTTTTAGCAGGGTGATCAGGCTGGTCGTGAGCTCCTGACCTCAGGTGATTCACCCATCTTGGCCTCCCAAAGTATGGGGATTATAGGCATAAGCCACCGCGCCTGGCCATTACCAAGACTCTTAGACCTTAAGTGTAGTTTTGAGCCCCATCTGGAGACCAGTACCTAAGTCCCAATCCCCAAACCAGCCTGAACCCCTAATCCAAGACCAGCCTGGATTGCCACCCCCGAATATTGGCCACCGAGTACCTATTCTGGGCCATGTCTTAGAACTCTAGTTATTTCAGCATCCTCCTGCCTCATCCCAGAGCAGACAGGTAGGCCTGCGGATCTCTGCACCACTCCTCAGGGTTCTAACCCAACTCTCAACACTCCTATTCCCAGGTCACCGCCAAGGTCCCATACTGGCCACCGTCCCCGAGAGAGAAACCGCCGGCATTCCCCAGATCACCGGCATGGCCGCTTCTGAGGACCTGGCCGCCTTACCCTTCGCCACCCACAGGAACAGATGTTCCTGGCAGGACCTCTCCTCAAAGCCCCCTTCACTTTCCTGCCCTGTCTTTCCGAGCCTCCCGGGCTCCATAATGTAATCTGCTCAACATGGAGACCTTCTTCTGCCGCCCCTCTGTTAATAAAATACCATATAGCGAATTTTGCTTTGTTGTAAAACCACAGCAAGTGAATAGACATTTCCTTTCACCCACACATGTGACGAAAACGGGAAACGACATTGGGGTTCCGGCCACAGCTTCAGCTGAAGAACTTGGAACGGCCAGCTTGGGACCCAGGACCCTAACAGTACTGGTAGGGTGGGGACACCTTTGTGCTGGAAACCTTAGCACCTCCATCTGAGACTTCTTCAAGGGGGAGAGATCTGGTTGTGATACGTGGGAGGAGTCCTAGCCCCGAGGAGATAGGATTCAAAGGTGAGGTGAGGTGCTGGGAGGTGGTCTCCAGCCAGTAAGGGCTGGTCTGATGACTACTGGCCAGAGAGGCTTACTTAGGGATTGAAATAGTGGGCCTTACGCAGATCAAATAGGGATGGCAGGCAGAGCCTGTGCAGAAAGGGATAGGGCGGGCTACCATAGGGCAACAGAGAAGGGATATGGCTGGAGAGGCGGGATAGGGACCATGTGGAAAGGGTGGGCTTTATGTAGATAAACTGGGCATGGGCTGGCTGCTCTGTTGCCTGCCGAATTGAGATGGGAGTTAGTAATGCCTGACAAATTGAGTTTACTATATGCCAGGTGCTATTCTAAGCACTTTAGTTTTTTTTTTTTTTTCTTCCTCCAGAACGTTTGTAAACTTGATAGTTGTGTGTGTGTTTTTTTAAGGAGTTTCACTCTTGTTAACCAGGCTGGAATGCAATGGCACAATCTAGGTCCACTGCAACCTCCACCTCCTAGGTTCAAGCAATTCTCCTTCCTCAGTCTCCTAAGTATCTGGGATTACAGGCACCTGCAACCACACCCAGCTAATGTATTTTTAGTAGAGATGGCGTTTCACCATGTTGGCTAGGCTTGTTTTGAACTACCGATCTTAGGGGATCCAACTGCTTCAGCCTCCCAAACTGTTGGGATTACAGGCATGAGCCACTGCGCCCAGCCATTTTTTTTTGGTTTTGGTTTTAGAGATGAGGTATTGCTGTGTTGCCTAGGCTGGTCTGGAATCGGTGGCTCAAGCAATCCTCCCACCTTGGCCACCCTAGTAACAGGGACTATCGGCATGAAGCACTGCACTTGGTAAAGTGCTTTTTATTTTTTGTAGAGACGAGGTTTCATTTGGTTGTCCAGGCTGATCTCAAACTCCTGGGCTCAAGTGATCCGCATGTCTTGGCTTCTCAAAGTGTTGGGATTACAGGTGTGAGCCACTGCACCCACCCTCTGTTTTACTTCTAATAACGGTTCTATTTCTCCACAATAACCCTATAAGACAGGTGCTATTATTGTCTCATTTAGGTATGGAAAAGGGACGGTGGGTAGGTGAGGACATGGCAGAGGTGGGATATGCATTCTTGCAATCTAGATCCCGTAGCCCGCTCTCTTAGCCCCCTTGTGGCCTTGGCTTTTCTGATAACCGGCTGAGTTGGGGAATAGATTACCGGCTTCCGAAGGAGCGTGGGAATTCTGTTCCTCCACATCACCGTGTCCTTTCTTCGGCTCGGTTTCCCCGGAAAAGTGTGGCAGAGGCGCTGTGTTTGGAAGTCCCGGTATCACGGCCCCCCAGATGGGGCCTGGACTACCCGTCTTGACGGCCTTGCTGCTTCTGGCCCTGGCGCCACCGCCGGAAGCCTCCCAGTACTGCGGCCGCCTTGAATACTGGAACCCAGACAACAAGTGCTGCAGCGTCTGCCTGCAGCGCTTCGGGCCGCCCCCCTGCCCAGGTGAGAATCCAACACCCAGCCTTGCTTGGGTGGAGCTCGCAGGTGATCCGGAGCGGGAAAGGGGCAAGATCTGTGGGCTACGGGCCAGAGAGGCCTGCTTAGGGATCGAAGCGTTGGACCTTATACAGATCAGATAGGGATGACGGGCAGAGCTTGTGCAGAAGGGGATAGTGCGGCCTACCGTAGGGCAACAGCGAAGGGATATGGCTGGAGAGACAGGCAGGATAGGGGCCGCGTATAAAGGGTGAGCTTTATGTAGATAAAATGGGCGTGGGCGGAACTTGGTGCAGAGCTGGAGGGGGATGAAGAGATCCCGGAGAAAAGTGACAGGAGCGGGGCGTACGCTGATAGGCTGGGAGCTCCGTAAGGGGGCGGAGCTCGGCGGGATTGGGCGAAGGGAGAGGGCGTTGCCTGCGCAGGGTGGGGTTAGGCGGCCACACTGAAGCACAGCTTTCCCGCTAGACTACGAGTTCGAGGAAAACTGCGGGCTCAATGACCATGGCGATATCGTAAAGCAAGCGTTCCGAAGGTGTCCTCCTGGGTGGTGCAACCCCGACGGCGCCGAGCTATGTAGCCCCTGCGGCGGCGGAGCCACGATCCCCACTCCTGCCGCGGGCAGGGGCAGAACCCCGTGGCGCTGCAGAGAGGTTGCAGATGGGACTCCGGACTGGGCAAGGGCGTGCCGGAGTTGGGGGGCCTGGATCTAGGGAGCGGGCATAGCCTCACGTAAGGGGTAAGGGGCGGGGCCGTGGTATAGGGAGGTGGCTGGCCTGCAGGGGTCGGGAGGTCCTAGGCTAAGGTAATTGGGCCTTGCAGGACCCAACTACCTTATCAGGTATCACATCAGATGGGCTGTGGCCCCATCAAAGGTTTGATGAGTATGGGCGGTTTGGAAGGGGGCTGGAGTGTGGCCTCCTGCTTTACTCCAACCCCTTATCCCTAGAGGCCGGTCCCTGCCAAGGGGCACTGCACCCGCACACCAGGAAACCCAGGTGCCACTACCTCCCAGGAGCGCACCTCACCAGCAAGTTCCATTGCTTCGAGGACCCCTGAACCTGTCCCTGGGCAGACGTTGCCGAGTTTCATCCCGCTCTTGGTTCTGGTCCTGCTCCTGACTTTGGTGGTGACAGCGATCCTCCTGTTTGCTCTGCTCTGGCACTTCTGCTGGCCCAAGGGGAAAGTGGACCCCTATCCCTATCCTGGCTTGGTCTGCGAAGTCCCCAATACCCACACCCCCTCGAATTTGTGCTCCCCAGGCGCCCTGGAGACAGGGGACACATGGAAGGAGGTTTCTCTACTTCCACTCCTGAGCAGGGGTTAGTCCAGGAAGAGCCCCGGGGAGGGCAACTGGATGTCCTTCCTCTCCTTTACCCTTCCCCTCTCTCTCCCAGAACTGCCCAGTCTGGCATCACAGCCCCTGTCTCGCCTCCTGGATGAGCTGGAGGTGCTGGAAGAGCTGATTGTACTGCTGGACCCTGAGCCTGGCCCAGGTGGGGGCATGGCCCATGGCACTACTCGACACCTGGCCGCAAGATATGGGCTGCCTGCTGCCTGGTCCACCTTTGCCTACTCGCTGAGGCCGAGTCGCTCGCCACTGCGGGCTCTGATTGAGATGGTGGTGGCAAGGGAGCCCTCTGCCTCTCTGGGCCAGCTTAGCACACACCTGGCCCACCTAGGCAGGGCAGATGCATTAGGGGTGCTATCCAAGCTTGGCTGATCTGGGGTTCACTGGGCTTAACACTCCATCTTGCTGACTACTAGTCCCAGCATACAATTAGCACTGAAGTACTTCCTGAAGTACAATCCTAACTGGGCAAAGACTCAACAGATACCCTCACTGCCCTTTGCCATAGAAGGAAGGGCCCATTCCAACATACACACAGGGCCACATGTGGGAGGGCTGACTCCAGGTGCTCCTGGGCCACCAGAATCCCCTCTGAGAAACAGCCCTGCTACAGGCACTTGCTGTGATCTGTGTTGTTCTGAAGCTGTAACAGACCCCATGACTGACTTCTAATTCTGAATGATGGCCTCTCACTACCTGTTGAGGCTGAAATTCCTTGGCTCCCAATGGGTAGTTGTGGAGAAGTGGGGTTCCTACCTGCCCCTACATCCTACAAATGGGAAGACCACCTCTCCAAACATTGACAGACTTTATTGTGGGGGGGTTCCCACCTGGGACCCCACCTCTTAAATAAAAAAGTGCATAGAAAAGAAGGGATTTAGAAACCTTTGTACAATATCTACATCCTGGGCCCCTCGGGCAGAAAGGGGGCGATTGCTGGGTGGGCTGGAGGGATGGAGGCGGGGCCCTTGCCGCCTGCATGCCCACATCCACCCTGAACATGAGGGTGAGGGTGAGATGCTCTAGGAGGGGCTAGGGAGCCCCCAGGCTAGGGGCAAGATGGCAGCGACGGCAGCAGGAGGTGTGAGTGGTCGTGGTGGGTGGCCACGGCCTCAGTTAAGGAACCGACGGCAGCGCTTGGCGCCACAGTTGCAGGGCAGTTTGTTGCTGGCATCCTCGATGGGGAACTTGTAGTCGTAGGTGAGCTCCTCACCACGCAGGATGCGGCGCAGGGCAAAGATGACAATGTGTTTCTGACCCTCCACGTGGATGACTCGAGAGAAGCAGTTGGGCTCACAGGAGTGGTTGATGAAGCGGGCAGCATTGCCATGCATTGTGGCGTCCACGACGTCAAAGTCATCCATGCGGAACATGTAGCACCCGATGCCCTGCAGGGATCAGGCGGGGGATTAGGTGCTCAGTCCCTGTGGGCCAGCCCACTTCACCCACTGCTTTCCCACTGTCACTGGGAGCCCACCTTCCCATCATAGAACTTCTCCCGCTTGTCGGTCAGCACTGAGCGGATGACGATGCCAGAGTACTCAATGACCATCTCGCCTGCGTCGATGTTGCGCTTACAGAACAGGCCTCGCCCGTGAATGGCTGATCTGCAAGGCAGGACAAACAGGGAACTCAGTGGGGAGGGAGACAGAAACCAGACAGCACCCCTAACCCAGTGCACCTGTCGGTCCACCCAGGGGCATCCTCCCCCCCAACCCCACTCACCTGTAGACACCCACAGCCTCTTTGGACGTCTTCTTAAGGTGACGAAAGCGCATGGCCATGGGCAGCTCCAGGCTGGTGGCACGTCTGGTGAGGGACAGCAGTGTCACCCAGGCTGGTGCTCAGAATGACCTTTCTCACCCCTGCTCACTCTCTAGGACCCTTCCAGACCACCGCCTGCCTTCCAGCTCACACTCCATACCTGGTTGACCTGAGCTGCACCTCATCCTCTTCCTCGTCACAGGTGGCCCCCTCAGGGAGCACCCGGTGCTGGGAGGCCAGGAAGTTGAACATGTCAAAGGTGCACTTCCTGCAGGTGGGAGTGGGGAGGGAGGAATACACTATTGAAGACACAGCTAAGGGGGAAATGGGTGGGGTTCATTCTTCTGATGTCAGCTCTAGAAATAACTTTTTTAAAATTTTATTTTAGAGATGGGGTTTCGCCCTATTGCCTATGCTGATGTCAAACTCCTGGGCTCATGTGATCCTCCGATTTTGGCCTCCCAAAGTGTTGGGATTACTGACATGAACCACTGAGCCTGGCCAACTCTAGAAATAATTTGAAGTGACCTAGTATCTCCTCCCGAGGCCTCAGTTTCCAACCTCTAAACAGTTAACTCCCACCAAGAGCTCTCATAGGGCACCCTGACCCAGGCATCACACCCCAGACCTCTCACCGGAGATAGACCTCTGCCCGAGCGGCCCCGTGGGGATTCAGGGGTGGCTCCTCCTGGCCCTCTCCCTGCTGGTGGTAACGGAACTTATAGTGCTGGCAGCGCTGGGCCCCAGGGAGCTGCTCGGCCAGGAAGATGACAGCATCATGGTGGATGCCCAGGAGCCTCGCCCCACTCATTCCTGAAGGGAGATGTTGAGGACACATCTGTCACGTGGAGGGCCCATCATGCCCTCAGGGGAGACATCCAGCCCCCAGCCCGCTTCGGGCACACCCCTTACCACTAAAGGAGAGATGTCTGAGCCGGGCATGCCCTCGGGCCTCTTGCACTTTCTCAATCAGAGTTCTCCATGCCCCTGGGGAGAGAGCAGGCCAGGGCTGAGTCAGGATGGTGTTTTATGGACACTCTCCCTCCTGCCACTGCACCCCCTACTCACCCTCCAAGCTCTCTGCTTCCACACTGAATCCATCCTCACTGCTGATCTCGAAGCGCAGATGTGGGCCAGTCCGTTTTGGGGCCTGGTTCTCTTTATCCTCTGGGGATGGAGGCTCTTCCTCAGAGCTCGAAGCCTCACCTGGTCCCAAGAAGCAGGTCGGAGTGAGGATCACCCTTTCCGGACTCAAAAGCCCCCGAGCCCCACTGTGCTCCCAGCAGACACCACTCTCTCCACTCCTAGGCGCAGACACAGATACTGGGGTCTAATGGCCCTCCTACTGCTCCAGTTACCATCTCGTGAGCCCTGCAGAATGGACATTTCTTCCCCTCAAGAGGCTATAGTACCTCTTCTGCAGGACTTCTTGGGTACAAGAGCATTCCATGGAGGCTTAGGGCCTTTTGGCAGGACACACTTATGGCTCACTCAAACCCAGTGTATCATAAATCCCATCTACCTATCATTATTCTGTTTCTCACACAAAATTTAAAATACTGGAGAACTGCCAGGTGCAGTGGCTCATGCCTGTAATCCCAGCACCTTGGGAGGCCGAGGCAGGTAGATCACAAGATCAGGAATTCGAGACTAGCCTGGCCAATATGGGGAAACCCCGTCTCTACTAAAAATATAAGAAAAATTAGCTGGGCGTGGTGATGCACGCCTGTAATGTCAGCTACTCAGGAGGTTGAGGCAGGACAATCACTTGAACCTGGGAGACAGAGGTTGCAGTGAGCCGAGGTTGCGCCACTGCATTCCAGCCTGGGCGACAGAGCGAGACTCCGTCTCAAAAAAAAAAAAAAAAAAAAAAAGAATTATATTTTGCACGTTTTTTTTTGGATGTGGCAAATTTCTGTAACTACTACAAATATATTAAAATTATTATTATCAGTCTCTTTCTGTCGCCCAGGCTGAAATGTGATGGCGCAATCTCGGCTCACTGCAACCTCTGCCTCTCAGGTTCAAGTGATTCTCCTGCCTCAGTCTCCAGAGTAGCTGGGATTACATGCGCCCACTACTATGTCCAGTTAATTTTTGTATTTTTAGTACAGACGGGGTTTCACCATGTTGACCAGGCTGGTCTCAAACTCCTGACCTCAGGTGATCCGCCCACCTTGGCCTCCCAAAGAGCTGGGATTACAGGCGTGATCCACTGTCCCCAGCTACAAATATATTATTATATAGGCTCACGTGCACAGAGCCAAGTACTGTATGTTATGAGCTATTTAGGGGATTTCTCAAGGGTTAACAGATTAAACAGAGCAGACGGGACGTGCTGATGCAGTAGATGTGGATGCGAGGAAGAGGGTTGGGGGTCAGGACAACTCTGAGCCTGAACACCTGAAAGGATAAACTGCCACAGACTGAGACAGCGACGTCTGTCTCAGCAAAAGAAGAACAGGTTTGGCGTGTGGGTGGAGGGCTTAGTTTGGGACATGCTGACTTTGAGAGGCCTCTTAAAAACCACCCTCTGCAACCTGCTAGTGGAGATGATGGGCAGGCAGCAGGACGGGCTGGAGGAGGCCACAGTTCAGGGACAGGGTCTAGGCTACAGAAAGCAATGTGGAGATAATCAGAACACAGATGGAAGGACAGCCACCAAGCTGGAAGGAAGCCCCTGGGAGTGTGTGTACAGAGAAGTCAAGGCCAGGGCCCTGGGACACATCTAGACTGGCAGCTGTGGGCAAGAGGGCAGGACCAGGGGTGAGAACAGGAGCAGCTCTGGAAGCTATGGAAAACAGTACTTCAAGGTGGGAGGGACCTGCTGCACCAAATGCTGCTGCTGCTCAAGCAGGTGTGGGCTGGGGACTGACCGCTGCGGGGTAGGAGCACAAAATCTTGAGTGGAACAGGTTTAGGAGAGACAAGACCCGCATGGCCACATTCTCCCCACGTCACCTCTCTGGGCCACCCTACCCCACCTCCCCCGCCCAAGGGAGACTCTAAAGCACACTCCTGCCATGTGACTCCCGCTCTCTCCAGGCCTCAGTGCCCCAGAGTCCACCTCTGACAACTTCTTCCCTGTGTCCCCGCCCCTCACCTCCAGTGTTTCCCGAATACGGCAGGACTGACCACAGGGCCCTGGCAGGCGCTCTCAATGTTCGCTTTAGCAGTGCCTGCTCTAACATGCCCTGGCTAACTAACGTCTGTGTCTCCCACCAAAATGTGGTCTAGTCCTTGAGGACAGGGACCTCCCAAGGCCACTGCCATATTCTTATGCCATCTCTGAGACATAAGCAGCCTCTGAGTTAAGCAGTCTCAATCCACGTCCACTTCCCTGCTGAGCAACTGAGCTCTGTGTCATGAGAAAATCCAAACATCTGGACAGGATTGGGCCACCAAAAAATCCCAGCTTCAGGCTGCTCAAGCACCAGTTTACATGGCTGCAACCATTCCCCCCACGACCGCCCTCAGGGACCAACAGAGAACTCCACTGCCAGCTTCAAGGAGTCCATCAGCCAATCCTCCTCCCAGCTCCTCCCACCCTGTACATTACAGTTTCTGCATAAACACCTGCCTCCCCACCTCTTCTTCACCTCAGAAGTAACCAGTTCAAAACCAGCCACCAAGGCCGGGCGCAGTGGCTCAAGCCTGTAATCCCAGCACTTTGGGAGGCCGAGGCGGGTGGATCACGAGGTCAAGAGATTGAGACCATCCTGGTCAACATGGTGAAACCCCGTCTCTACTAAAACTACAAAAAATTAGCTGGGCATGGTGGCGTGTGCCTGTAGTCCCAGCTACTCAGGAGGCTGAGGCAGGAGAATTGCCTGAACCCAGGAGGCGGAGGTTGCGGTGAGCCAAGATCGCGCCATTGCACTCCAGCCTGGGTAACAAGAGCGAAACTCCGTCTCAAAAAAAAAAAAAAAAAAAAAAAAAACAACCAGCCACCAGGCCTCCTCCCACCTTTTCCATTCCAGCCAGCCCTTCCCCGCAATCCATGGCTCTGCTGTCTTGGCCCTCACACTAAGCACCTCCACGCTGCTGGCCCAACTCCCCCTCCCGATTTTTAGCTGAACTCTGGCCAGGTGCCTGGGCTGTTTTGCCTTCCTCAACCATGGTCTCCATTCTGGACTCCGCCATTACACCCCACCCCGTGCCACCAGCTCTCACCGGACACGAACCCTAGACTCCACAGGCCTGGCAGTCTCTGTGGCAGCTGGGACTGTGGCGACTCCCTTCCCCGGGCCTCTGGGACACCACTCTTCTGATCTTCCCACTGTCCCTGGCCCTCTACTGGGTGCTAGATGGGCTGCATCCTCTGAATGATCCTAAAACTTCACCACTGGCTACTCTCGGAAGCTCTCAGCCCCTGGCATGCTAGGCTCTAAGGCCCTCCCCTGAGCTCTTGGCCATGCTGGACAAAGCCTCTTAAGAGGATCCCACATAGAACTAAAATGTCATTTCCATGTCTGTTTCTCCCAGAAGGCCAGAGGCTCCCCAAGGCCATCTCTAACTCTAGCACCGAGCCTCAGGCTTGGCCCCCAGGAGTATATACTGGTTTTCAAAGAGGACTGATTCTGCATCTATGAGTCACCCAGCTGAGCCAAACACAGGCAAGCAGGGAGAGAGAAGGCAAGGCAGACCCTACCTGAATAGTGGTGCCACTGGGACTCAAGCAGCAGGTCTGGAGGACCATCAGGGACCTGGGGAGGACCACCTTCCGAAAGTGGCAGCAAAGGGGACCGTTCCTGGAGGAGCCTACGAGAAGAGACCTGTCAGGAAGGGGAAGGACAGAGGTCCCAGACCCTCCAGGGAAAGGCGCCTGGCCACTCACCCAGGGTTTTCTTCCCCAGCGGGCTCCCCAGGCCGATCCAGGTCAAGGACCCCACGCACTGTGGGGGTTTTCATCCTCACGCGGCTAAACCTGGGAGGGCGAGCCCGAGAAGGATAAGCTGCGTCTCCCACCCATCCGTCCCCTGGCCTGCTCTGTCAGCCTCAGCACCCACACTCACCCGCCGCTGCCAAGTCCCGGAACCTGGGGGTTGTCCTCTGAGGCCTCTCCATCTTCATCCAGCCGGGGGGCTTTGTATGGAGGAGGTGCTGGTGGGGATCGGCCGGAGAAGGTGGACACCCTCTTGACGCGGATGGCCTGGCGGGGCGGGCTGGCAGGCCCACTGCTCAGCACCAGCGTCAGGGGAGGGGGTGGTGGGGGCGGGGCAGGGCGGACCACCCCGACCACGGGCAGCACGCCGAGCAGGGGGCCTGGGGGCAGAGTCCAGGAGGTGGGGGCTGTTGGGGGAATGGTGGGGGGCAAGGGTGGCTGCTTCACTGGGGGTGGGACAGGTTCACCCTCCCCGGTCATTTTCACAAATACTTGCCCCAGCTTGTTGACAAGGATTATTTTGGATGTGGCGGGTTTGGGGGGCTCAGGGGCAGGGCCAAGGCTTAACACCCGGACCCCTGGGGCCCCTGGGAGCCAAGCAAATGTGCGAGTGGGATCAGCTGGGCTGGCAGGCAGGCCCTGGGGGGGCTGGCTGCCATTAGCCAGGGGAGGCGCTGGTGGGAGTGACTCCTCTCTGGGGCCAGCACCTCCCTCACCAGGGCCCCCTAGGTTCTTCAATACAAAATCCACAATTTCTGAAGGCAGGTCCTCAGGAGGCCGGGCTCTGTCCCCTGCAGCCCCGAGGACCCCTGCCCGGCCTACTCCTGGCCCCGAAGGAGGAGTGCCCTGGCCCCGAGGCTGCTGTACTGCCTCGGCCTCACTGTCAGTGCCATCATCCACGCCGTCCAGCTGTTCAATTCGGGGGACTCCAGGTGGGGCACCAGGGGCTAGACCAGGGCCAGACACCACAGTCACAGGGAAGTGGATATAACGGGAGGTAGGACTGGCCTCCTCTTCAGAGCTGTCCCCTGGGACCCCATGGCTGCTCCCCATGGCCCCAGCGGCTACAATCTCTTCCTGGAAGGGCTCCGTCCCCAGCAGGCTGGCCGCGAAGTCCAAGTCAGCAGCACTCAGTCCTGATACCACCTCCATGTCCTCGAAGTCTGGGCCCAGGTCTTCAGGGGGTGGTGGAGATGGGGCTGGGACAGGGGGAGCCAGCTCCCCTGAGGTAGGTGTGAGGGCTGTGACGACTGAGGTAGGAGGGGGCACCCTGAGCTGAGGGGAGGTTTTGAGAGGAGGGGAGGCCCGCCGGGATGGAGGCGGCCTGGGAGCCAAAGGACTGGGACGACGGGAGCGTCTGGGGGGAGCTGGGAAGTCCGGGTCTCCCACTGTGGGGATGTGGTGGGTCAGTGAAGATGGACTTCCTGTGGGGGCAGAGTCAGTATCACCAGCAGCTCCTACCTCCCTGGCTCCACCCCCCACCCCCACATGCCCAGTGCTCACCAGGGGAGGGCAGGGGGCCAAAGGAGACACCCCCCAAGGGCCTCCGGGATGGCGAGTAGTTGGGCACTTTGATTCGAGCCCCCGAGAAGGAGCGGGGGGCTAACGGAGGAGCACTGCCTGAATCTGGCCGCAGTGGGGGGTCCAGGTTCTGAACGGGCGAGTGGTGCTCAGGAGCTCCAAGGACAAGAACATCTGTGTCAGGTGGGGGGTCCTCACCACCTGGGGGCTCTGAAGAGGCAAGAAACGGCATTGGGGTGGCAGGGACTCTGTGCCAAAGCTTGCCCACATGCCCTCCTCCTGAGCCACAGTGCCTCCCAGGCCCCGGACCCTGACCCAGTCACAACAGGCCCCAGTTTCCAGTGACAGCCTAGGCCAAGCCCACTGTGGAGTTAGCAAAACCTGCACACAACTGGGCCAAGACCCTTGTCCTTTGCTATCTTCTCTCTGCCTCTGCTGCAGGCTTTGCACACCACGGCCCTCTCTCCAGCATGGCCAGTCCTACCACTTTCTTACCTGCCTGGCGCATCCCTGCCACATCAGACGCCCCCGCCCCGCCCCGGCCTGGAGGCTTTCCATTACCTGGCTCCACCCAATCTCTGCAAACTGATCTCCCTCCTCCCAACACTCCCTGGTTTCCAGCCGGGATGGGTATACCCACCTCCTCTGTTCACTTCCTGTCTTGCTCCAACCTGGAATAAAGCCCTTCCTACCATCCAAATCTCTTCTGCCTCCTGCTCCGCCACAACCACCTCTCCCTCATCTCCAAGCCCATTCTTTGCCCTGTGCCATCCAGCTCTCAGCTACATCCCACTGCCAGTGTGGCTCTAAGGTGGCCAGTTTGGGAGCTGAGCAGATCCAGTTCCAAATCCAGCTCCCCACCATGTTACCGTGTTCAGCCACTGTCCCCTTGAGGTGCAGTATGGCAACGCTCAGGGGCATTACATGAGAACAGAGCCCCAAGTTAGGGAGCTGTAGCGTTCTACTCCCTGCGGTCGTCCAAAAGCCACTCTCCGCTCCTCACTTATCATGAAAAGCCAGGCAAAGCCCCTGGCATGTAAGGCACAGCAGTAAGCGAGTTGCTGATACATTACAGTAACTGAAGCAAGAACAAGGCTCCTGGACTTTCCAAAGGGGAGCGGGGAACAGGTATCTGTGGGTTTGTTTAGGGAGAGCGGCATTCAGGAAGAAGACAGAGACAAGGCCACACCTGAGGAAGGGGCGGGGCTGTGCACAATGGTCTGGTTCTCCTCTGCGGCCTCCAGGTGAGCCGGCTCTTCCCTCGGCCCCCATGGCCGATACTCCAGAATTCGGCACCGATACCAGCAGCGCCTCCGAGCATCAACCGTACTCCAGTACAGGCGGGAACACCTGGAGTGTGGGATAAGAGGGTTAAGATGCTTGGGAAATGGAATCCAGCTGTGGAGCCCCCTGGCCCCACCAAACATCCCAACTGCTCACTGGTAGCCAATGGGGAAGAGCCGTCCCTCGCAGTCCGAGAGATCAGATAGAGTACCCAGGGAGTCAATGCGGATGGAGCCTGTGATGCAAAGTGGAGGTCAGGAGAGGCAGGCAGGCCAGGGTAGGAAGACGGGGCGGAGAGCAAGCAGCTTACCAATAAGCACATTGATGGCGTCGGGTTCAAGCCCCGTCAAGAACTTCCGCTTGAAGTTGATGCCCTCAAAGTCCACATAGACTCGGCGCAGAACATCAAAACCATCAGGGTTCACAATCTCCTGGGAGAGGGGGTGATAAAGTGGGGCGGCTGGATTGGTTGGGGAAGGGGGATGCCCAGGATAAATCTATGAGATCTGAGCAGTTAGGGGCTTGGCCTAAAGGCCTTTGGGAAAACAGACTAGGAGACACTGAGAGGGGGCAGGGCCAGGCCTGGGGCCACAGGGGTCCCTGAGTGAACAGGAAGAAAGAACAGGAAGGAGCTGTGTGCCCCGAAGTTCTGGCCCACCTTGCCATCTAAGAGGTCAGTGTGCTTCTGGCAAAAGACTTTCTTGTCGTCTTGGAAGATGCAGTAGCTGGCCCGGGCACACATGAAGTGGAAGTTGCTGAGGCAGGAGGACAGGCAGCAGCCCACCGTGGCGCCAGGCTTCAGGCAGAGCTCACAGCGCTGCATAGGGGAGGGCGGCTCAGGGGAGAAGCCAGGGCCAGGTGCCAGGCACCACTGTCATTGAGTTTGCCTGGGTCTGTCTAGCCTGGCACCTGGCATGGCAAAGGCTATCACCAGGTGCAGCCTCTCCCCAACCACATCCAGGCCCAGGTGCACATAAAACTCTGATTCTTTGAAGCAAGAATGACAACAGCTATTGCTTGTTAATGACACTGACCATCTTTGTCGTACTGTTCTTAGGTGGAGATTATGTTACACTCATCCTCACAGCTACCTCCACAGAGAGAATCTCTACCATCCCAACTCCTAAGAGTGCTTAAGGCTTCTCTGTACCTGGCCCAGGCGCCACTCTGAGGAGCGGGGAATTCTAACCTCATGGGGATGTAGTGAGAGGCTCAATGCCACTTAGCATAGAAAGCATGCAGCCCAGGTTTAATCAACGGGCACGCTTCTCACTTTTAGACTCCCATGCTTCAGGCCCAGATTATGGCCAGAGGGCCTACATAGGAAAAAGCTGCCATCAGCACCAACATCCCAGGGCAATCAAGAGACCTCAGCCTGGCAGCAAAAGGATGCCAGGTATGGAATGTGAAGAACTATCTGCACTGGTGGGGGCCTCCCGGAGAGCTGGAGGGCTGCCCACCTCTCTGGGCCCGTGCCCTTACCATCTGCCTCCCTCGGGCCACAGCAGCATGCACATTCTTGAGGGAGCCGTCATTCTCCTCAAAGACTTCTGCCGACCAGATGGCACAGTTGACGTGTGTCCACTCGTTCTGACCAATGTACAAGAGCCGCCCTGCTTCCTGGGGCAGAAGGGGAGTGGCATGATGGGAAGGTCCAGGGACCAGGCCCCACAACCTGGTGCGTCACAGAGCAGCCCTCACCTTGGAGTCAGCATCCCCATATTTGAGGCAGAGTGCACACTGACGTGGGTCTTCTAGGTGTGAGAAGGCAGCAGGATCCTTGCCCTGGAATGCTGGAGAGGAAGTGGGAAGGGAGGTCTAAGAGTCAGGATCCCAGAGCCTGGCTACCAATGCAGGGGTCTTGGGTTCCGGCCCTCAACTTCCTAGTACCTGCTGAGGGATCCCCAGGAGGCTGTCCTGACTCTGGGGTCTCTGGTTCCTGTTGTCTCCACTGCGCATAGACATGGTCCAGGGATGGGGGCAACACCGCATTGGGAAGGACTCCGCTGTGGACAGGCAGGGTTAGCAGCTGACGTGCCCAACAAGGGCGGCTGGATGGGCACCCGCCCACAAACCAGCCTGAACTCGCCATGACACCCACTGCTCTCTCTCCACGTGGAATTTCTCTCAGTCTGCCAAATAAGCCAGGCCTTCTTGTGCCACCTTGGACATATGAAACACTGCTCCTCGTGCCTGGAATACTCCTCCTCAGCTCTGCTCCAATGTCACCTCTTTCAGGAAGCCTTCCCTGACGCCTTGGCTCCAGCAGGTGCCCTCTCCGGGCCCCCACTGCCCCCTGGTATTCTCCATCACTGCTCTGACCATCTGGGTCTTCAGTGCCTGCCTGGTCCACAATGAGCTCTTTAAGCAGAGCCCAATCTGACTTGCTCACTGCTTTGTCCCCAACACTGCCCTGTGCAAAGCAGAAACAAAGCTCTGCTAGTCCAGAACCACCAGGGAATCTCGCCCGGGTTCCACCACCCTCCCCTCAGCTCCACTCCAGACCCTACCTCTGCTCATATCTTCTCAGCCCGCATGGCCCCTGAATGCCCTGGCCTCGCCCTCACTCCCTGGCCCCCCTCCTGCTAGCCAGCCAGCCTTGCTCACTTTGGCAGCCGGGTACTCCGTCGCCAGTACTTGGGGTCGTGGGCGTCGAACCAGCCGAACGCAGATTCTAGCAGCTAGGGAGTAGATTAACAGGATGAGAAGAGCCAGCTTCCCCAGGAGAACTGGCAGAAGCAGGGTCTGAAGGGCCCACTTCCACACCCTACGGGTGTCCGCGGAAGAGCCCACCTTCAGCAGGAGTCCCTTCATCTGGCCTCCAGCCCGGCGTTCTGGGGTCTCTCCCTCCTCCGAGTGCCTCATGAGAATGCCCACCATGTCCTCCATAAAGCTGTGCTGTAAGGGGGTTTGTCAGGGGCTGAGCCCCCTCTGTGCAACCCCAGCCCTCTCCTCCTGGCACCCACCTGTTCCTCCCAGTGTCCCACTCACCACAGACTTGTAGTGGCCGTCCTCGAAGCGCTGACTTACAGCTTGCAGGCCGCAGGGTCCTGGGTGCAGCTGCTTCCCATCTGGCCCACACTGCAAAGCGGGGAAGTCAGCAGGGCTGGGGCTGGACCTGGCCCCGCCCTATCCTGCCTCCCGGGCCCTCCAGACCTGGGTGCACAGCAGCAGTGGGCCCGCCACCTTGGAGCTCAGCAGGCCCTGAAGCACCTGGCGCAGGCCCCCCTGGAGGGCCCCGCTCAGGGCCTCTCGCCAGCGGGGCTGCACCGCCCCAGCACATGGTCCGCAGGTATACAGCACCGAGTCTGGCAGTCCTGAAAGGATCTCGTAGTCTTCATCTAGGATAGCCAAGTGGGAAAGGGGAAAGTGGTTTCAGACGATGTGAGGGCTTCCAGCAGCCCCTAGGCCAGCAGGACCCTTAGCCCACCTGTCCTCTTAGGGCCTGTGGTGGGGCAAGGGGGCCCCACAGGCTTGAGGCTGCAGCCCAGGTGCTCCGCTGACTCACCTGAGAGCCCCTCGCACTTGGCATGCACCCAGTGGTCGCACTGTGCGCACTGCATCATCTTGCTCTCGTAGTCGTTGTCTTCATAGCAGCGTGTGCAGATCGGGCAGTAGTTTCCTGGAGGAAGGGAAGACAAGGACGAGTCAGAGGTGCTGGGGTTCCCACCTACCCTGAGTGGCTCTATTCAGGATTAGCCGTACCTTAGCTGCATCCATTATGATCCCGTCTTGGGTCTCTACCAGTCCCTAAAAGCTACTTGAAGGTAAGGCCTCTTTTTTTTTTTGAGACAGAGTCTTACAGTGGCAAGATCTTGGCTCACTGCAACTTCTGCCTCCTGGGTTCAGGAGATACTCCTGCCTCAGCCTCCTGAGTAGCTGGGACTGCAGGTACACGCCACCATGCCCGGTAAATTTTTTGTATATTTACTACAGATGGGGTTTCACCATGTTGGCTGATCTTGAATTCCTGACCTCAGGTGATCCACCTGCCTCGGCCTTCCAAAGTGCCAGGATTACAGGCATGAGCCACTGTGCTCAGAACTACGATGAGGCCTCTTCAAACTTGGCAGAACACAAGGCCTTGCTAATGTGCTGCCTGAATTCTTCCAAACCCCTTGGTGGAGATATGAGATTCCAGGAAGTACCTTAGACATTAAGATGGTAGGTCCCAGGCCTTCCACTCCCACCACCCTCAGAGAGGCTATGCGTCCCTGTTTTGCATCCTGGATGGACTTCTGTGGAAGAGTTCCCTGAACTGAACAGACAGTCCCATAGCTAGAAGGTGGAAAGCCATGAGAAAAGAGGGTCTATGCTAAGGCCTGTCGAGGAGCCTGGCCATTTCCCCATGGCCCCCAGTGTCCAGTTCCCCTGCCAGGTCCCCACCTTTCTCGTAGAGCTGGGTGCACCTGGGGCAGAGGCTGTAATCTCCAGACCACTCGACGTCCCAGTTCTTGCCTGGAGTCGCCCCACAGCTCTTACAGCGCACACAGGCTGAACAGATCTGGGGGAACAGGGCGATGTTAGGGGAAAGCCAGACACTGGGCTGGAGCAATGAGTGGGAGATGGGCAAGGAGGAGGTGGGGGTATGCAGGAAGCAAACAAGGAAGGACAAGTAAGAGAAGAGACACACAGAACAGACATGGAGGCACAACGGGAGGAATGTAGGAGTGGATACTGGACTACAGCAGGAGATTCTGAGCCCAGGCAACATGAGATTCATAAGCTCCTAAAACTACTCCACACAAATTCTGAATATAAATCTGACCTACGTGAAATTATTGAAGAGAAAATGTTACCAAATTCTCAGGAGGATCCCCAAACGCCCTCTCTTCCTGAGAGCCCCAGCCCAGAACAAGTTTGGGGGTAGTGGTGATATTAGAGCCAAGGGAAGGGGGTGGACCTCATCTCTCACCCAGTGGCGCCGTTTGCGTGTGGCCCGGGTTGGGTAGCTGGGCCCCAGGCAGGCCGGGTGGTAAGCATGGCGGCAGCGCTCACACTCCAGGAGGTGCTGTTGGATGTAAAGACAGAGATAGCGAAACCTGCTGGCACAGAGATGCCCTCACCTTCAGGCCTCCACCCATCCCAGCTGGCCCCTGGGCCCAAACCTTGGATCCGCGGCCTTTGCGTCCACAGACATGGCAGAACTTGCATCGACGGCAGCACCAGGTGTCGTGATGCTGGGGCAGAGGCCGCTCGGCCTCCTCCAGGCAAAATGGGTGGAAAGGGTCACAGCAGACTTGGCAGAACACCAGCTGGGGACGGGGAGGGGGAGTGAATGATAAGTATAGCATAAGGCCTGAGGGCCAGGGAATGAGACCCAGCCGAGAAGGCCCATGGAATCAGGCCATGATGGCCAACAGAGATCTGGGGGTCTGTGAAGAAACAAGGAAATCTAACCTCGTGCAGTCCTTTGCTGGCACACAGCAAGCACACCATCGGGGGGCCCCCTGGCACGGAGGTGAGCACACTCAGGCCCCCCATCAGCCACACGTTCTCTAAATCACAATCCTCCTGGGGGAAGAGAGAACGCAGGATCAGAGGGCAGCCAGACACACAAGTCAGACCCACCTGGCTTCTCGGGCACAGTCAATGAGGTTCTTCCAACCAGAGGCCCAGCAACCCGCCCCACTCAATGCTATACCTTAAAATCCACACGGACACGGTGCACACCATCAGGAGACTTTTGCTTTCCAGCCCAGCCATTGGGAAAAGAAGCAAAGGGGCCAGGAGCCAAAGTATCCTAGGGAGGAAGGGTGGGGGAGTTCAGAGCTGCCAGCCTGGCCATGATGCAGACTCTTCTCTTCACCGCCCTTCCCCCAGCCTACTGGACCCAGACCCTGATCCAGACCCCACTTTGCTTTCCAGACAGGCAAGGCCTGCCTCATCCCTCAGGGCCTGTCCTCTTGTGTGGACACACCATGACACTCAGGTGTGCCTGTCACTCTGACTTGCCAGGTAGCTCCTGGAGGGAAGGGGCTCTCGGAGCGGGCCGTGCTGACCTTGTCCATGCGCCTTCGGGCCTTGAGCTGCAACACAGGCTGCAGGGTGGGTTTGCGGGGCCGGCTCTGCTCCTCAGGTTCTGGCAGTGGCAGCTCTAGGCAGGACACAATGTGCAGTGAGGTCCCTCCCCTTCCACACCCCTCTTCTACAACCACAAATGTTACCTGGATTCCCAGGGCCTTCTTTAACTAACCAAGACCTGCCAGGATGACTCTTTTTCTTGTTTGAGACAAGACTGGAATGCAGTGGTGTGACCCACAGCCCACAGCAGCCTTGAACTCCCAGACTCAGATGATCCTCCTGCCTCAGCCTCCTGAGTAACTGAGACCACAGATGCATGCCACCACATACCACTAACTTTTGCTTTTATAGAGATGGGGTTCCACTATGTTGTCTAGGCTGGTCTTGAATTCCTGGGCTCAAGTGATCCTCCCACTTTGGCCTCCCAAAAGTGCTAGGATTACAAATGTGAGCCACCACACCAGACCTAGGATGACTCTTCAAGTCTCACTCATTAGGCTCACTGAGAACCTCATAGACCAGTTCTGTACGTCCACCTGAAAACTGCCTCCTCCTCTGCCCTCAGCCACCTTCTCTATCAGACTGACACAGCCCTGGGTCTGGGTGCCTTGTCCCTTCCACCCAAAAGACATAGAACTAGATAAACGATCAACAGAGAACGGTGAGTAGTTCGCACCATTTTCTCGGGGTGTCCGACGACGAGGAGCAGGGGGGCCCCCGGGCTCCGAGTCATCCGAGTCCTCGAAGATATCATAGGAGGGTCGCTGTTTGACGCAGCGCCGGGCTGACTTGCGCTGCAGGAGGGAGTCCTGCTCCTCGGGCCCTGGGGGGGCCACCACCTCCTCCCGGGGCCCCCCAGCTCCCGCCCCCCGGCGTGGGCCTGGAGGACCAGGGGAGGCCTCAGGAGATTCATCGGAATCCCAGGGCAACAGCGTCTTCACTATCGTCCGGCCTGCGGGAACAGGGGACTTAGTAGGATTTGAGCGCAGCCAGGGACATGGGACACTGGGAGAGAAGCCAGAAAGAAGCAGGGCAGGGAATGAATGCGGGAGCTGTGAAAGCACATGACGGAAAAGACAAAGAAGGTGAGCTGCAAGGGAGGAGGACAAAGAAACACAGCTCCCTCCACAGCACACGGTTTTGAGAAGAAATGCTCCTTAAAGCTCGTCACCTTTTTTAGCCAGTCGTTCCATCTTCCGAGCCTCTATTTTGTCACACTTCCGGTATCTGGGGAGGGGAGCAGCACGTCACCAGGGTAGGGGACTGGTGGTCTGGGGGAAGAGAGGAAGCTCTCCACAAGGATGCCAACCCCACTGCTCTGGCCAGGCAGAAGAGGAGCGAGGCAGGAAGCCTAGAGGACCAACAAGCAGGGGAACGAAGCCACGCCCAGTTACTCACACACAGCACTGCTTCTTGGTGTTGGGGCCCCCAAACTTGGGCTTGTCTAGGCAGTTGACACAGGACCCACAGTCCTGCACACGTAGGCAACCCCGACAGTGTCCACACCGAGCCATCCGCATCTTCTTGCCATGATGGGAGGGCAGCGAGCGCCGGGGTGTGTGGGCCAGGGTCCCTGCAGATCCTGTGGGCTCTGAGTCTCCCCCAGGGCCTGCTGCCTCCACCTTTCCCCGCTGGGACCGTGACGGGACACTCTCAGTCTCAGACGCCGATGATGTATCTATCACAACAGACAAGGAAGAAGGCATGCAGCCGTAAAGCCACCAGGCCTTCTACCTCACTTCCCTGCTTTCTCACAGCAACAAGTTCCTAGTGCTCCCAAACGAAGCTGCTGTAGGACCTAGTGCTCCAGCCCACTTGCCACCTAACCCCCAGCGCCTGACTTGGCTCCCTCTCTCCTAGGCTCTTGGTGCATGTCACCCAAGTGTAGAGTCATCCCCAAACCTGACATGGCGGTCCAGTCTCCCCACCTACCCTCTGTGGCGAGGTCCTGCCGATCCCGGAGAGGGAGGGCACTGAGGCGAGGGACATCTTCAGGCACCATGGCCCGGGCCTGACCCAGGGCCACAGCAGCATGACGGCAGACATGTTTAATTCGGGGACCTTGCACAGGGGACTCGGGACCCTGGGAGAGACATTGGGAATGTGTGTGGGTGGCTGCTGCTTTTGCTCCCACAGCCCCGCTCCTCCTGCTAGCCTTCCTCAGAGCCCTAGTCCCGATGCATACCGAGGGCCGCTCTCTCTTAGCTTCCACCGACTCATCTTCTGACCGGATGGGGCCTCTGTCAGAGATCTGCTTGACAGCCCCGACCACCTCCTCCATCTGCCCTCCAGGGCTCAGCTGGCAGGGAATGAACAGGGTCAGGGGCTAGATTGTGAAGAAAGATAGGGACAAGGGGCAGGGCGTGGTGGCTCATGCCTGTAATCCCAGCACTTTGGGAGGCCAAGGCGGGCAGATCACAAGGTCAGAAGTTCGAGATCAGCCTTGCTAATATGGAGAAACCCCATCTCTCCTAAAAATACAAAAATCAGCCGAGTGCGGTGGCGGGCGCCTATAGTCCCAACTACTGAGGCCGGAGAATCGCTTGAACTCCAGGAGGCGAAGGTTGCAGTGAGCCAAGATCACACCACTGCACTCTAGCCTGGACAACAGAGCGAGATTCCATCTCAAAAAAAAAAAAAAAAAAAAAAAAAAAAAAAAGAAGACAGGGATAGGGAACTAGCACAGGGAAGGATTGGGGCTGGGGAGGAACACAGGAAGGTGGGGGATCAGGGAAACGCTGGTTCTGAGGGTTCCCCACAATGCTGGAAAGTGTCCAGGGAGGTGGGAGATTAGGGGGCTGCAGACAATGGATGCTGGATGAATGGGTGTGCAGCTGGGCCCAGGCACCATACTCACCGGCATGGAAGCTGCCACTTTCTGCTGCTGCTGCTGGTCAATCTTGAATAGCTGCACTTTGGCTCTCTTGAGGAGGCTGAACATTTTCTCCTCTACCCCAGACAACGGCAAGGAACCCAGGCCAGAAATGCGAGCTTTTTCCAAGGGAGGCATCTGCTGTGGTGACGGTGGTGGCTGCAACTGTGGCTGTGACTGCAGTGGCGGTAGTGCCTGGGGCAGGAGCTGGGTTTGCAAGGCCTGCAGGGGCTGCAGTAGCTGAGCCTGAGGTTGTGGCCCGTTGCTCAGAGCTGGGGCCCCATGAGGGGACACCTCGGGCTTAACAGGAGTGGTGACCACAGGGGCGAATCGAGGCAGGCTGAGGTGGTTGGTTCGGCCCACTGCCCGAGGCTCAGGCTCAGCTGGAGAGTCATCAGCGGGAGGAGGCTCTGGCTCAGGGGCTTCAGGAGCCCCAAGAGGAGGAGGAGTAAGCACCGATTCGTAGATCTTCAGGTGGGCTTCGCTTGGGGTAAACTGAGGGGCCCGAAGGAGTAGGGGCCTCCGGGAGGTGGTGGCAGGAACAGGGGGTGGGGAAGGGACCGGGGCAGGTGGGGGTGCTGGGGGAGGAGGGGGCAGCTCCCGGGTCAGTGAGGTCCAGCGAAATGTGGGTTCCCTTAGGATGGACCGTCTCTTCTCAGGGAGAGGGACTGGGGTAGATGGAGGAGTTGGGGCACGTGGTGGAGAGGGGGCTGGTGCTGGTTCCTGGGGAGCAAGTGGGGAGGTGGCGATGGGAGGTCGCAAGACAGGTGAGACCTCCACCTTTGGGGGTTTGGGGGGGTCTTCATCCATAAATCGCCGGGGTGTCTTGATGACACGGGAGGAGCGGGCACTCACCACAGGCATAATAAACTGCCGGATATTCTTCAGGAAGGTGGTGCTTTTGGGGGCCACGGTGGGACTGTCCTCTGGAGGGCCTCCCGTGGCGGTGCTGGGGGTTGGAGTGGGAGGAGAGGTGCCCTCTGGCCCTGCGCGAGCAGCTTCCCGCTCCGCCCGCTGGCTAGGAGTCAGAGGAGGCCGGCCCCTCTTCCTGGAGCAGGTAGCTGGGACCACAGGAGGAGGGGATTCTTCCTGCTCCTCTTGGGGAGGAGGCTGTGGAGGGGATGGCAGGGGTGGTGGAGACACTGGGGGTGGTGGTGGAGGGCAGAGTGGGGGTGAGGGTAGAGGAGATATCAAGGGGGGTGGGAGGGGTGGAGGAGGTGAAGGGGCTGGAGGAGTCGGAGGTGGCGGTGGCAGCTTTGCCTCTTCCTTGTCCATGGCTGGCATCATCTCCCCAGCTACAGCTCTTTCTTCCTTCTCTTTTCCCTCCTTGTCTTTTTCCTCTTCTTTCTTCTCCTCTTCCTCCTCATCTGGTTTCTGCTCCTGCTTTTTCCAGCAAGGGCTCCCTCCCTGTCCAGATCCAACTCTTCTTTGGGGGGCATCCTGCCAACTTTCCTCATGTTGACCTTGACCCTGACCCGATTCGAGTCCCAAAGACAATTGTCCCATCTTCACTTTTTTGGCCCTTGAAACAAACTTGATCACAAAGGGGAGCCCACCTCGGCCTCGGCCCCTGCCTCCACGGCCTCCGCGGCCTGACTGTCCTCCACGCTTGGGGGTCCCAGGTCCTGGGCCAGGCCCCTCCTTGCACTTCCAGCTGCCAGTTTGGTGTTTCACTGGAACCACAGGAGGTGGGGGCTCAGGTTTGGGGATTGTCACAGCTGCTTCCGCCAACATTACTGCTTGTTGCTTCCTCCTGCAGGGACCTGCTGACCGTCCTGGGGGCCGTCCCCGAGACCGGCGGGGGGTGGAGGGCTCACACGTCCGGCTCCGGGGTGCTGGGGGTGCCTGGGCCCGCCGGAGAAGTTCAGTCAGTGCCTGCACCATCCGTTCTGTGCCTTCCTCACCCCGTTTCCGGGCAGGGGTCTTTGGGGGGGTAGGAGCCACATCTGCTAGGCGAGGAGGAGGAAGGGGGGTCGTCTTATGCTTGCGACCCCGACCTCGGGGCGCTCGACCTAAAAGGAGAATAGGTGTGGGGAGATGGATCAAGCCAGCCCTGCAGACCAAGGAAGGCGCTCCAGGAGGGCAGGGACTAAGTCTTGCTTGTGTGTTTCCCCCACTGCCCAGCCTAGCTTGGACTCTGAACACAGAACACACTCGGCAACTGACGGAGACTAGCTGAACAGGGAAGAGCTGACATGAAGGGTGAGGATAAATTCCTGTGACGCTACAGAGGTGGAGTTCCCCCGTCACTCACCTCGCTGGGATCGGAGCGCAGAGCGCAGGGAACTGGGGGCCACATCTTCATCTGAATGAAAACCCTGAAACTCCTGATTTAGGGGTCCAGGGGTGGAGGGGAGAAACAGCAGTCAGTGCCAAAGCCCCTGGTCCACCTCAGGTATCGAGGAATATCCCCAGTTCCCACTTAGCATACCCATTCTTATTTTAAAAGATTGAAAAAGGCTCAAAGGTCAAGGGGAGTAAAAGACAGGGTCTCTCCCTAGGGCTGCAGGCGCCAGGTATTTCCAACCCCATCCCCAGTGCCAGACCACACCAGTACAGCCAAAGTCGTGGTTCACTGGCCCAGGAGGGAAGACGACAGGGTCTCCTCTTGAAAACAGCAGGCCCCTAACTCAGATTCCAACTCAGGCCAAAGCAGGACCTCCACAGACACCCTTTCGGGGCACGACTTCTTTCTGAATTAAACTGGGAACAGGGGTCCGCAAGTGGAGGGGCAGGGAGAGCATCAGATGCCTTTTGCACAGGCTCCACTGCCAGCCCTCAGGTGGTTATTAACCGTGCTGGGTAACGCAACCCCCACCTTCCTACCTATTCTAAAAGGCTGGGGAGACATCCTAAGCTGAGCTCTGACCTGCCAGAGTGCCCAGTTCCAGTCCCAGCCTTCATCCCACTCCTGTTCAACCTGAGCCCGAAGAGGATGCCCTCCACCACTCCACCTGAGATGCCAAGAGGAAGTGGGCCCTGGAGAAACCAGGAGGTTGCCAGGCCCCGCGGGCCGGCCCACAGGTAAGAGCCCAGACAGCTCCAGTGCGTTCGCCAAGGCCACGCTGCCGCTGTCAACCACCACTGGCTGGAGATGCATTACCCACTGCCTCCTCGCCCAAACCTCCACTGCCCTAGCTTTGCCAGCTGCCGAAAAGCATCGGCCCAAGACACTTCAACAGGACCGGCATCGGGCGCGAGTGCCCGGCTGCAGCCGGGGCTTCTCTACCCACTTCCAGAGGCCCTTTTCCCCGGAAGCTACATGCAGCCTCCCTCCCTCCGTGCCTCGTCTCTCCAAAGGAACCCTGAGAACCCGGCCTGCCCACGCCGCCCCCAGGGCAACCCAGACCCCTGGAAGCCCCGGCCTCCGCCCCACCCGGCGCCGGGGACGCCTCCGACCGCCTCACCTCCTCGTCGGATTCCCCGTCACTGCTCTCCTCTTCCAGCAAGCAGCCCCGGCTCGAGCCCCAGCCCCGGCCCCTACCCCGGCCCCGGCCCCGCTGGACCCGCGGGCCGGCCCACAGGCGGCGGAGCCGGCGCAGGCCCCGGCGGAGCCCCAGCAAACGGAGCAGGGCCGTGTCCTCCCCGGGCTCGGCTCCGCCCGGCCCCGTCGCGCCACCGCCGCGCCGCAGAGCTACCCGCACTCTTTCGGCTCCGTTGCCCCGTCCGCCACGGCCCCCGCCCCCGCAGGCGCCCCGCGGCCGGCCTGGGAAGCGGCCCCGCGCGGAGCCAGGCCCGGGGCAACTGCCGCCGCCCGCCGCCGCCGCCATCTTGGCACCGTGAGAGGGGCCGGGGAGGCGGGGGGAGGGGCGGCCCGTGCGCAGGGGCGGGGGGAGGGGAGAGAGCGGGGGCGGGGCTGGGCGGCCGCGGCGCACGACAACAACCAGCGCCGCCGCTGGGCCACCGGGGGCCGGGGGCCGGGGGCCGGGCCGGCCACGCGCGGGGCACCACGGGAGCGGGAGTCCGCGGCCGGCCGGCGCCCTCGGACCGCGCCTGGGGAGCGCAGACCCCGCGTCGCGGCCGCAGAGGGGCGAGCCGCGGGGGCCTCCGGGAAATGTAGTCCGGACGCCTCACTTCTTCCTCCGGCAGCCAGGGCGCGAGAGCAGGGACTGCGGAGGTTCCCGGCCAGGACCCGGAAAGCGGGTTGCCGGGCCTCCGGGAGGTGTGGTCCTCGCCGCAGGCTCCTCCCATTGTTCTTGGCTAGGCCGGCGGCCCGCATGGACTACCACTCCCAGGGTGCCGCGGGCTCGGGCCCTGGTATCCCGAGGCCCTGGGAAATGCAGTTCGCAGCTGCTGGAGGCGTGGGCTGGAGAAGGAGCGGTGGAAAGCAGTTAGTCTCGGTTCCAGGCGCGACTCCCCGGCGGTTTGGCACGGCGTAGAGGGAAGACGCCTGAGAGGCCGCGGTCTCGGGGTCACTGTGCTCCAGGAGAGTAAGCGGGTGCCTGAGAGCAAGGTCGGAGCACGCGTTTCTCTCCCACCCTGGGGCGAGCGCGCCCAGATCAGACTCCTCACGCCGTGGATTGCAGTGGAAGGGGCGAGTGACTTGCGGTCGCACAACCCCCACCAGCTCAGGACCTGCCGCGAGGTGTACCCGGACACCGAGCCCTCGCGGCCGGCTGCCTCCCGGGGAGAACGGGGCGCCTTGGGGATGGAGGAAGTGTCTACTCCGTTGGACCACCAGGGGCCGCTACAGGACAAGGGGCGTGGGCGGAGGTGTGCACAGACTAAACTCGGCTTTCTAGTCCTGAAGGGAGAACACAGGAAACTCTTTATTATGCTGATGTGATCGACAATCCTCCTACTGTTAAGCTTCGCTCCTGCACACTTCAGTGCCCTCACTCTGTAGGGCTCGCTGGCCTGGGCTTCTGCGACCCGCGATCGTCCGGGAGAGGGCACTCGGCGCCCTTTTTGGGGCGGAATTTGCTAGGCCGCTGTAGCAGCGGTGCCAGGTCAGAAGCCGAGCCGGCCGGCTTTTCGTTCTTTAATTGGACTCTTGGCTAAGACGCTACCGACACCCCGCTAGGTGGTGGAGGAAGGGGGACAACAGAGAGAGGTCGAGGGCCGGGACGGTCTCGTGGAGGAGTAAAGGAAGGTGGAGCGGATGGTCCATCCGGGCGGGAGTTGGTTGGGCGAGTGGCCGCGCATGTGCGCTTGCATGGAGGCCAGGCTGGGACAGCCGGCCCCGCACAGGGGGCAGCGGTACGGAGCAGCCCCGTGCGTCCGCAGGTGCTTCGTCATGGCCGAGAAGTCCCGGGAGCGCTGAGGACAAAGGCTACAGGAGAAGGGCTTCTCTCCTAGGGGAGAAGAGGAGGCCGGTGAAGGAAGAAGGGGGCAAAAGCTGGCCAAGCTAGGGGGTACATGGGGCCACGGGGAGAGGGGACTGCGCTGGAACTGGGCACGCAGAGGGAGACTCCGGAGCGGAGTTGGAAAGAAAGCCGACAGTTCACACAGGGCAGGGCGCCCATACCTGTGTGGACTCGGTAGTGCGTCTCCATCTGATGCTTGAGTGAAAACCTCTTTCCACAGACAGAGCACGCATAGGGCCGAGATCGAGCAGGAGGGGCCGGGGGAAGGTGTGGGCGAGGTGGGCAGCCTGCCTTGCCCTCATGACCTCTACAGGTTGCAAGTACACCTGTGGGGACAGAGAAGGCAAAGGAGGGCAGGGCCAGGGCCCCAGCGCCAACTCAACTGTACCATTCAGGCAAGAAATCAAGGGCTACAGTGGGGCAGAAGCACGAGTTCCCCTGCCCGACTCACCTGTGTGCCCCTGATCAGACTCTTCCATCTCCCCAGGGCTGAGCTGTGTGGGGCCCTGGGGGAGGGAACCTAGAGGGAACACAGGGAGGTAGATGGGGGCCCTGCTCAGGCTGGACTCCTGGGCCCCACCCCAGAGAAGAGACCATTTTGCAGGTGTATGCAGGACAGCTCGGGGCTTACCTGGGGTGGGGCTGGAGGAGGCCAACTGGTTCTGGCTCCAGAGCCCTTTGGGGGCATTTAGGGACAGTGGGATCCTGGGATGGGGTGGGGAAGAGTTACAGCCTTGGCTAAACCTGGGAACCTGACCCCTTGCTGAAGAGGGGGTGTCCCAAGACCTCCCAGGGGCTGGGCTTTGGCATGCCCTGTGGTAGTAGCTTGTCCCATCCCCAGCTCAGGAACCGTGCAGAAGTGATCAGGTGCCCTTCCACCCACCTGAGCTGCCCCTCCTAGGCCACACCCTCCCAGCCTGGAGAGAGAGCACTAGGCCCTCCACTCACCTGTGGTCCTGCCAGACCTCCTGCCAGGCTCCAGTGGTGGGGGCGCTGTGGGAGAAGGGAGTGCCATATCTAGGCGGCACCAGCAGGATGCTCCACAAGGCAGGCTGGCCCTCCACCAGCCAAGGGGCCTCAGCCCACCATGGCCTGCGGGTGATGCTGGTTTGGGGGAAGTCTGCTAGGGGAAAGGGGCCAGGGAGCTCCCATAGACTTTCCTCGGAGGTCCCTGGATTCTCCCTCACCCACATGAGCACTCCTTGCTTCCCATCTGCTCCCCTGTGGCCAACAGGGGCTTGGAGGTGGTTCTCCTTTGACCTAGTCTGCTCCCCCTGAGCCTCCTGCGTTGTTCCTGCCTTCTCGGGGCTGCCTCTTGGTGGCATCTGCTTGTGCAATGTCTGTTCTCTCCCACCAGTTCGAGAAGCCTTCTCTGGTTTCTGCTTCTGGTCCCCCAGTTCTCTCTCAGGATTCCGTGAGGGTTTCTCTGGTTCCTCCTGGTGTTTCTTCAGGCCTGGATCTGGCTCTTTAGCCCTGTCTCCTCGAGCCCTTCGGCATGCCTCTTCCAGGGACTGTACCCCCAAGGCCCTGGCTGCCTCCTCAAGAGGTCCTAGCTCCTCAGGCCGTAGCTCTACACTCTCCCCATACACAAAGTGCAGGAGCTGGGCAAAGGTGGAAGTGCCGATGCCTTCTCCCAGAGCCCACTGGCCCCTGCGGCCCAGCTGCTGGCTGACACCTGCTAGCACCAGACTGTGGGCGGGGAACTCCTGGCTCCCTACAGTGATCAGGGTATCACATAGTGCTGGCCGGAGCCTGGCTGCTAGCTGTACCAGCCGATCAGAGCCATAGGGGCTGGGCAGTCTTATGGGGGGCAGGGGCATTGTGCCTTGCTTGGGAACCAGTCTCAGAGGCTCTAAGAGAAAGGCCACAGTGTGAGGTCCATGGTTGAAAGGGGAGGGAGGAACATCTCATCTCAAGCCTGTGGATGTGAGGGGAGAGAGTGTGAGTTGGTGGTCCTAGATCAGAGCCCTCTGTCCTGAGTGAGCAAATCGAGTAACCCAAGAGAGGATTGGAGCTTATCCAGAATCATAATGGGTAGGCATGGTGGCGAGAGAATGGAAATTAGACCAAATTCAGGACTTACAGAGCAAGGTCCAGGCAGTTAACAGAAATATCTAGTAGTGGGTTTAAGACAGGCATACGGGACGTCTGCCAGTTAGCGGTCTCTGACGTAAAAGATAGCAGATACTGCCACTTCTGCTTCTCCAACCCCCTCCGCAGGGAAACAACTCTGTGCAAGCCAGGCTTTCCTCATTCCAGAGAAGAGGATTACCACAAAACCCAGCCAACCCTGGCACTAAGGGATGGGGCATGACACAGTGTCACAGGAGAGCTTAGAGAGCTAGTGGGTCCTCCCCCACAAGCCCATCGCACCGGAAAGGCAAAGAGCAGCATGATAGGGAACCTGGCTGCAGGAGCAAAGGCGCTAAGGCATCTGGCAATCATCACCCTGAAGCTGAAGCTTCTAGAACACATCCTCAGGGAAGGAACCAGACATTCCCATCCAGAGAATGAGGAAAACAGGTGCAGAAGCCACAGGAGAGGACCCTCCAATGATGGAGAGAGGTTTTAGAGAATGGACCCCTGGGGAAATGGGAGGAAGGGATGTGGGACCTGGAGATAGGGAGGCTGTTTCCGCTCAAGATTCGGATAAGGAGATGGTTTAATTTGTTTTCATTAGACAAAAAGTGAAGAATAGGAAGACCACACCCAACAAGGCAGGAGTTTCTCACACATCAAAGCCACCGCATTGGCTTTTAAGAAGAGAGCTGGGAACCCAGATACCAAGAGAATCAGAACCCAAATGTCTTAGCATCCAGCAGGCAGAGTCCTAGGGGCAGGCTCCCTGAGCAGGGGCCCTTGTGGGAGGGAGGGCTACATTTGGACACCGCAGGGAGAGGGCTCCAGGTTGTCAGGGAGGGGACAGAAAGAGAGTTGTGATGGGAAGAAAGCCTCAGGTGGGGAGAAGCCATCACTCACCGCTTACTTGCTCCAGGACACCGCATGCTCTGAACTGCTGTTGGGGCTCCTGGGGCCCCCCTGGAGCTAGCCCCGCCCCTGACCTCACAGGCCTCCATTGGATGTCCCAAGTATCAGTCTGCCAACATCCCCCCGAGGGGGTGGGGTTTTCTAACCCTGCCTCTGCCTTCTGCCTGCAGGAGAGACCACCCCCTCTGCTTCCAGAATGCACGCATTCTACCTCTAGCCTCCTGTCTCCTCACTTCGTTTGTGAACTCCTAGAGTCAAAGAAGTGCAACTGTGGCAGCAGGGACCTTGGAATCATCAGACCTGCCTTTGAATTTCATCTCTGCCATTTACTAGTTGAGTCATATTGGGCAGGTCACTTCTCTGGTCCTCAGTAACACCATGCATGAACTAGGGATAATCTCTGCTTATCTCATTTGGAGGTGGGGGTGAAGATGAAGTGACATGACGAATATGAGCATGGTTTGTAAGCACACAGTAACATTCAGTGGTGTAGTGGTTTCTTAGAGATGACAGTAGAGCGCACAGCTGTTTCTGCTACCCCAGAAGGAAAAAGGACTGAAACATTTGGATCCCAAGAATAGGGTGGAGGAGCCAGAAGGTGGCCTCCACCCTCTCCCTGACTTGGTACGGGGAAGCCTCATTTGCTGGTTCGGAATGACCCCTGTCACCTAGGGGGCTGCGTGTGTGAGTGACTCAGATCCTCCCATCAAGCTCTGAAAGGGGCAACCCCAGGAAGGACCTGTGGTGGTCTTCGAAGTGAAAACCTCCTTTTCTTGGGCAGATGACAAATGTCATTTCTCTGAAATCAGGACTTGGGTTTCTTTCACTTCCTGCCCAAGGGGTCAAGGTCCCCGGAGGTTTCCCCTCTTTTCACACTTTAGCACTCTTTAATATCTAGGGAAGGGATGAGGTCTGAGAGGCTCAAGTTTCTTTTTCTGTTTGTCATTATTCTGTTAGCCCCGATGCTATAGCAGAATTTTCATTTATCCAGCAAATGTTGATGACACATTTATTTTGAGATGGGGTCTTAATCTGTTGCCCAGTGGTAGGATCACGGCCCACTGCAGCCTTGGCTTCCTGGGCTCACATGATCCTCCCACCTCCACCTCCTGAGTAGCTGGGACTACAGGTTTGAGCCACCATGCCTAGCTAATTTTTAATTTTTGGTAGAGACAGGGGTCTCACTATGTTACCCAGGCTGCTCTTGAACTCTTCAGCTCAAATGATCCTCCTGCCTTGGCCTCCCAAAGCGTTGGGATTACAGGCATGAGCCACCGTTTCCAGCAGATAAAGCACTGATGATATGTGCCTGGCATATCATACACGCAGCAAATGATGGAAGATAAACAAGTCAGGCACTGGTGGGCTGCTCTGGTTCCCCATAGGCTTCTCTTAAGGGAGGAGGATCTAACGGTCCTGGTCCCCTCCTAGACCCAAATATTGTCTCTGACTCCCATTTCTCCCTTTGGCTCCAGGACCCCCAAATGTTGAGAGCAACCTCCCACTCTCCAGGCCCACCACACCTTCCCTCTTATTCTAGCATGGGTGTGGGCGGGTGTTAACCCTTCCTAGATCAGACAGGGTGTGTCAATGGGTGAGGCTGGTGGAGGGGCAACAGGGTGGTGAGAGGGGAAGATGAGTCAGAATGAAAGGGAAAATGCAAATGTGAGAGCCGTGTTCATCTGCTACTCTGAACGTTAAGTATTTTCCATTTCTAAGCTTTCTAATTCCTCACACCACCACACCCAGGGACTTGTTAGACACCCATATAAAAGACACAAAGCATCAATCCCTCTGATATGTACGCACAGAGGGAAACACCCTTCCTCCAACACAGAAATAGAGTCCCTCAAGACAAGGAAGAAGTGTGGAAAGCCCTGAGGGACCAGCCCCCAGGATAGAGGAAGGGTATAGGGGTTTGGACAATTACATTGTCACCCATCTGAGTTTGGCCTCCTGGCTTCCCAGCCCCATGTCATGCGCCTGTGACTCAGGTCCCCCACTGGTTTGCTCTTTGATCGAGAGAGTTGGAGATTGCTCAAAAGGCAGCATCCTGTGTAAGCCAAATGTAGTACCCAGGGAGCATCAGTGGGCTTTCGGGGAACCTTAAAGCGGGGAGGGGCAAGGGGACTCCCCTTTCAGTAAACAAAAGCCTCAATAATGGGGAACCACACCTAAGGATATCCCCTTAGAGATGACCTCCTTAGAGTTATCTCCAGGGCCTTCTGCACTGCAGCCCCTACGCTGATGACACTCAGCCCTTCTCTACCCTCTCCCTTCGTTCTTGACAGTGTAACCCAAGCCATCCTGCACAAATGGCAGAAGCAGACAGCACTTTGACTTGGAAGAGTAGGGACACTGCTGGTGCTGTTCTGATGTTGTCATTGTTTTGTTTGCTTTATGAAGCAGAATCATGTTCTGTCACCCAAGCTGGAGTACAGTGTCACCATCGTAGCTCACTGCAACCTCTGCCTCTGGGTTCAAGTGATTCTTGTGTCGCAGCCTCCCAACTAGCTGGAATTATAGGCACACACCATCACACCCGGCTAATTATTGTATTTTTAGTAGAGATGGGGTTTTACCATGTTGGCCAGGCTGGTCTCGAACTCCTAGCCTCAGATGATCCACTGCTGGGATTACAGGCATGAGCCACCTCTCCTGGCATGTTGTTGCTGTTCTTTATTTTTCATTTTTTTGAGATGGAGTCTCACTCTGTCACAAAGGCTGGAATGCAGTGGCGTGATCTCAGCTCACTGAATCTCTGCCTCCTGGATTTAAGTGATTCTCCTGCCTCAGCCTCCCGAAGTGCTGGGATTACAGCCGTGAGCCACTGTGCCCAGTCCTGATGCTGTTTTTAAAAATTCTCCCCCTCCCTAGACTCAAAAGCCTTCCCCACTTTTCTCTTCCTGGGCTGACTTGGTAGGAATCATCTGCAGTTGTCGCTCTGGGAAGAGCAAGGAAACAACGGGTTATGTGGACACAAGCCTGTGTCCTGCCAGAGGGTAGAGTGGGAAGAGATTAGGTAGGGCATGATTGGAAGGGCAGTGTGTGAGAAAAGAATATATGATATCTGCCTCTCAGTCCTTTTTAATATTCATTACTTTTTTTTTTTTTTTGAGACAGAATTTCACTCTTGTTGCCCAGGCTGGAGTGCAATGGTGCCATCTCAGGTAACTGCAACCTCCACCTCCTAGGTTCAAGTGATTCTTCTGCCTCAGCCTCCCAAGTAGCTGGGATTACAGGCACCTGCCACCACGCCTGGCTAAGTTTTTGTATTTTTAGTAGAGATGGAGTTTTACCATGTTGGCCAGAGTGGTCTCGAACTCCTGATGTCAGGTGATCCACCCACCTGGGCCTCCCAAAGTGCTGGGATTACAGGCATGAGCCACTGTGCCCAGCCTAATACTCCTATTACTGGATAAAATTTGAAATCTGATTTTTTTTTTTTTTTGTGATACAGAGTCCCGCTCTGTCACCCAGGCTGGAGTGCAGTGGTACAATCTCGGGTCACTGCAACCTCCACCTCCTGGGTTCAAGTGATTCTCCTGCCTCAGCCTCCTGAGTAGCTGGGATTACAAGTTTGCACCACCACACCTGGCTAATTTTTTGTGTTTTTAGTAGAGACAGGGTTTTGGCTGGGTGTGGTGACTCACACCTGTAATCCCAGCACTTTGGGAGGCCAAGGTGGGTGGATCACAAGGTCTGGAGTTCGAGACAAGCCTGGCCAATATGGTGAAACCCCATCTCTACTAAAAATACAAAACTTAGCCGGGTGTGGTGGCGTGTGCCTATAGTCCCAGCTACTCGGGAGGCTGAGGCAGAAGAATCACTTGAACCCAGGAGGCGGAGGCTGCAATGAGCCGAGATTGTCCCACTGCACTTCAGTATGGGCGACAGAGCAAGGCTCTGTCTCAAAAAAAAAAAAGGGGGGGTGGGTTTCACCATGCTGGCCAGGCTGGTCTTGAACTCCTGACCTTGATATCTGCCCACCTTGGCCTCCCAGAGTGCAGGGATTACAGGCATGTGCCACCGTGCCCAGCCTGAAGTCTGATATTTCTTATTCTTACTGATAGGCTCAACCAATGGGACATTGATGAGTAAATGTGCAAGGGGCTTGGGGCACAGCCTGGGTGAAAAGTCAGAGCTTCCCAGAAATCCTTGTATCATGAATTTCTTCAGGCACAACCCAGCTTGATGTAAGAATGCCAACACAGCAACACAAATACCAATTCTCCTTAAATATTGTAATTAAAATCAAACCATTAGAATAGGCCAATGAGAGGGATGATCATTTGTTTTGTGAAAAAATTATCCCTCTATTTCACTTATTTTAAATATCAAGTCCTCTTCACAAGCCAAGTTGAATAAGATTCAATTTAGAAAAGTTCTGTGAACTCACAACTCTTCCCATGAACCCATCTCTTTCCACACTGAGGGTGGTTAAATTCCCCACAGCATTTTACATAGATTAAGAGTGATTATCCAAATCTTACATAAACTTTAAAGATGTTCACTCTTTCTAGTTACGTACATCCAAGACTTCCAGAAAAGAGACACCACAAGGAGTGAATTAGTTCCCTTTTTCCCTTAAATCTGTGCTCTATATGACCCAAGAACCAGATATAATCATGCCCAGGTGAGCTGAATCTAGATCATAGAGACTCCCCTCTCATAGCACACCTTTTGTGGATTAACTGGAAAAAGAAGTAGACTAGAAGTCAGAAAACAGGTTCAGCTGCAACCATTCACAGTGAATGGCCTTTTTCTTTTTTGATCTTTTTTTCTTTTTTTTTTTTAGATGGAGTTTTGCTCTTGTTGCCCAGGCTGGAGTGCAATGGTGCAATCTCGGGTCACTGCAACCTCCATCTCCCGGGTTCAAGCGATTCTCCTCCTTAGCCTCCGGAGTAGCTGGGATTTCAGGCATGCGCCACGATGCCCAGCTAATTTTGTATTTTTAATAGAGACTAGGTTTCTCCATTGTTGGCCAGGCTGGTCTCAAACTCCTGACCTCAAATGATCTGCCTGCCTCGGCCTCCCAAAGTGCTGGGATTACAGGCATGAGCCACCGTGCCCAGCCCCTACACAACCTTTGGAGAGCCACAGGCCTCTCCTTTCAGTCGCTGGCTCGAGGCTCAGTCCAGAGACCTCTGATAACCTCTCATTGTCCAGAGGCCATACCTCAGGGCCAATCACCCCATGCAGAGCTAAGGGCCTCCAACTTCCGCAACACCCTTCCAACTCAGGTTGGCCTCGGGGGCCATGGACCAACTCGGAAGGCAAGCTGGCTTGGCCTCTGCCAATCCTAGGCCTAAAGTTGGCCAGGAGGCCGCATTTCCAGCCTCTGGAAGGCAGAGGAAAGCCCCAAGGGCTAAAGCCCTTAACCCGCACTTCCCAGTCCTCACCGCGGCCACTCAAGCCCCCACACCCCAGCTTTCCCTGGGTCCGGCCCAAGCCCAAAGGAGTAAAGTAAGAAAAACCATGGCACTCACCCGCCCAGCCCGCTCCTTCTTCCCTTTCAGCCTCACGCACACTCAGGACGGCTCAAGCCCAAATGGCCGTTAAAAGTGGGGAGTGGAGCGAGGCCAGGGGCGCGAGGCCCCAGCATGTGATCACGCCTGGATCCTGAGGCGGACGCTGATTGGCTGCTGCTCGGGCCGCACTCTGCAGCTCAGGCCCGCTGCGCGCGCGGGGCAGCCTGGGAGGCACCTAGGACAGCGCCACTCCCGCGCGGACACGCAGCTGATTGGCTGTGATGGGGCAGGGCCTTGAGTCTTATTGGTCCATGGACTTAGGCTTCAGGCTTCTTAGGCTGAGATTTCATTGACTTCCAGCCGGCCCAGAGTTGATCGGCAGCGGAGTCTGTCCTTCCCCACTCTCTCCAGGAAGACACTGGACCCTCATCCTCCACCTGAACAGGCCCCCTCAGCGGGTGCTCAGGAGTACCACTGTCTTTTTTTTTTTTTTTTTTTTTTGAGACGAAGTCTCACTCTGTCGCCAGGCTGGAGTGCAGTGGTGTGATCTCGACTCACTGCAACCTCCGCCTCCCGGGTTCAAGCGATTCCCCTGCCTCAGGCTCCCAAGTAGCTGGGACTACAGGCACGCGCCACCATGCCCAGCTAATTTTTTGTATTTTTAGTAGAGACGGGGTTTCACCATGTTGACCAGGATGGTCTCGATCTCTTGACCTCGTGATCCACCCGCCTCGGCCTCCCAAAGTGCTGGGATTACAGGCTTGAGCCACAGCGCCCGGCCTTCCTTCTTCTTTTTCTAAAAAAAATATTTCGTTTTTATTTTGTGAACAAGGTCTCCTTCTGTTGCCGGTGCTGGAGTGCAATGGTGCAATCACAGCTCGCTGCAGCCTCGAATCCTGGGCTCAAACAATCCTCCTGCCTGAGCCTCCAAAAATTCTGGGACTACAACCATGAGCCACCATGCCTGACCTGCCTTTCTTGCTTCTAATTTTCCACCCTGAATAGCTCCCATTTGCAAACTCTGTCACCTTTCTCTCAACCCTCTACAATCTGTGAAGTGTGAAGGGGATGTGTAGGCTGCCACCACACCTGATTGGCTGTGAGGCCCGTAAGAGCTAGCCAAATCCAGGCATGGTGGCTCATGCCCATAATCCCAGCGCTTTGGGAGGCCCAGGCGGTAGTAGGATCGCTTGAGCCAAGGAGGTTGGGGCTAAAGTGAGCTATAATCATGCCACTGCATGGCAGCCTTGGTGACACAGTGAGACCATGTCTTTAATAAATAAATAAAAATAAATAAAATAGGTCGAACGCGGTGGCTCTTGCCTGTAATACCAACACTTTGGGAGGCTGAGGCGGGCAGATCACGAGGTCAGGAGATCGAGACCATCCTGGCCAACATGGTGAAACCCTCTCTCTACTAAAAATACAAAAATTAGCTGGGCGTGGTGGCACGTGCCTGTAGTCCCAGCTCCTCAGAGGCTGAGGCAAGAGAATCGCTTGGACCAGGGAGTTGGAGGTTGCAGTGAGCTGAGATCACACTCATCACTTGTTGAAATCTAAATAATCCCATGAAGGAGGCGATTACTATGCCAGGTTAACCTCTGAGGGCCAGAGAGGTGAAGCTCATCTCAGGTCACGCAGCGGGTCCGGGCATTGCTGGGACTCGAATCTTGCTGTAAGGAAAGTCCAGCATTGGAGCTACACTCCCTGACAGAGGGAGACTCCGTCTCAAAATAAGTAGTAAAATAAAATAGCCAGCCAGGCTGGGTGCGGTGGCTCATGCCTGTAATCCCAGCACTTTGGGAGGCTGAGGCGGGCCGATCACCTGGGGTCAGGAGTTCGAGACCAGCCTGGACAACATGGCGAAACGCCGTCTCTACTAAAAACACAAAAATTAGCCAGGCGTGGGTGGTGGGCGCCTGGAGTCCCAGCTACTCAGGAGACTGAGGCAGGATAATCGCTTGAACTGGGAGGCGCAGGTTGCAGGGAGGGACCAAGATCACACCCCTGCACTCCAGCCTGGGCAGCAGAGCAAGACTCTGTCAAAAAAAAAAAAAAAAAAAAAAAAAAAAAAAAAAA
>NW_022437008.1:5537148-5546826 GCF_009761245.1 Sapajus apella
TGTCACTTTGCCGCTCTCCGGCAAAGAGACATAGAATCTGTCAAAAAAAAAAAAAAAAAAAAAAAAAAAAAAAAAAGCCAGGCTTCGGTGCCTTTAGACAGCTCCAGCTCCCTTTTCTCGCCTCTTATCTGTCCTACTCACCACGATTGCCCGCACAGCTCGTCCCACCTCACCTGGAAGTGTACAGGGACAGGGAATAAACAAGAGGGGGCAGTGCCTTGTCCCGTGATTGACAGCGTGACACTCGCACTTCCAACTCCCACTGCCACCTCGACTGTATGCTCATCCAGGAGTAACTGTGCGCTGTGTAACTGAGCCAGGAGTGACTGTGCCAGCACTCCTGCCCCCCACGACCCTGCAGAGGGAACGGCCGATTGCGCTGCCCCAATATTAACTGGCCCAGAGGTTAGACTCCCTTCAGCAGGCTTTCCTCCTGGGCAGGGCTTCGGGACTGACAACCTGCGAGCTCGCCCCTTGCCCTCCCGAGGTGGTGCCTGCGGGGCTTCTGGCCTGGGCTCCCGCGGCGGTTGCACCGCTGATTGGCTCGTTCTGCTCGTAAGTGGCATAACCTGGGATTCTTTTTCAAGCACAGCCAATAAAGCCCCAGGGGGCCTTAGGGAGGCTGGCATTGCTCTGCCGCTGCCGCTTCTGATTGGCCTCGAGGCTCGTCTTCGCTTTAGATTGCCCCCCGCTGAGCAGTTTCAGGCCGCGAGGGGGGTTCGGTCCCTTCCCGCTCCGCGGAGTGTGTCGGCGCCTACATCGCAGAGGCTCGCTGAGGCGCTGAAGCGGGGAGGAATGGGGGTGGGCAGGAGACAGGAGGGGACCTAGCTGAAGAGCCTGGGGCAGCAGCTGGAGCTGTCGGTAGTGACAGAGACAGCCTGAGTCGTCCCTGGCCCCGAGAGGGACAGAAACCGCTAAAAAGGGAGAAAGGACTGGCACTGTGGTAGAACAGCACCTCGTGTTTATCCATGTGGCACGCTTGTGCATCAACTCGTTCAAACCTAAATAACTCTGTGAGGGAGGTGATTACTATACCAGGCTAACCTCTGAGGGCCGGAGAGGTGAAGTCGTTTATCTCAGGTCTGGCAGTGGGTACGGGCATTGCTGGGACTTGAACCCTGCTGTGGTGAGAGCACAGTATTCGAGTTACACTATGATTAACTAGGATTGATCTTGTAGATGGGGCTCGGGTCTGGTCACGTGGGCCCTGGTTTTGTGAAAATGGATTGACATGTAGAAAAAGGTATTTAAGCCAGGAGAGGTGGCTCACACCTGTAATCCCAGAACTTTGGGAGGCCGAGGCGGGCGGATCACCTAAGGTCGGGAGTTTGAGACCAGCCTGGCCAAAATGGAAAAACCCCGTCTCTACTAAAAATACAAAAGAAAATCTGGGTTTGGTGGTACATGCCTATAATCCCAGCTACTTGGGAGGCTGAAGCAGGAAAATCACTTGAACCCGGGAGGTGGAGGTTGCAGTGAGCCGAGATAGTACCATTGCACTCCAGCCTGGGCAAAAGAGCGAAACTCCATCTCAAAACAAAAACAAAAATAATAATTAGCCAGGTGTGGTGGCACACACCTGTAGTTGCAACTACTCGGGAGGCTGAGGTAAGAGGATCACCTGAGCCAAGGAGGTAGAGGCTGCAGTGAGCCGTGATTGCACCACTGCACTCCAGCTTGGATGACAGCGTGAGACCTTTTCTCAAGAAAAAAGAAATAAGTATGTCCTTCTCAGAGTCATTGAGGGGATTAAATGAGCAAGTGATATTTCTTCTGTTCTGCAATGCTCTGTAACTGAGTTCTTTCCTTGCAGTCAGTATCATCTGCCTTGACTCTGGTGTAGACCCTGAAAATTAAGGGACCATGGGAAAGTCTGGGGGCAGCGTGTTCCCAGAAGCAGTAGCAAGTGCAAAAGCCCCGAGGCAGGAGTGAGCTTAGTATATCTGAGGTACAGCAGGAAGTCCAGCTGGAGCCAGGCAGCTGACTAAGCCTCAGGCACTCGGCTTGATGGCAAGAGTGTTCATAACAGATGTGAAAATAACCCTGTAGCTTTCAGAGAACAAAGGACTTTCCCCAAGCTTTGATCTCAGGAAAAACCCCAGACCACGGTTACATTTGAGGCTCAGTGTCCGAGGTTGCACAGGGATGAAGCTTAGAACTCAGGTCTTCTAGCTCTCCAGGGCCCATGCATCAAGGTCAAGAAACTTACATTCACTAAAATATTTATTAAACTCCTGGCTAGGCATGGTGGCTCACGCCTGTAATCCCAGCACTTTGGGAGGCCGAGGCAGGCGAATCACTTGAGGTCAGGAGTTCGAGACCAGCCTGACCAACACGGCGAAACTTCATCTCTACTAAAAATACAAAAATTAGCTGGGCATGGTGGTGGGTGCCTGTAATCCCGCTACTCAGGAGGCTGAGGCACTAGAATTGCTTGAGCGTGGGAGGCGGAGGTTGCAGTGAGCCGAGATTGGGCCATGGCGCTCCAGCCTGGGTGACAAGAGTGGAACTCCATCTCAAACAAAACAAAACAAAATTTGTACGGTACATGCCATCGGTGCTGTGCCCTAGAGAAGACCCAGACCCTGCCTTCAAAGATTTCACTTTCTTTTCTTTTTTTTTTTTTTTAACCCTTATTTGTGTCTAGGGTACTTGCAAATTCACTCTTTTCTTTTCTTTTCTTTTCTTTTTTTTTGAGACAGAGTCTTGCTCTGTCGCCCAGGCTGGAGTGCCATGGCAAAATCTCGGCTCACTGCAAGCTCCACCTCCTGTGTTCAAGTGACTCTTCTGCCTCAGCCTCCCGAGTAGCTGGGACTACAGGTGCCTGCCACCATGTCCGGCTAATTTTTGTATTTTTAGTAAAGATGGGGTTTCTTTGTGTTGGCCAGGCTGGTCTCGAACTCCTGACCTTGTGACCTGCCCACCTTGGCCTCCCAAAGTGCTGGGATTACAGGCACTAGCCACTGTGCCCAGCCTAAAGCTTTCACTTCCTAGAGAGGAATTAGACCTGAAAACATGTTCTTCAAGAGCCAAGTGGAAAGTGTAGGAAGTGAAGCTGAGAAGAGGCACTTAAGCTGAGGGGAGAAGGAGTGGAGAAGGGTGAGGGATGCAGCTTCCCAGAGGAGGCAATGATGTTTGTGCATCTTTTGGGGGTACCTACTGTGTGCTAGGCATGGTGCTTGGTAGAAAGGGCATAGTGGGAAGCAAAGAAGAGATGGAATGTAATTGTTTGCTATGGCTGCGTAACAAAATACCATAGTCTGGGTGGTTCAAACAACAGACGTTTATTTTTCACACTTTCAGAAACTGGAAGGAAGTCCAAGGTCAAGGTGCCAGCAGGTTGGTTTGTCCTGAGGCATTTCTCCTTGGCTTATAGAAGGTCACCTTCTCACTGCGGCCTCATATGCCCTTCCTGGTGTTTCTTTCTCTTCCTGTAAGGACATCAGTCCTATTGGATTAGGACTCCACTGTTATGACCTCACTTAACCTAATTTCCCTTCTTTATTTTCTTTTTCTTCTTTTATTTTTGACACAGAGCCTGGCTTTGTCACCCAGGCTGGAGGGCAGTGGAGGGATCTCGGCTCGCTGCACCTCCATCTCCCAGGTTCAAGTGATTCTCATGTTTTGGCCTTCCAAGTACCTGGATTTACAGGCACCTGCCACCACTCCTGGCTAATTTTTATATTTTTAGTAGAGACAGCATTTCACCATGTTGGCCAGGCTGGTCTCGAAATCCTGACCTCAAGGAATTTGCCTGCTTTGACCTCTCAAAGAGCTGGGATTACAGGTGTGATTACACTGTTCCTGGCCAATTTGCTCTTTTAAAGTATCTGTCTTGGGCCGGGCATGGTGTGATCTCAGCTCACTGCAGCCTCCACCTCCCTCAGCCTCCTGAGTGGCTGGGATTACAGGTTTGTGCCACCACACCCAGCTAATTTTTGTATTTTTAGTAGAGATGGGGTTTCACCATGTTGGCCAGGGTGGTCTCCAACTCCTGATGTCAGATGATCCACCCGCCTCAGCCTACCAAAGTGCTGGGATTACAGGTGTGAACCACTGCGCCCAACCCAGAGTTGTTTTTAGACAACAAATCGCTTGCCTTGACTCTGGGTATAGGGATGTGTGTATGTGTGTGTGTGTGTGTGTGTGTGTGTGTATGTGTTTGTGTGTGCGTGTGTGTGTGTGTGCGTGTGTGTGTGTATGTTTTGAGACAGAGCCTTGTTCTGTTGCCCAGGCTGGTCTTGAACTCCTGGCCTCAAACAGTCGTCACATCTCAGCCTCCCAAAGTGTCCTCAATTTTCTGAATGGATTTTCATGAGAGGAACTTAAATACCAGGGATCCTAGTTTGATCATTTTGTCCAGCAGGGCTGGGAGCAGCTCTGTGAAAAGACCATTTTCTTGTCCCTTTACTTTCCCTATTTTGCATCTTTCTGTTTCCATTTGCAGAGAATCTGAGAAGACAGCCTATTCCGTGAGAAATGATGATCCTACTTCATGTTTTCAATAGATCTCTTGGGTTAAGTGGCAAGTCCCTAGCCAGACTCAGGAAGGCTCTGGAGAGCTATGGTCCTGCCACTGCACTCCAGCCTGGGCGACACAGTGAGGTCCCATCTCTTATTCTCTCTCTCTTTTTGAGACAGTGTCTACCCCTTTTGCCCAAGCTGGAGTCCAGTGATGCTACCATAGCTCACTGCAGCCTCAAACTCCTGGGCTCAAGTGATCCTCCTGTCTTGGCCTCCCAAAGTGAGGGATTACAGGTGGGATTACAGGTGTGAGTCACTGTGCCTGGCTGAGACCCCATCTCTCTCTCTCTTTTTTTTTTTAGACAGAGTCTCACTCTGTCACCCAGGCTGGAGTGCAGTGGTGCTATCTCAGCTCACTGCAACCTCTGCCTTCCGGTTTCAAGCAATTCTCTGCCTTGCCTCAGACTCCCGAGTAGCTGGGATTACAGGCGCCCACCACCACACTCAGCCAATTTTTTGTGTTTTTAGTAGAGACAGTGTTTCACCATGTTGGCCAGGCTGGTCTTGAGCTCCTGACTTCGTGATTCATCCACCTTGGCTTCCCAAATGGCTGGGATTACAGGCGTGAGCCACCGCGCCCAACTGAGACCCCATCTCTTTTTTTTTTTTCATTTGCAGCCCCAGTTGTTACATACCCCATCTCTTAAAAGAAAGAAGGAGGCCGGGCGCGGTGGCTCAAGCCTGTAATCCCAGCACTTTGGGAGGCCGAGGCGGGTGGATCACGAGGTCAAGAGATCGAGACCATCCTGGTCAACATGGTGAAACCCCGTCTCTACTAAAAATACAAAACATTAGCTGGGCATGGTGGCGTGTGCCTGTAATCCCAGCTACTCAGGAGGCTGAGGCAGGAGAATTGCCTGAACCCGGGAGGCGGAGGTTGCGGTGAGCTGAGATCGCGCCATTGCACTCCAGCCTGGGTAACATGAGTGAAACTCCGTCTCAAAAAAAAAAAAAAAAAAAGAAAGAAAGAAGGAGAAGGGGGAGGAAGAAGAAGGAGGAAGAGGAGGAAGGAGGAGGAAAGAGGAGGAGGAGGAAAAGGGAAGGAGGAGGGAGAAAGAAGAAGGAGGACAAAGGAAGAGAGATTGAAAGAAAAGAGGAGGAGGAAGGAGGAGGAGAAGGAGGAGGGGAAAGGAGAAGGGGGAGGGGGAGGAGGGAGGGGGAGGAGGGAGGGGGAGGAGGGAGGGGGAGGGGGAGGAGGGAGGAGGAGAAGGGGGAAGGAGAAGGAGGAAGGGAAAGGAGAAGGGGGAGGGGAAGGAGGAGGAAGAGCAAGGAGGAGGGAAAAGAGGAGGGCGGCACTGGAGGTCGCCCCCTATAAGGTGGAGCATAACAGCCACTCGCTGGTCACAGCCCAGTACGAAGGAGGCAGAGAGGCCCTGGCTCCTCAGTGGCTCTCCAGCACCCTCTATTGACAAAGCCTAACCTGGCACCAGGTGACAAAAGGAACTGAGAGGTAATAAATGAATAACCCACAGGTGAATGATGAGGCCGCTGCTATTAATAAAAACAACAGAAGTAATAACGACTACCATGGAATTCTCAGTGCTGTCTGTGTCATTTATCCTGGAATCGCTGGGAGGAAGGTTGATGGGAGGGGGTGTTGTGGTCCATTTGTCTCCGGGGTTGGCTCACCTGGGAAGGCTCAGGCTCAGAGCCTGCCCTGGATAAGCAACCCCTCCCCGTTCCCATGCCAGACCCTGTGGATGGAGCTGATTCCACCCCTGCTCCAAGGGCTGGCGTGTGTCCTGGAATCAGCGCTTTCGCTTTCCTGTCCCCACATGTGATGATGGCACAGCACAGTGTCAAACCTGGACAATGGGAAACATTCCAGAGGGGGAACCAGGCCCTCTCACTGGTTTGTTTGTTTTGAGACAGAGTCTCGCTCTGCTCCTGAGGCTGGAGTGCAGTGGCCTACCTCTACCTCCTGGGTTCAAGTGATTCTCCTGCCTCAGCCTCCCGAGTAGCTGGGATTACAGGCACGTGCCACCACACCCAGCGGATTTTTGTGTTTTTAGTAAAGACAGTGTCTCACCATGTTGGCCAGGCTGGTCTCGAACTCCTGACTTCAAGTGATCTGCCTGCCTTGGCCTCTTCTTTTTTTTTTTTTTTTTTTTTTTAATTTTAATACAATAGAGATGGGGTCTCACTATATTGCCTAGACTGGGATCCTGGGCAAATGCAATCCTTCCACCTTGGGCTCCCAAAGTGCTGGGATTCCAGGCATGAGCCGCCATGCCCAGCCCAGGCTGTGTCTTCGTTTCCGCTTTTCCATTACCCTGGTGCATAGGTCTTTCTTTGCATGCATTCCTGAGTGCATGTGCAGCATAGACTCCCAGAAGCAGAGTCAGCTGGGTCAAAGGGATGTGGTTGGTTTTTTTTTTCTTTTTTTTTTAGACGGAGTTTCGCTCTTGTTACCCAGGCTGGAGTGCAATGGCGCGATCTCGGCTCACCGCAACCTCCGCCTCCTGGGTTCACGCAATTCTCCTGCCTCAGCCTCCTCAGTAGCTGGGATTACAGGCACGCGCCACCATGCCCAGCTAATTTTTTGTAGTTTTAGTAGAGACGGGGTTTCACCATGTTAACCAGGATGGTCTCGATCTCTTGACCTCGTGATCCACCCACCTCGGCTTCCCAAAGTGCTGGGATTACAGGCGTGAGCCACCGCGCCTGGCCCCATTCTCAGTTTTTAATCATAGTCAATCTGCAGCTTCCGGATACTGTAGCCCACATGCATGAGCTTGGAGGCCCTCCCGAGCAGCCCATCCAGCTGGATGGAGCACACACAGGTCTCCAGATGGGCCATGTCCCTCTCATCGTCCCAAGACTTCACGTCCAGCAGGATAGAGGATTTGGCCACCAGCACAACTTCTTGGACTTTTCTTTTTGAGACGTAGTCTCGCTTTATCGCCCAGGCTGGAGTGCAGTGGCTCGATCTCGGCTCACTGCAACCTCTGCTTCCCAGGTTAAAGCGATTTTCCTACCTCAGCCTCCCGAGGAGCTGGGATTAGAGGCATGAGCCACCTCACCTGGCTAATTTTGTATTTTTAGTAGCGACAGGGTTTCATGACGTTGGCCAGGCTGGTCTTGAACTCCTGACCTAAGGTGATCCACCCACCTGGACTCCCAAAGTGCTGGGATTACAGGCGTGAGCCACTGCGCCCCGCCTTCTTGTCCTTCTTCTCCGTGGGCCGCCACAGCTGCTCCTCCTGCAGCCGCGCTGCCTCCCTATCCTCATATCATTGTTGCTGACAAACAGGTCAAAGCCATCATGTTCGGCAGGCTCGGCTTCCAGCTTGGAGACACACGGTAGGCTGCCTGCAGCTCCTGCATTACGCCCGCGCGGGAGGGGGTTCCACTTCCAGGCTCGCGATCGGGACCACCAGCTCATGGTGGTTTGCGCTGGGGCCGCTGGAGGCCCCGGGGTCTGAGCTTCCGGCCAGGGATTTCTGGATGTTCTCTCTCACCCTTGCAATATCACAGAGGATCACGCTTGCTCTGATCTGGCGGGAGGTGCCGGCCACAGCAGGCCCATTCATCTGCCCATAGAATTTCCTTTCTGCATCGTTGTATTTGAACTTGTCAAACTAGATCTTCTTATGTACTAGGAAGTTTATACCTATTCTTCTGATGCCAGCCAAGGACATGGTGACCAGAGAGGAGGAATCGGTGGGCACCAGATGCCCGAGGAAAGGGCAGGGGTGTGGGTCTTTACATTTTAGTAACAAAACAAAACAAAACAGTAACTTGCCCTCATGGAAGGAGTCTAAGCAAAAGTGGATGTAGTCAGAGGCATGTGCCCTGCTCGATTGCTATACAGCAGTTTCTTGTTTCCATTCTCTAATCTCAGATGGTGAAAGAGAGAGCTTGGCTCGGTGGAGCGAGAGAGAGAGATACCTGGAGAGGTGGCAAGGGACCAAGCCACACGGGCCCCTCAGTGCGAAGCGAGGAGCTTGCTGGAGCCGTGGAGGGTTAGAGGCAGAGGAGGGATGCAGTCAGCTGGGGGTGTGGTGGGAACAGCCATTGAATGGCTGCCTGGCCCTCAAGGGGTCTGGGCCCTGACCTAGCCCTGACCTCTTTGCTCCCCTCTCACCCACAAGAGTGGGCCTCTGAGTCTGGGGCCTGGGGCAGACAAACCTGTCCTGCAGCCGCCTGGGTGAGGCCACACCGCTGCCGATCTGACTGAGCCACACCCTGCAGGTATGTGGTCAGACGGAGCCAGAAAGCCGAGTGGCAGATGTGGGTCAGAGATGGCAGCCTGCCTACCTGACTGCCCAGAGGGCAGAGGTCAGATCAACCACCCAGCCCCCCATCTGGCAAGTCCTGGCCTTTTTTTGGCGGGGGCAGGAGGGACAGGGTCTTGCTGTTGTCCAGGCTGGAATGCAGTGGCACCATCACAGCTCACTGCAACCCCTACCTCCTGGGTTCAAGCAATCTTCCTCCCTCAGCCTCCCAAGTAGCTGGGACTACAGGTGCAAACCACTATGCCCAGCTGATTTTTATACATTTTTTGGAGAGATGAGGTCTCACTATGTTGGCCAGGCTGGTCTTAAACTCCTGGCCTCAAGCAATCCTCCTGCCTCAGCCTCCCAAAATGCTGGGATTACAGGTGTGAGCCACTGCACCCAGCTCTGGCCTGTCTTAACTGCTCAGATAAAGGTTGAAAATATTTAGTAGAATAATTCCCTTTTCATTGAACATTTTATATCTAGCAGTGACATGTTAATTAAGATTTATTTCTTGATTTTTGTTGGAGGACACAGGCAGTAATCATCATAGAATATTTGGAAAATACCAAAATGCCCAAGTAATTACATAAAAATCCCCTGCAAATGTGTCCTCTTCCTCAATAACCTTTGGAAGACCTTCTTTAAAAAATGCAAGCATGGGCTGGGCGCGGTGGCTCACGCCTGTAATCCCAGCACTTTGGGAGGCCGAGGCGGGTGGATCACGAGGTCAAGAGATCGAGACCATCCTGGTCAACATGGTGAAACCCCGTCTCTACTAAAACTACAAAAAAAAATCAGCTGGGCATGGTGGCGCGTGCCTGTAATCCCAGCTACTCAGGAGGCTGAGGCAGGAGAATTGCCTGAACCCAGGAGGTGGAGGTTGCGGTGAGCCGAGATCGCGCCATTGCACTCCAGCCTGGGTAACAAGAGC
>NW_022437008.1:5546926-5559712 GCF_009761245.1 Sapajus apella
AAAAAAAAAAAAAAAAAAAAATGCAAGCATGCACATACTTATATTTTTATCAGAGGAGGAATCATACTTGGCATGCTATATTGTAATTTGTTTTTCTCATGTCACCATTTCCCAAATATTTTTTTCATGCCATTAAATATTCTTTTGCAGTGGTTTTTTTTTTTTTTTTTGAGATGGAGTCTCGCTCTGCCACCCAGGCTAAACTGCAGTGGCACGATTTTGGCTCACTGCAACCTCTGCCTCCCAGATTCAACCATTACTTTTTTACCACTATGTGGTAAAAAAGGCTGGACAGAGCATAGTTAATTTACCCAGTTCCCTACTGATGGTCATTTAGGTTAGTGTAATGAACATCCTCACATGGGCTTTCCAGTTATTATGACATCTTTTTATAATCAACTCGCATACAGCTGTCTCCTGTAAAAATTATTTATTATGCTGGGCATGGTGGCTCACACCTGTAATCCCAGCACTTTGGGAGGCTGAGGTAGGTGGATCACCTGAGGTCGGGAGTTGGAGACCAGCCTGACCAACAAGGAGAAATCCTGTCTCTACTAAAAATACAAAATTAGCTGGGCATGGTGGCGCATGCCTGTAATCCCAGCTACTCAGGAGACTGAGGCAGGGGAATCACTCGAACCCGGGAGGTGGAGGTTCCGGTGAGCCGAGATTGCATCACTGCACTCCAAACCGGGCAACAAGAGCAAAATTCTGTCTCAAAAAATTATTTATTATAATTATTTATTTATATGTATGTGTGTATGTGTGTGTGTGTGTGTGTGTGTGTGTGTGTGTGTGTTTTTTGAGACTGAGTCGAGCTCTGTAGCCCAGGCTGGAGGGCAATGGTTCGATCTGGGCTCACTGCAACCTCTGCCTCCTGAGTTCAAGCAATTCTCCTGATTCAGCCTCCCGAGTAGCTGGGACTACAGGTGCCCACCACCATGCCTGGGTACTCTTGCATTTTTAGTAGAGACAGGGTTTCACCATATTGACCAGGCTGGTCTCGAACTCCTGGCCTCAAGTGATCTGCCTGCCTCGGCAAGTGCTGGGATTGCAGGTGTGAGCCACTGTTCCCGACCACAATTTGATTCTTAATGGTTTGCTGTCATGGACCCCTTAGAGAACTTGCTGGAAGCTGTATCCTTAGCAGAAGGATGTTTATCACCTATGAGTCTCAAGAGCCTGGTACCTGGATTTTCCTTTAATAAACAACTCCCCTTCCAACACGGCCACTGCATGCACCCTTAGCAGGGTCAGCAAGCCAGGTGCCATCCCTTTCCCAACCTAATGATGGGCCTAGAACCTAAGCCAAGACGGCGAGATTCAACTCTGGACCTTGGCTACAGCCCTTGGGAGAGAGGCTCTTTCTCTCTGTTGCATTGCTTAGTCATAAAGATCTAAGTCTGGAGTTGCCAGAGAAATCCTGTCTGAGAATGAAGCAGGTTTCCTGGACACTTAGATTGAACACCTAGATCCAGACATGCCTGAAGCTAGCCCCATTGACTCAGTTACGTGAGCTGATAAATTCCATTTTATGCTTCAGTCAGTGACAGTTGGGTTTCTGCCACTTCCATCAGAACAGTTTTTTTTTCCTTTGGAGACAGGGCCTCGCTTTGTCACCCAGGTTGGAGTGCAATGGTGCAATCTTGGCTCAACTTCCACCTCCTGGGTTCAAGAGATTTGTCTGCCTCAGCCTCCAGAGTAGCTGGGATTAGAGATCTGTACCACCTCATCTGGCTGATTTTTGCTTTTTTGTAGAGATGGCCGGGGGGAGGGTCTCACCATTTTGGCCAGGCTGGTCTCGAACTTGTGACCTCAGGTGAACTGCCCACCTTGGCCTCCCAAAGTGCTGGGATTACAGGCGTGAGCCACTGCGCCCGGCCTAGAACAGTTCTTGTTCATTCTCCCTTGACCCAAAAGAAAACAAACTCATTCACTCATTCATCCATTCATTATTTATTATCTAAGAAGTGCTCAGCCCCATGCTGGGTGATGATGGGGATAGTAAAGTGACCATGACAGGCTCTCACAGCAATCGAGGCTTCCAGAGCTTAAATGACAATCACAAACAGCAAGAACGGTGTTGACAAAGCAAATGACATTCAGCAAAAATGGCGACACCTGCTGTGAAGGAGGAGCTCAGAGAGCTACAAGAGCTGGGATCAGGGAGAGGTCCCTTGAAAGATGGGCAGGAACCAGCCGATGGGAATGAGGTCAAGGGCCAAGGGTCCATGCACACAAGCCTTGGGTTTCAGGGCACACCTGAGGCACAGTAGGACTCAGGAACCCAGAAAAAGATCCTGGATGTGGAAGGAGGGAGGGGCTAGGGAGGTCGGGAGGGGAGAGGTGAGGCAGCCATCCAGGCCCCAGTGGAGGAAGCAGGAGGAGGCGGAGGAGGCAGAGCAGGCCAGGGCGCGTATATGGCCTTCCCATCTTGTCCCTCAGAGCGTGGTGTAGAAATACATAGCTATCAGCATGACCGGGAGCTGGCAAGGAGGCAGCGAGATGAGGGCACTCCACCCCTCATCCCCAGCCCACCCGGCCTGTGGGCTCCCCGCCTCTCACCGTCCACATCAGGATGGCAAACCCAAACCATGAGATGCCCCACGTGTAGCTGTCGATGGCATGGCCGATGTGCTCGAAGCAGCCCTGAGCAGGGGGTGGGGGAGTTTTGAGAAGAACGACCATGAGGCTGGCTGATGAAGGCGAGAGTCAATGTGCGCCTTCCCTGAGCCTCAGTTTTCTCACCCGTGCAATGGGGACCATGGCACTATCCACCTCCTCAGGTGGTTTTGGGGCCCCAGGGAGCTGATGTTGAACCCAAGCCCTGAATAAGTAGGTGCTGCCTGCTGATGGCTATGACAGTCTGAGAGTGATTTTGCTTACAGCTGGCTTTCCTTTTTTTTTTTTTTTTTGAGTCTCTGCTGCCCAGGCTAGAGTGCAGTGGCACCATCACAGCTCACTGCAGCCTCGACCTCCTAGGCTCAAACGATCCTCCTGCCTTAGCTTCCCCAGGAGCTGGGATTACAGGCGCACACCACTACTCCTGGCTAATTTTTTGTAGTTTTGTGTAGACACTGGGTCTTGATATGTTACCCAGGCTGGTCTTGAGCTCCTGACCTCAAGCGATCCTCCTGCCTTGGCCTCCCAAAGTGCTGGGATTACAGGCGTGAGCCACTGTGCTCAGCCCTATTGTTTTGTTTTCTTTTGTTTGATGATTTGTTTGGTTTGAGACGGAGTTTCACTCTGTCGCCCAGGCTGGAGTGCAGTGGTGCAATCTTGGCTCACTGCAAACTTTATCTCCTGGGTTCAAGTGATTCTCCCACCTCAGCCTTCTGAGTAGCTGGGATTCCAGGCACATACCACTGTGCCCGGATAATTTTTGTATTTTTACTAGAGATGGGGTTTTGCCATGTTGGTCAGGCTGGTCTCAAACTCCTGACCTCAAGTGATTTGTACACCTAGGCCTCCCAAAGTTCTGGGATTACAGGAGTGAGCCATTTCGCCCAGCCCTATTGTTGCTCTTATTCCTGGACAAGCTGAGAAAAGTAGCAGGTGCCAGGTCTGGATCAGACGGACCCTGGGTGCATCCTGCTGACTTGAGAGAGAGTTGGGAGAGCATGAGAAAATCAGAGAGGGGTCTCAGCACAGTGGCTCACCAGCCTGGCCAACATGGTGAAACCCCATCTTTACCAAAAACACAAAAATTAGCTGGGAGGGTAGCATGCCCCTGTGATCTCAGCTGCTCTGGAGGCTGAGGTGAGAGAATTGCTTGAACCGGGAGGCAGGGGCTGCAGTGAGCCAAGAGTGAGCCACTGCACTCCAGCCTGGGCGACAGAGCAAGACTCGGTCTCAAAAATATAAAAGAAAAGAAAAACAAGAAAATCAGAGAGGGGAGGAGGAGAGGGAAAAAGCTAGACAGCCAGCCAGAAAGGGAGAAGGACATAGAATCAGAGAGGGAGCAGTGACCAGAGGAAGACAGACAGATGGACAGACAGGTGCAGCAGGGCAGAGGGCCACACCTTGGTGAACAGGTAGTCCATGTGGCCCAGGCGGCAGCCCTCCTCATTGAGGGGGATGAAGTTTCCCGTCCGGCGACAGCACAGTGGGGGCCAGGGGAACACCACCTCCGGAGTGGCTGCCCGGAAAGCTGATGTGAAGTTCACCCAGTCCATGGGACCAGATGTGCCACAGCATTCTTGCTGGAGAGAAAGGCGGAGGGTCAGGCAGGCCCGGGCTCAGAGAGGACAGTCACTTGCCTGAAGTCACACAGCAAAGAGAGGCAGGGCTGGCCTTTGACACAGCTGGAGCCAACTTCCCCATGTCCTGGACCTCCAAGCGAGTGTGTCAGGTGGTATCTGTGTGTGTGAGCACGGAGCAGACGATATTTGTCCCAGGACCATGAGGCTCATGGGGGATTTGGATCAAACCCGCACCTCTGACTTATTTTCAAATATTTTTGCCGGGTGCAGTGTCTCACGCTGGTAATCCCAGAATTTTGGGAGGCCAAGGCAAGTGGATCACCTGAGGTCAGGAGTTCAAGACCAGCATGAGCCACATGATAAAACCCCATCTCTGCTGAGAATACAAAATTAGCCGGGTGTGGTGGTGCGCGCTTGTAATCCCAGCTACTCGGGAAGCTGAGCCAGGAGAATTGCTTGAACCCAGGAGGCAGAGGCTGCAGTGAGCAGAGATCATGCCACTGCACTCCAGCCTGGGAATCAAGAGCGAAACTCCGTCTCAAAAAATACAATAAAATATTTTTATCAACAATTATGCTGATGAAATGACACAAAAAGGACAGACGTCTGGCTTTTCCTGGCCTTGGTAAGAAATCCAGGTGTTTTATTTGTGGCTCCTGAATCAGGAAAACATAGGTTTGGGAATCCTTCAAACATGGGTTCAAATCCTGGCTAGCAAGAGGACTTGGGTTTTCCTTGAGTCCTCAATTTCTTCCTTTTTTTTCTGCAAGAGAGTCTCCCTCTGTCGCCCAGGCTGGAGTGCAGTGGCATGGTCTCAGCTCACTGCAAACTCCGCCCCCTGGGTTCAAGCCATTCTCCTGCCTCAGCCTACCGAGTAGCTGGAATCACAGGTGTGCGCCACTATACCTGACTAATTTGTGTATTTTTTGTAGAGACAGGATTTTACCATGTTGGCCAGGATAGTCTCGAACCCGTGGCCTCAAGTACTCTGCCCACCTCAGCCTCCCAAAGTGTTGGTATGATAGGTGTGAGCCATGAGCCACTGCATCCGGCCAATCTTCCTCCTCCGATGCAATATCAAGTTGGATTTGACGAAGAGTGTATCTCTTCAAACCTGGCAGTCTGAGTTTGAGTCCTTCCAGGTCTGTGACCTGCCAGCTGTGTGACCTCATCCAAGATATTCAACCTCTTTCTTTGGCCTCCTCATCACTAAAAAGGCGATCTCCCTTATGGCATGGTAGTGAGGATTAAATAAGCTCTGAAAGTGCTTTGAGGCCAGGCACTGGTGACTCATGCCTGTAATCCCAGCCGTTTGGGAGGCCAAGGCGGGAGAATCACTCGAATCCTGAGCCCAGGAGTTCGAGACCAGCCTAGGCAATAGAGCAAGACCCTGTCTCCACAAAAAAACAATTTAAAAAACTTAGCCGGGTGTGGTGGGGTGCACCTGTTTTCCCAGCTACTTGGGAGGTGGAGGCGGGACGATCACTAGAGCCCAGGAGTTGGAGGCTGCAGTGAGCTATGTTCACCCCATGCACTCCAGCCTGAGCAACAGGGCAAGAATCCATCTCAAAATATGAAAATACAAGTCCTCTGAACAGTGTTAAACAAAGTTAGTGCTCCGCGAATGGTGCCGTTACTATCATTGTTATTACTGTCAACATTTCTCTTGAGCGGTATGTGTAGGCTAAGGGGAGGGGCTCTGGAGCCAGGCTGCCGGTTCCAATCCCAGCTCTACGGCATGGCCTCGCGCAAGGGACTTTCTCTTTCTGGGCCTGTTTACTCACCTGGAGAACGGTGATGGATGACCGCAGCCCTGCTCGCCTGGCCATCTCATGAGTAATGTCTTTTTTTTTTTGAGACGGAGTTTCGCTCTTGTTACCCAGGCTGGAGTGCAATGGCGCGATCTCGGCTCACCACAACCTCCACCTCCTGGGTTCAGGCAATTCTCCTGCCTCAGCCTCCTGAGTAGCTGGGATTACAGGCACGCGCCACCATGCCCAGCTAATTTTTGTATTTTTAGTAGAGACAGGGTTTCACCATGTTGACCAGGATGGTCTCGATCTCTTGACCTCGTGATCCACCTGCCTCGGCCTCCCAAAGTGCTGGGATTACAGGCTTGAGACACCGTGCCCGGCGAGTGATGTCTTTAAGGCACTCACTCCTCTACAAGAGGAAATAGCGGGAGCCCCAGGCCCTCCCAGCACCGGTCCACCGCGCCCACCTCAATCATGACGCGGTCCCAGAGGCGGGTCAGCTCCTGGCCCTGTTCGGTGTCCGCGCTGTAGAAGGTCAGCATCTGCTTGGTGATCAGGGATGGATTAGACACCATCTGCAGGGAGCCGGAAGAACAGGGGCCCGCAGGGCTGTTGGGTGGGGAGCCGGGGCGGCCTCTGACCCGCCGCGCCGGACCCTCGCCCCTCCCACACAGGTCAGGCCCCTCCCCGGGCCTCGCCCCGCTCACGTAGTCACGGTGGGTATAGGACGTGATGCAGGAGGCGCACTCGAAGATGAAGACAATGAGCATGAGCACCAGGTACTGGGGAGATCAGAGGGAGGATGGCGCGTTGGGCAGAGCCGGTGAAGCCACACCCCCACCAGGGACGAATCGTTGTGGAAATGCAACTTTTTAAAAAGTTTAGGGCAGTGTGAATGGTAGCATCTGTAATATATGGTGGGTATTCAGGTGTTCGCTGTATAAGTCTTCCAACTTTTCTGTGTTTGAAATATTTAATTATTTTTGAGACAGGCTGGGCATGGTGGGTGGCTCACGCCTGTAATCCCGGCACTTTGGGAGGCCAAGGGGGCCATCACCTGAGGTCAAGAGTTCGAGACCAGCCTGGCCAACATGGTGAAACCTCATCTCTACTAAAAATACAAAACTTCGGGCCAGGCATGGTGGCTTACCCCTGTAATCCCAGCACTTTGGGAGGCCGAGGCGGGTGGATCACTTGAGGTCACGAGTTCATGACCAGCTCGGCCACCATGGCAAAACCCCATCTCTATTAAAAATACAAAGATTAGCTGGGCATGACGGCATGTGCCTGTAGTCCTAGCTACTCGGGAGGCTGAGTAGGAGAAGCGCTTGAACCCAGGAGGCAGAGGCTGCAGTTAGCCAAGATCACACCACTGCACTTCAGCCCAGGCGACACAGTGAGACCCTGTCTCTTAAAACAAAACAAACAAACATAATACGATGTTCTCAGATAAACAGAGACATGTGACACAGACTAGGTGTTGGAAGATATAAAGGAACTTGGGTGAATTTGGTGGATTGTGTCAACGACATGGAGGGTGGGAGAAAAAGAAAGCTCAATAGCTGATGTTTGTTGAAAATTCTTTTCCTAGCCTCCCCTGCACCTTCACCCATAAAGCAACAGGAGGTTGCATGCGGATGTGTGAACTCCGCTGCTGGGAGACGGGATGACATCACACAACACACCTGACTGCTTTAAAACAATGTGCTTATCACTCAGAAATGTGCACTCCAGTATTTACAGGAAAGTGACTTGGCATCCAGAATGTGCTTCAAGATACCCAGAAGAAAAGTGTGGGAGAAGGGGGGTGGAGGAGACAATGTGGGCGGTCCGCGGCTGATGTTGCTGGGCAGGTGAGAGGTGTGCGGGGCTCAGACACCACATACTCTAGTCTAGTCCACAATCGAAATTTCCCATAAGACACCTGGAAAGAAAGGCTGGGTGCGGTGCCTCACGCCTGTAATCCCAGCACTTTGGGAGGCCGAGTTGGGAGAATCATTTGAGCCAGGAGTTCAAGACCAGCCTGGGCAACATAGTGAGACGCCCCCCATCTTTACCAAAAACAAAAAACAAAAATTCAGCCCTGCTACTCAAGTCCTCCTGCTGTGCAGAGCCTGCTTCTCTCCCTGTGCCCTGGTTTCTTTGTGAAACGGGTACCTGCTGGGCCTGGGTTATTGGGCTGTGGGAAGACTGAGTGAGAGATGCCTGGATGCCTGAGTGTAGCACCGTGGGGAACTCGTGCTGGTGGCTGGCGAGGCACCTGCCACTGAACTGGCTCCCAGTGTCCCTCTCCCCCCTCCCCCAGGCCTTACCGTGAGGACCATGGAGCGGCGACGGCAGAGCGCGGCGCCGACACCAAAGCTGGCGACCACGAAGAAGGAGAAGCCACAGAAGATGGCGATCCAGGCACCAGCGAAAACGTCATCCTTGCCCGAGACGCCCATCAGTGGGTACACGCGGTACTGGTCAGTTGTCACCCATACTGTCTCGGCAAACAGGGCCAGGCCTGACAGCTGACAGAGCGGCGGGTTAGAAAGGTCTGCTCGGGACCAACAGCCCTGGCACCAGGCATCTCCAAGAGCAAGTTCCTTCCCCATTCGGAGCCTCCACCGCCCTCTCAGTAAAGCAGGCAAAGACCTCCCCTTCCATGAGCAGTGATGAGGGTGAACAGAGGCCAGGAGAGAAGAGGTGGCCCAGCCGACCTCCGACCCCCATACCCCAGCTGCCAGTTGCCTCAAGGATGAAAGGCTGGAGCCGCAGCCTGGCACAGAGAAGACAGTCGGTCCATCTGCCCTCCCTTGACGGTGCTGTTATTCCCCGAGGAGGCGACATGGCCATGGCCATGAAAATTACAAATATGCCAGGCAAGGTGGCTCACCCCTATAATCCCAGCATACTGTGTGAGGCCGAGGTGGGAGGATCGCTTGAGCCCAGGAGTTTGAGACCAGCCTGGGCAACATAGTGAGAGCCCATTTCTACAAAAAATAAAAAATTTAGACAGATGTGGTGATGTGCACCTGTAGTCCCAGCTACTCAGGGGGCTAATGAGCGGGAGGATCAGTTGAGCCCAGGAGTTGGAGGCTGCAGTGAGCTAGGATCACACCACTTTATTGCAGTCTGGGCAACAGAGATAGACCCTGCCTCTAAAACAAACACAAGGCCAGGCGAGGTGGCTCACCCCTGTAATCCCAACACTTTGGAAGGCTGGGGCAGGCAGATCACCTGCGGTCAGAAGTTTGAGACCAGCCTGGCCAACATGGTGAAACCCTGTCTCTGCTAAAAATACAAAAAGTAGCTGGGTGTGGTGCCACATGCCTGTACTCCAATATGGAGAAACCCTGTCTCTACTACAAAATACAAAATTAGCTGGGCATGGTAGCACGTGCCTGTAATCCCAGCTGCTTGAGAGGCTGAGGCAGGAGAATCACTTGAGCCCAGAAGTCGGAGGTTGCAGTTAGCTGAGATTGGCCATTGCACTCCAGTCTGGGTGACAGAATGAGACTCCGTTTCAAAAAAAAAAAAAAAAAAAAAACGAAAACAAAACAAGCACAAAACCAAAACCCAACGTTAATTGAAAGAAAGACGCTGTCATCTTTCCCTCTTGTGGCCTCCTATGCACCAGGGGGTTGCATTATGTCCACAGTGATGCTGACGGTGATAGCCAGCATTGGTTGGGCACTTTCCCTGAGCTGAGGGCCAGGCATGGATCAATCCACATGTCAACAGCCCCCACACAATGACATAATCTACAGATGAGGAAAGAAGGCACAGAGAGGGACAGTCACTTGCTAAGGTCATAGAGCTGGGGAGAGGCAGAGCTGGGGTGTAGATCCACGCTGCGCTGACAGCTGAGTCTGCCCTCAAGGCAGTTCTGGACCCTCGTCCCCCACCCTGAGCTCAGGACTGCCCCCTCCCCACCACACACCCACTCCGCTCCCAGCACCAGGGCGAGTCTCACCAGAATAATGATGTTGCCCACGACGAGCAGGCCCACCACAACTGGAGAACCCTTCTCGGCCTCTGCTGCCGCTGCAGACGCCATCATTCTGCCCGGGACACAGGAGCAGGATGAGACCAGGAGTATAAAGGACTAGCCAGACCCCCAGCTCCGAGCCTCCCCAGCTGTGAGGGCTTGCTCCAGCTCTCTGCAGGGCCCAGGCTGGTACCGCTGTGCCCACAGTTCTGGCATTTTGCAGAAGAGGACACCTGGGCTCCGGTGGGGCAGTCACTGGCCCGAACCAGGCACTGCCGCTCCTGAGCCTCAGATCCCCCATACTGCACCCAGATTCCCAGAGCCCCCTCCTCACCTTCTGTCCCTGGAGCCTCTCTGGCCAGCCCCACCCACTGTGGCTCCATATATATGCCCAGGCCCCTCCTTGGGCCGGTCTCCCAGGAAGGAAGGAGGGTGTGTGTGTGGTGTCGGGGGGTGGACAAGAGGCCGAGCCGGCAGACCAGAATGGGTGAACAGCTTTGATGGGCTCCCTGCCACCCCCATGATTTATAGACCTGAAATTCCAGATTGTGCAGGACCCATGGCCTCTGGGTCCCAGGCTCCCATAGTGGTGGAGGGGTTGGGGATGGAGGGGTGTGAGCACCACCTGCTATCTCTCTTGCCAGGACATGGGTCATCCTGGGAGCAGGAGCAAGATCCAAATCAGGGTGGGGTGTGGTGGCTCAGGCCTGTAATCCCAGCACTTTGGTAAACTAAGGTGGGTGGATCGCTTGAACTCAGTAGTTTGAGACCAGACTGAGTAACATGGTGAAACCCTGGTTCTACAAAAAATACAAAAAAAATTAGCCTGTCGTGGTGGCTCCTGCCTGTGGTCCTAGCTACTCGGGAGGCTGAGGTGGGAGGATCGCTTGAACCTGGACAACAGAGGTTGCAGTGAGCCGAGGTCATGCCATTGCACTCCAGCTTGAGTGACAGAGCCAGGCCCTTTCTCTAAGAAAAAAAAAATTCACTTTGGACCCATAGATGGGTCTTGAATCCCAAAAGTGCCTCTTCTGCTGTGTGGCCTTGGACAGGTGGCTGCTCCTCTGAGAGGCTGGGAGGCCGTGGGGAGGTCCAGGCAGGGACCCCTGCCGGCCCCAGGGCTGGACCAAGGCAGAGCAGTGGGGAGATGAGGGGACAGGTGGAAGGGGTGCTTAGGAGGCTGATTACATAGGCGGTGGGCTAAGGCAGAAGGATGGCACCCAGGATAGGTGTGTGAGGGGAGTCTGCGATGAGTACAAGCGGGAGAAGAACGTGCTAGAAGATGAGAGGGGGCACACTGGGCTTGGTTGCAGAAAAGTCCCCGTTGCCCCGAACACACACAGAGCAAGCAGAGACATTTATTTCTTCAGGCTGCAGAAAGAAAGAGACCTAGGCTCAAATCCCGGTTCCGCCTTTGCATTTGCCCATCTGCGAAATGGGTATCATGAGACCGCTTCCGGGGAGGATGGGGACGCAGCCAGCGCTTGTCCCCTGGGGCTGGTACTGCGGGCGGCCGCGCCCCGAGGCCTGCTCCGGAGACGCGGCGGTCTCTCCAATGCCGCCCCCTCGCGGCGCACGGCTGGCTCTGCAGGCGAAAATGGTGGGGCCTCCCAACACCGTCGCCGGAATTTCTCATCCCCAAAGCTAGGCGGTTTATTGCCTCTCCTGTTGGAGCCATGGCTCCCCCTTGCGGTGTCTGCGAACTCGGCAAACAAATGACACTGGCTTGGAAATAAGATACATGAGATGTTTTCCAATTCAAATAGTTAATTTGGTTTTACTTAACCCACTTTAGATTTTAAAATAGTTTTCCTGAAAATGGATGGGGGGATGGGTCTACGTTGCCCAGACTGGTCTCAAACTCCTGGCCTCAAGTGATCCTCCCGCCTCAGCCTCCCAAAGTGCTGGGATTATAGGCGTGAACCACTGCGCTTGAACAGTTTTTTAAATCTATATGTATATTAAAGAAAATATAAATAATGTACATGAGCAAAGTACACAAGTACACTTTAAAAGTCTGGGCTTAAATAATTTGCAAAATAATAAGGCCATGCTAATAAGTGTACTTTTTTTTTTTTGGAGACAGAGTCTCACTCTGTTGCCCAGGCTGGAGTGCAATGGCTCTATCTCTGCTCACTGCAACCTCCACCTCCGAGGTGCAAGCGATTCTGCTGCCTCAGCCTCCTGAGTAGCTGGAATTACAGGTGCACACCACCACGCTCAGCTAATTTTTGAATTTTTTCAGCAGAGATGGGGTTTCACCATGTTGGCCAGGCTGGTCTCAAACTCCTGACCGCAAGTGATCCGCCCACCTCAGCCTCCCGAAGTGCTGGGATTACAGGCATGAGCCACAGCGCCTGGCCAATATTTTCATTTTCAGGTAGTTGGTAACTGTTAAAATTTGCAAGTTATATAAAATGTCCAATCAAAGCAAAACAATCAATGGGGCGTTAACATGCCGCCAGTCATAAAGGGTATCTATTCCGCTCTGAAACAGAAAGCTGGTGTACTTTGAGGTCAAACTTGAATTTTCATGATTATTTCTTACTGTTACAGAAGTCAGTCTTCAAAACAATAAATGTTGAGGTACTAATTACTTCTTTAAAAAAATTACAATGGCCGGGCGTGGTGGCTCAAGCCTGTAATCCCAGTAATTTGGGAGGTCGAGGCGGGTGGATCACGAGGTCAAGAGATCGAGACCATCCTGGTCAACATGGTGAAACCCCGTCTCTACTAAAAATACAAAAAATCAGCTGGGCATGGTGGCGCGTGCCTGTAATCCCAGCTACTCAGGAGGCTGAGGCAGGAGAATTGCCTGAACCCAGGCTGGAGTGCAATGGCGCGATCTCGGCTCACC
>NW_022437008.1:5559812-5573531 GCF_009761245.1 Sapajus apella
AAAAAAAAAAAAAAAGAAAAGAAAAAGATTAGAAGATTAGAACATGTGGAAAAACACAGATTGGGCATGGTGGTTTAGGCCCGTAATCCCAGTACTACTTTGGGAGGCTTTGGAAGGCGAATCACCTGAGCTCAGGAGTTTGAGCCCAGCTTGGGCAACATGGTGAAGCCCTGTCTCTATCAAAAACAAACAAATAAAAAGCTGGCTGGGAATGAGATCATGCCACTACACACCAGCCTGGGTGACAGGGTAAGATCCTATCTCAAAAAAAAAAAAAAAGGTGAAAGGGGTAATTAAATATATATTTTCTCTCTCTTTTTTTTTTTTTTTTGAGATGGAGTGTCGCTCTTGTTGTCCAGGCTGGAGTGCAATGGCACAATCTTGGCTCACCACAATCTCCATCTTCCAGATTCAAGCGATTCTCCTGCCTTGGCCTCCTGAGTAGCTGGGATTACAGGCATGCACCACCATTCCTGGCTAATATTTTGTATTTTTAGTAGAGACAGGGTTTCTTCATGTTAGTTAGGCTGGTCTCAAACTCCTGACCTCAGGTGATCTGCCCACCTCGCCCACCCAAAGTGCTGGGATTACAGGCGTGAGCCACCGCATCCTAAATATCCATTTTCAAATCTGCCCGCATGGAAATTATATTCCAGTGGTGCAGTGATGAAGGATACTTGGCATATTAGTGGTAAGTGCTTAAGAAACAAAAGGAATGAAGGGGCACAAAGTGGGAGGAGTTGAAGTTGTAGGCTGAGTGGTCAGGCAAGGCCTCGCTAAATGAAGACCTGAAGGTGGTGAGGGGGTGAGCCTGTGGGCAGCTGGTGGACAAACATTACAGGCCGAGTAAACAGCAAGGATAAAGGACTCGGGCTGGAGCCAGCCTGGTGTGACGAAATACTTCATTTGCTCACAGAGTTTCTGCACACTAAAGAGGACAGTGTGGCAGGGACTGTGTGAGCAAACGGAAATAGATCAGGGAGTAAATAGGCACCAGATCAATATATTTACAAATACTTCTAGATGCAAGGGCTATCTCTAAAGGAATGTACAGGAAGCATTGGCATGGGTGGCAGCCCCTGGGCAGAACTGGGTGGCTGGACACAGGGAGTTTAGCACCTTGACTTTACTGGCTGTCCTATTTCACTTGAAATTTGTGTTGGCCGGGTGCAGTGCCTCATGCCTGTAATCCCAGCACTCTGGGAGGCTGAGGTGGGCAGATCATCTAAGGTCAGAAGTTGGGAGACCAACCTGGCCAACATGACGAAATCTTGTCTCAACTAAAAGTACAAAAATTAGCCAGGTGTGGTGGCGGGCGCCTGCAATCCCAGCCACTCAGGAGGCTGAGGCAGGAGAATTGCTTGAACCTGGGAGGTGGAGGCTGCAGAGAGCTGAGATCATGCCACTGCACTCCAGCCTGGGGAAAAAAAACAAACAGGTATCTGGAGGCTGGAGAGTAGTTTGAACCCAGGAGGCGGAGGTTGCAGAGAGCTGAGATGACGCCACTGCACTCCAGCCTGGGCAACAGAGCAAGACTCCATCTCAAAAAATAAAAAATAAATAGGTATCTCCAAGAGATACATATAGTTACTTATTTCTGAATAAAATATAATCTCCAGGATTAGCTTTAAAATGATGTACGGTGGTGGAGGGGGGAGTGAGCATTAGAGATAAAACAGATTGGTCATTTGTTGACAATTGTACACACAGCCTGCTAATTTTGTATTCTCTTTTTAGTAGAGAGGGGGTTTTTCCATGTGGTCAGGCTGGTCTTGAACTCACAACCTCAAGTGATCCGCCCACCTCTGCCTCCCAAAGTGCTGGGACAGGTGTAAACCATCGTGCCTGGCCAGGAGCTCTTTACTGCACAGGCAGTGGTTCATGCCTGTAATCCAAGCTCTTTGGGAGGCCGAGGCTGGTGGATCACCTGAGGTCAGGAGTTCGAGACCAGCCAGGCCAACATGGAAAATCCCTGTCTCTATTAAAAAGAAAATACAATATTCAACATGGTGAAACCCTGTCTCTACTAAAAATGCAAAAAATAGCCGGGTGTGGTGGCATGCCCCTATAATTGCAGCTACTTGAGAGACTGAGGTGGAAGAATTGCTTGAACCTGGGGGGCGGAGGCTGCAGTGAACTAAGATCACACCACTGCACTCCAGCCTGGACTGATTTTTTTAAAAAAATTAAATTAAAAAAAAAAAAAAAAAAAAAAAAAAAAGTTAGCCGGGCGCGGTGGCTCACGCCTGTAATCCCAGCACTTTGGGAGGCTGAGGCGGGTGGATCACGAGGTCAAGAGATCGAGACCATCCTGGTCAACATGGTGAAACCCCGTCTCTACTAAAAATACAAAACATTAGCTGGGCATGGTGGCGCGTGCCTGTAATCCCAGCGACCCAGGAGGCTGAGGCAGGAGAATTGCCTGAACCCAGGAGGCGGAGGTTGCGGTGAGCCGAGATCATGCCATTGCACTCCAGCCTGGGTAACAAGAGCGAAACTCCGTCAAAAAAAAAAAAAAAAAAGTTAAAGTTCAAAAACAAAACAGAAAAAATATTCACTGGATCCCCTTCTTGGTCAGAGCACTGATTCCAGCCAGCTTCTTGTGCAACTGCCCAGCTCATTCACATGTACAGTCTCATTTTTCCAACGAGTTTTTATTAGCAGTTAAGTCATGATTTAGGATCCCGGGGTGGGGATCACTGGGTACTAGGTCTCCCTTTACCACCCTGGGAGAAGGACAGAGGATGCAGGAGAGGGTGGTACAGCCAGTTCAGATCTTCCCGGGAAAAGTGCCATCAGCCCGCTGCTCATCCCAGTCTGTGACCTGTGGAAAGACAGTGTTACTCCCTCTGACGTGGGGAAAATGAATGGGTGGGCTTCTTATCTTCCTCACTTTGCCCACCTATTTGTTCAACCAATATCCATGGGTACCTGCTGTGTGCCAACCTCTATTCCAGGGGCCCGGGAATCAGCAGTGACCCCGAAAGACAGAAATCACTGTTCTGAATGAGCTGACATGCTGGGAGGAGAGCAAAGGGCAGGAAAACCCCAGGCCCACTGCAGAGCTGTCACTGGGGAGATCTGTCACCGTACAGAACCCCAATGGCGGGCCCTGCTTCCAGAACCTCGGGTCAACACTGTGCTGTCTGTCCAAATAGGGGAGATGGAATAGTAGCCAGCTGTGAAAAAAAAGAAGGCTGACTGATGTTCTGGCATTGTCTTCAAGATACACAGTTGAGTGCAAAAACGGTGCCAAACAGAACACACGGTGCAATCCCACCACTGACCACAGGCAGTGCTTCGTACAAGCAGTGACGGAGGCCAGGGGTGGTGACTCGGGCCTGCCATCCCAGCACCTTGGAGGGCCACTGCAGGAGGACTGCTTGAGCCCAGGAGTTTGAGACCAACCTGGATAACACAGCAAGACCCCCATCTCTACAAAAAATAAAAAAATAAGCTGGGCATGGTGGCTCATGCCTATAATTCCAGCACGTTGGGAGGCTGAGGTGGGAGGATCACTTGAGCCCAGGAGTTTGAGACCAGCCTGGTAAACATGGCAAAACCCTGTCTCTACAAAAAAATACAAAGCTTAGCCAGGCACGGTGGCATGCACCTGTGGTCCCAGCTACTAGGGAGGCTGAAGTGGGAGAACCGCTTGAACCCAGGAGTTCAGGCTGCAGTGGGCTATGTTATTACCACTGCACACTGTACTCCAGCCTGAGTGACAGAGTGAGGCTCTGTCTCTTAAAAAAAAAAAAAAAAAAAAAAAAAAAAAAAAGATGGGTCGGGCGTGGTGGCTCGAACCTGTAATCCCAGCACTTTGGGAGGCCGAGGCGGGCAGATCACAAAGTCAGAAGTTCAAGACCAGACTGGCCAACATGGTGAAACCCTGTCTCTACTAAAAAATACACAAATTAGCTGGGCATGGTGGCTCGTGCCTGTAATCCCAGCTACTTGGAAGGCTGAGGCAGGAGAATTGCTTGAATGGGGCCCAGGAGGTGGGGGTTGCAGTGAGCCGAGATCGGGCCACTGCACTCCAGCCTGGGTGACAGAGTGAGACTCCATCTCAAAAAAAAAAAAAGTTAAGGCCCATGTCAAATTTATACTCCCTAAAAGCAACACTCTACTCTTTGTGGACCTCACAGCCAGTTACAAGCATATACATTTATTTATTTATTTTAAAGATGAGGTTTCACCATGATAGCCAGGCTGGTCTTGAACTCCTGACCTCAGATGATCCACCCACCTCGGCCTCCCAAAGTGCTAGGATTACAGGCGTGAGCCACTGCACCCGGCAGCATATACACTTTTTATAAAAAGATTCTTTTTCTTTTTTTTTTAGAGATGGGGTCTCGATATGTTGCCCAGGCTGGAGTGTAGTAGGTATTCACAGGCGCGATCCCACTGCTGATCAGCACGAGAGTTTTGACCTGCTCCGTTTCCAATCTGGGCTGGTTCACCCCTCCTTAGACAACCTGGTGGTCCCGATCCCGGGAGGACCATATTGATGCCGAACTTAGTGCAGACACTGATGGGCATAGCCACTACAGCCCAGAAATCCTGGGCTCGAGGGATCCTCCCACCTCAGCCTCAGCCTCCAGAGTAGCTGGGACTACAGGCATGCGCCACTGTGCCCATTGCATATACATTTTATACACATACACACTCACATTTATATGCTATAAGGCAGGGGTCCCTGAGACCCGACCAGTACCTACCAGGTACTGTACTGGTCTGTGGCCTGTTAGGAACTGGGCCACACAGCAGGAAGTGAGTGGCGGGCAGGGAAGAGAAGCTGCCCAGTATTTACAGCCGCTCCCCAATGCTCGCATTACTGCCTGAGCTCCGCCTCCTGCCATGTCAGCGTGGCATTAGATTCTCACAAGAGTGCGAACCCCATTGTGAATTGTGCATGTGAGGGATCTAGGTTGTGCGCCTACGAGAATCCAATGCCTGATGATCTGTCACTGTTTCCTGTCACCCCAGATGGGACCAACTAGTTGCAGAAAACAAGCTCAGGGCTCCCACTGATTCTACAGTATAGTGAGTTGTATAATTATGTCATTATATAACGTAGTAATAATAGAAACAAAGTGCACAATAAACGTAATACCCCATCCACAAACCTGTCAGTGGAAAACCTGTTTTCCATGAAACCGGTCCGTGGTGCCACAAAGGGTGAGGACCACCGGGATAAGGAACAGTGGATGAAAGCATGGACAACAGAGAGGCTAAATCTGAATCCCTGCTCCATCACTTCCTAGCTGTGCAACTTTGGCCAAGTTACTCAACCTTTCCGGGCCTCAGGTTTCCAATTCTGTAAAATGAGGATACTAACAACAGTACCTGCCTCATATGGTTGTTTTAGCATGTTGAGCATATGTGATGCTAACATGGCTGGGCGTGGTGGCTCACACCTGTAATCCCAGCACTTTGGGAGGCTGAGGAGGGTGGATCACCTGAGGTCAGGAGTTTGAGACCAGCTTGGCCAACATGGTGAAACCCCATCTCTACTAAAAATACAAAAATTAGCTAGGCATAGTGGCACATGCCTGTAATCCCAGCCACTCGGGAGGCTGAGGCAGGAGAAATGCTTGAACCCGGGAGGCGGAGGTTGCGGTGAGCAGAGATTGCGCCACTGCACTCCAGCCTGGGAGACTTAGTGAGACTCTATCAAAAAAAAGGAAAAAAAAAATAGTGCTGGGCCACACACGGCAGCTCATGCCTGTAATCCCAGCACTTTGGGAGGCCGAGGCGGGCAGATCACCTGAGGTCGGGAGACCAGCCTGACCAACATGGAGAAACCCTGTCTCTACTAAAAATACAAAATTAGCTGGGTGTGGTGGCACATGCCTGTAATCCCAGCTACTTAGGAGGCTGAGGCAAGAGAATGGCTTGAACCCAGGAGGCAGAGGTTGTGGTGAGCCAAGATCACACCATCGCACTCCAGCCTGGGCAACAAGAGCGAAACTTTGTCTCAAAAAAAAAAAAGGTGGTAACAACACAGCTGGCCCATAATAAGTGCCATCTGTTCATGCTGACTTTATTTACATACACATACCATACCATAAAAACTCCGTCTCTGCAAATTGGGTCCTACTATATAAATTGTTCTGCAACTTGCTTTTCCTGTGTCTTAGCATTCTTTCTAAGTGCCAGCATGTAGATCACCACAGTCTCTATAAAGATTATCAAGATAATATTTTAACTTGGGTTATTTCCAAATATTCCCCATTACAAACAGCTCTGCAATGGGCATCTTTATACATGAAGATTTTTGTAGCATGCCTAGATATGGAACTGCCGAGTTAAAGAAGAGTAATTTTTTTTTTTATTTTGAAAGATTCGGCTGAGTACGGTGGCTCATGCCTGTAATGCCAACACTCTGGGAGGCTGAAGCAGGCAGACTGCTTTGAGCTCAGGAGTTTGAGATCAGCCTAGGCAACATGGCGAAACCCTGTTTCTACAAAAAAATACAAAAATGAGGCTGGGTGTGGTGGCTCATGCCTGTGATCCCAGCTACTAAGGAGGCTGAGGCAGGAGAATCACTTGAACCCACAAGGTGGAGGCTGCAGTGAGCCGAGATCATGCTACTGAACTCCGGCATGGGCAAAAGAGCAAGACTCTGTATCAAATAGATAGAAAGATAGATAACACCAGGCACAGTGGCACATGCCTATAGTCCCAGCTACTCAAGTGGCTGAGGCAGGAGGAACATTTGAGCCCAGGAGTTTGAGTCCAGCGTGGGCAATGTAGTGAGACGCTGTCTTTTTTTTTTAAACAAAGGGCAGGGGCATAGCAAAGAGCCATTAAATATTGACAACAGATTTGCTCAGATCACGGTTGAAAGGACTTATTGTGTTATTATTTAGAAATGCACACTGGGTCCGGGTGTGGTGGCTCACGCCTGTAATCCCAGCACTTTGGGAGGCCGAGGTGGGTGGATCATGAGGTCAGGAGTTCAAGACCAGCCTGGTCAACATGGTGAAGCCCTATCTCTACAAAAAACACAAAAAATTAGCTGGGCATGCTGGCGTGCACCTGTAACCCCAGCTACTTGGGAGGCTGGGGCAGAAGAACTGCTTGAACCTGAGAGGCAGAGGTTATACTGAGCAGAGATTGTGCCACTGCACTCCAGCCTGGGCGACAGAGCAAGACTCCGTCTCAAAAAAAAAAAAAAGAGAAGCGCACACTGAAGTAGGCAGGGGTGAAATGCCGTGTCTGGGACTTGCTTTAGAATACTTCTGCAAAGGAAAGAAAAAAAAGAAAAGGGGTACATGAAGAAACTGGAAAAATCTTGATAACTATTCACTTTGGGTAATGGATGTTTTTGGGTGTCAATGAATTATTCTCTCTACTTTGAAAATGTTCATTAAAAAAAAAGGACAGGACTGCACCAAATTGTGACTGCATAGGGATGGGAGCCCAGTGCTGAGTATGTATCTGGAGAATGCGTGAGCAAGCTACACCGAGCAAGATGCCCTGGTCACCTCAGCTGACAGCCCTGACTGGTTAAGGGGCATCAGCAGGAGAAAGGGAGGCAATTCTAGGAGGGAGGAAAGGCACTGAGTCACTCCCTCTGCCCCTCACAGATGAGCTCCCACCAAGCCACCACACTCCTCTCTGCTAAGACCCCCACCCCAGCATCCAAAGGGCCCCGGTAGGAGGCACATACCCAGGATATGGGGCAGAGGGATTTGTATACACGCCGGTACCATTGGCACACAGACACATCCTCTCCTTTAGCATTCAGCGCCTTCTCACAGCGGTGGAAGTCTGCGAAGAAAGGGGGTCAAGTCAGCCCAGATCAAGCGCTGGAACACATTTCTTTTTTTTTTTTTTTTTTAAAGGAAGCGTCTTGCTCTGTCACCCAGGCTGGAGTGCAAAGGTGTGATCTTGACTCACTTCAACTTCTACCTCCTCCCAAGTTCAAGTGATTCTCCTGCCTTAGTCTCCCAAGTAGCTGGGGTTACAGGCACCTGCCACCATGCCCAGCTAATTTTTGTATTTTTAGTAGAGACAGGGTTTCGCCATGTTGGCCAGGCTGGTCTCAATCTGCCCACCTCGGCCTCCCAAAGTCCTGGGATTACAGGTGTGAGCTACTGTGCCAGCCATGGAACACATTTCTGATCAAAACTCAATGAGATATGCTTTTTTTTTTTTTTTTGAGACGGAGTTTCACTCTTGTTACCCAGGCTGGAGTGCAATGGTGCGATCTTGGCTCACTGCAACCTCTGCCTCCCAAGTTCAAGCAATTCTTCTGCCTCAGCCTCCCGAGTAGCTGGGACTACAGGCATGCGCCACTATGTCCAGCTAATTTTTTTGTATTTTCAGTAGAGACGGGGTTTCACCATGTTGACCAGGATGGTCTCGATCTCTTGACCTTGTGATCCACCTGCCTCAGCTTCCCAAAGTGCTGAGATTATAGGCGAGCCACCGCGCCCGGCTGAGAAATACTTTTTACTTCATGATCAGTTATGCAGACATAACACGCAGACAGGAAACATATTTTACAAGTGTAAGAACAAGGGCTAGATATCTTACTAAACTGATATTGCAACCCCCTCCAGAGAACTGCTGTTTATTTCTGGCACCAGGAATGATGGGGAAAGATGAGTGGCATGTGTGGGGATTGTGGAAATCCAGAAACAAGACAAGAGAAGTGGGGAAGATAATCTTGATGCCGGGATGCTGAGTCCTAAGAATGAAGGCAGAAAGGGAACCATCTGTTGTTTTTTTTTTTGAGACGGAGTTTTGCTCCTGTTGCCCAGGCTGGAGTGCAATGTCGCGATTTTGGCTCACTGCAACCTCCACCTCCCAGGTTCAAGCGATTCTCCTGCCTCAGCCTCCCAAGTAGCTGGGACTACAGGTGTCCACTCCACATCTGGCTGATTTCTCTTATATTTTTAGTAGAGACCGGGTTTCACCGCATTGGCCAGGTCTTGAACTCCTGACCTCCAGTGATCCGCCCGCCTTGGCCTCCCAAAGTGCTGGGATTACAGGCATGTGCCACTGCGCCAGGCCAATCATCTGGTAGACAATCTAGGCCGGGTGAGCTGGCTTATGCCTGTAATCCCAGCACTTTGGGAGGCTGAGGCAAGCAGATCACTGGAAGTCAGGAGTTTGAGACCACCCTGACCAATATGGAGAAACCCGCCTCTACTACAAAATACAAAATTAGCCAGGTGTGGTGGCACATGCCTATAATCCCAGCTACTTGGGAGGCTGAGGCAGGAGAATCGCTTGAACCCGGGAGGCGGAGGCTGCAGTGAGTTGAGATCGTGCCACTGCACTCCAGCCTCCAGCCTAGATGACAAGAACAAAGCTACATCAATAACATAACAACATAACACAAATAAAAGAAAGCATAAAATAAAGTAAAATAAAATAATAAACATGGTGGTAAAAAACAAAGATGTGAGGCCAGGTGTGGTGGCTCACACCTGTAATCCCAGCACTTTGGGAGGCCAAGACAGTGGATCACGAGGTCAGAAGTTCAAGACCAGCCTAGCCAAGATGGTAAAACCCCGTCTCTACTAAAAATATAAAAAATTAGCTGGGTGTGGTAGTGGGCGCCTGTAATCATTCCAGCTACTCGGGAGGCTGAGGCAGGAGAATCGCTTGAACTCAGGAGGCGGAGGTTGCAGTGGGCCGAGGTTGTGCCATTGCACTCCAGCCTGGGCAACAAGAGCAAAAAAATCTGTCTCAAAAAAACCAAAACAAAAACAAAGATGTGATCACCCCTACTTAGTAGAGTTGCTTCTCTATTGGGGAGTGCATGGTGTTGTGTTCCAGAGAGGGCATAAGGAAGGCAATGGAGAGCAGAGGAGAGTGTGGGTAATGTCTACTTTTCTACCCAGGTTATGGTTGCACAAGGGGTTCCCTCTGGAATAATTCAGCTGTACATGCTTTTTATGTACTTTCTGTACATGTTACATTACGCACACACATACACATTAAAAAAAAAATCACTGTAGGGGCCAGGCACAGTGGCTCACACTTGTAATCCCAACACTTTGGGAAGCTAAGGCAGGAAGATCGCTTGAAGCCAAGAGTTTGAGACCAGCCTGGGCAACAAAATGAGACCTCTTCTCTACAAAAAAAATTAGCCAAATGCAGTAGCGTGGGTCTGTGGTCCCAGCTACTTGAGAGGCTGAGGCAGGACAACCTCTTAAGCCCAGGAGACTGAGGCTGCAGTGAGCTATGATTGTGCCATTGCACTCCAGCCTAGGTGACAGAGTGAGATCCCATCTCTTGGGGGGGGGGACCATAAAAACAAAACCATAATAATAATAATAATAAAATAAAAATTAAAAAAAAATCATTGCAGGAACCAAAGTTTGTAACCCAAGCCTGGACCTGAACAGCAAGTGATAAGAAGCACGGGCCCTCCAGAGGAAGGATGTCCAGAAGAAAAGGGAGGAGGCTGGGGTGGATGGGTCCCCTAGGAAGAGGCAAGAGGTGAGTAACTAGAGGTGTGGGGCCAGGGAAAGGTTCTGCTTACCCAGGTAGTTCTGCCAGCAGTTCCTGGTCTGGTTCTGGTTGGGAAAGCGGCTGTCAAAAGGGGCAGTCTTGTAGTTCTTGAGTTTGGACTTCATCTCTTCCGCCATGGTGCTGAATCCTGGAGGTGAAAGGAGCGGGTGTTGGCAGGGGCCCCGAGCAAGCCAGACTGCCCAGGGTCAATGGAAGAGAGGAGGCACAGAAGAATGGTGGGGGGTGTGAACAAGTTCCTGCCTCTCAACATGCACTCAAAGATGAGGGGCAGGGCGCTCCACACATCTGAGTGTGGAAGTCACGGCAGCATTGGGGTGCAAATCCTCAGCAAAATCAAGCCTGGTTCCCAAATAACATGAGCTACCACTCACTGAATGCTTACTACATGCCAGGTGCTGTTGTACGCACTTGACTCCTACAGCCACTCTAAAAGGTAGGAACGTAGGAACTATTACTATCACCACTGCCCAGACGAGGAAGGAACAGGGTGCCTAAGTGACTTCCTAAGTTTATCTGGCATAAAAATAAATGGTGGGCTACCTCCATTGTTGGCATAATCTACACTGCAAAGGTTATTAATTTTTTTGGTGCCACAGACTCCTCAGTGGTCTGACAAATCCCATAAACCTCTCACTGAATATGTCTTTTCATTTTTTGAGACAGACCCTTGCTCTGTTGCCCAGGCTGGAGTGCAGTGGTGCGATCTAGGCTGACTGCAACCTTTGCCTCCCAGGTTCAAGCAATTCTGTTGCCTCAGCCTCCTGAATAGCTGAGATTACAGGTGCCTGCCACCACACCCAGCTAATTTTTTTGTATTCTGAGTAGAGACGAGGTTTCACTATGTTGGTCAGACTGGTCTCGAACTTCTGACCTCAGATGATCCACCCACCTTGGCCTCCCAAAGTGCTGGGATTACAGGCGCGAGCCACCAAACCTGGCCTGAATATGTTTAAATGTATTAAAACACTGCATAGGTTCCATGAATACATGAAGAAATAAAAAAAACCTGAAGAGTATCACAAAGAAAACCAGTTATATCCAGCTGAGGATTCATTAAGAAATACAATTTTGGCCAGGTGCAGTGGCTCACACGTATAATCCTAACACTTTGGGAGGCCAAGCCAGGTGGACCACCTAAGGTCAAGAGTTCAAGACCAGCCTGACCAACATGGTGAAATCCTTTCTCTACTAAAAATACAAAAATTAGCCAGGCATGGTGGTGGGTGCCTGTAATCCCAGCTATTTGGGAGGCTGAGGCAGGAAAATCCTTGAACCCAGGAGACGGAGGTTGCAGTGAGCGGAGATCACACCACTGCACTCCAGTCTGGGTGACAGAGCGAGACTCCCTGCAACCTCACTCAAGTAATGAGTGGATATAGTCTTTTGTGACATCTGCAGTTATAATGTGATATAAGAATATCTGTGATTTTGGGTGGGGCACTGTGGTTCACACCAGTAATCCCAGTACTTTGGGACGCTGAGGTAGGAGGGTCACTTGAGCACAGGCGTTCGAGACCAGCCTGGGAATGGTGAAACCCCATCTCTACAAAAAAATATTAAAATTAGCCAGGTGTGGTGGCGCATGCCTGTGGTCCCAGCTACTGAGGTAGGATCGTTTGCGCGGGGAAGCAGAGGTTATGGTGAGCCAAGATTTCTCCGCTGCATGACAGCCTGGGTACACAGAGACCACCTCAAAAAAGGAGAAAAACCTGTCTATGGTTTTGATTGCTAACAAAATCACAGCAGCTGCTAGTACTACCGAGGCTGTTGCCTCAAAAGGTTAGCACACAGATGTAATTCCACCCACTCACCCCAATTCAAACACTAGCATTCCTGGAATTCTCCCAGCTCTGCGGACCCAGGGTTAAAAATCTTTAATATAATGTCTGAAGAAGTGACACATAATGTTCGTCGGGAACCTGAGAGAAAGTGTCTATATTCGAGGGAATCCCTAGGAGTAGTGGGGCTATACAGAGACTTGTAGAGCAGTGTCAAATTCAAGCGATGCAAAGTGGTGGTGGGGGTCTGGAGCACTAAAACGGTCTTTCGGTGGGGAGGTGGGGTGTAAAACACCAGCCGCTGGGGCACAGATGCAGTCAGAACGATGGTTACCGGCGATATCTCGACCCGGTATCTGAGGATGAGGGTGCTTCGGAGGTGACGCTGCGGCCCCTCCCACGTCCAAAAGGGAGGATGGACAGGACACCAGGGAGCCAGGCTGCAGCCCAGGCAAGCCGCGGGAGGCCACGCCTGTGAATTAGCGATGAAGAGCCCTGGAGGACAAACTCCTGGCCCAAATCCTGGTCGCTGTGTAGGCTCAGCTAGGTCCCTTGGTATCTCCGAACCTGTTTACTGTCAAAAGGGGATGATCCCAGGCCTATCTCATAGAACTCTCTGGTGGGAGAGTTAAATGAATTAATTTAAGTTGTTTGGGATGTTGCCTCGCATCAAGGAAGAACTCCTGTTATATCTTTGTTAGCTCTTACGACGAACAGAACAACAGGGTCCCGGGGCCCAAGGAGGCTGGACGCCGCCAGCCGGAAGCCTCAACCCGTTCTCGGGGAAGCTGAGGTCCAGATTCTCAGCCCGTTAGGCTGGGGTTCCAGGTTCCAGAACCCTTCACACTCACCTAAAGGCACCCCCGATGCACCTTGCAGCTCAATGTGACCCTCTGCAAAGACTCGAGTCGGACAGGAACCGGAACTAAAGCTAGCCGGAAGCAGAGTGAGATGGGGTCTAGGGGAGTCTTCCGGGCGGATAGAGCTCCAGCCCAGGAGGCGGCCAACGTCGCCATTCAGGTCACGCCCAGCAAGAGAACTACGACTTTCTATTGGGCTGAATGCTTGTTTATCATCACTCCTGGCCCAATCGTGAGCTTGCGCGGCTGGGGCTCGGGCGCCTGTGGTTACCGGGTTTTGTCACCTCCGGGTCTTCGCTCGAAGAATGCGTTACAGATCCCAGGACTGGCTGGAGGGTCGGTGTGGGGAAAAATGTCTCAGCAAAAGTACTTTAATTCATGCAAGAAATATTTATTGAACGCTTTTTCTATGTCAGGTATTTCTTTTTAAAAAATTTCTTTTCTTTCTTTTTTTTTTATGGTGCCGTGACTCGGAATTCTTTTCTTTTAAAAAGTTTTTTATTGGCCGGGCGCGGTGGCTCAAGCCTGTAATCCCAGCACTTTGGGAGGCCGAGGCGGGTGGATCACGAGGTCAAGAGATCGAGACC
>NW_022437008.1:5573631-5586704 GCF_009761245.1 Sapajus apella
AAGAAAAAGTTTTTTATTGACAGGGTCTTCCTCTGTGGCCCAGGCTGGAGGGCAGTGGTGCGATCTCGGCTCACTGCAACCTCCGCCTCCCGGGTTCAAGCGATTCTCCCGCCTCAGCCTCCCGAATAGCTGGGACTACAGCTGCCCACCACCACGCTCGGCTAAGTTTTGTATTTTTTAGACGGGGTTTCACCACGTGGGTCCAGCTGGTCTCGAACTCCTGACCAGCCTGTCTCTTTTTTTATTGGTGTTGTTGCAGAAAGGTGATTTTATTCAGGCAGAGAAAAGAGAAAAAAGAAGAGAGAAAACTTCCATGAAGAGTGTGGAAGGGAAATCCAGGAGGGGAAAGAGAGCTCCCACTATGTGGGAGGGGATTCCAGACAGCTGGAAATCCCCAGCCTGTCTCAAAGGAAAAAAAATAAATATGTGCTGCTGCCACAGAATAGTCCTTGTCTCTGATCCTTCTCTCATACCCGATAGCTGACCTAGAAATCCTGTTGGTTTTTCCTGCAAGTATATCCATAATCTTCCTCCAGCCCACTTGGTTCAGGCCACCATCACCTTCAGACTGGACTATTGCAGTAGCACACTCCCTGGCCTCCTGGCTTCCAGCCGCCTTCAGCAATATGCCCAACCCACCAGAGGAATACTGGTCTGACTCTTAGTCTAAAGCCAATGTCCTCATGAATGATCTACACAATTTAGCCTGCCTGCCTTTCTTTCTTTCTTTCTTTCTTTCTTTTTCTTTCTTTCTTTTTCTTTCTTCCTTTCTTTCTCCTTCCTCTTCTTTCCTTTATTTTCTTTCTTTCTTTCTTTCTTTTTTTGGACTGAATCTCACTCTGTCGCCCAGACTGGAATGCAGTGGCACAATCTCGGCTCACTGCAACCTCCACCTCCCAGGTTCAAATGATTCTCCTGCCTCGGCGTCCCCAGTAACTGGGATTATAGGCATGCACCACCACACCCACCTAAGTTTTGTATTTTTAGTAGAGACAGGGATTTTCCATGTTGGGCAGGCTGGTCTTGAACACCTGAGCTCAGGTGATCCGCCCGCCTCGGCCTCCCAAAGTGCTGTGATTACAGGCGTGAACCACTGCACCCAGCCAGGCTGGTCTTGAACTCCTAATCTCAGGTGATGTGCCTGCCTCAGCCTCCCAAAGTGCTGGAATTACAGGCGTGAGCTACCGCGCCTGGCCAATTTGGCCCTTTTTTTTCTTTTTTAGAGGGGTGGGGATGGAGTTTTGCTCTTGTTGCCCAGGCTGGATTGCAGTGGTGCGATCTCGGCTCACCGCAACCTTCACCTCCCGAGTTCAAGTAGCTGGGATTACAGGCATGCACCACCAAGCCCGGCTAATTTTGTATTTTTAGTAGAGACAGGGTTTCTCGATGTTGGTCAGGCTAGTCTTGAACTTCGGACCTCAGGTGATCCACCTGCCTCGGCTTCCCAAAGTGCTGGGATTACAGGCGTGAGTGAGACTGTCTCAAAAAACAAACAAAACCCTGGATGGGTCCCCAGGAGCCCTGGAGACAAAGTCCAGGCTCCTCATCACGGGCCCACAGATCCTTTATGAATTGGTCCCTGTTGCTGATGTAGCCACATTTATTTATTTATTTATTTATTAACAGAGATGGGGGTCTCCCTATGTTGCTCAGGCTGGTCTGGAACTCCTGGCCTCAAGCCATTCTCCTGCTTCAGCCTACCAAAGTGCCAAGATTACAGGTGTGAGCCACTATGCCTGGCCCACATTGATAGTTTTTAGCAGTGGTGTGAGATCATCCACCTCTGGGCCTTTGCTCTTGTTCCTTCTGCCTGAAACATTCTTTGCCTACCTGACTTCTCAAATCAGCTGTCTCCTCCAGGAAGTCTCCTGCACCTTTCTCCTCCTGGGCTAGGCCAGGTCCTTCCTTGTGGCCTCCCTCAATCCCCTGGAGTCTTCTCATCCCAGCTCAAAACACTCTGGTGATGGGTGTGTCTTCCCACCCGACTGTGAGCTCCCTGAGGGGAGGGTCTGGGGCTGTCTTGGTCCCTCTGTATCCCCAGCATCGCCCACAGGATGACCACATAGCAGTCTGTCTTTAGGGACTCAATGACTCTCAGAATGGCATAGGCTGTCTTTAGAATGTAGGGCTGAGTTCTGTGTCCTCAGGCTTGGAGTGGGGAAAAGAGTGGGTGGTATTGGGGTGCAAGCACTAGATTTAATTCCTTGACCAACCCTAGCCCTGGGAGGACACAGAGTAAGCCGTTTTCGGAGTCTGAGTCTTCTCTTCAAGAGGACATAACAGACAGATATATTTTCATGGGCCTGATTCCTCTACAAGTTCCGACACAGGGCAGGCACACAGTAGGCCCTATGGGCTTTGGATTTAGTTTCTTTGCCTTTCCCATCACAGGGCGGGCACATGGCAGGCTCCCTAAAGGTCTGGGTCTCCTTTGGTCATTGCCCAGCACTGGAGGCAGGTGGTTCCTTACCCCAAAACTAAGGTCTGTGAAGACTGAGGAGCGAGTGAAGGCGGAGTCGAGAGGCGGGGCCTAAGGTGGCGGGCCCCTGGAAACTGACAGCGAGGAGCTGGGCTTAGGCACCTAGGGGCTTAAGAGACTTGGGACTGGTGGCCCGCACTGTAGAGTCTTCGGGGAGGAGAGGACTAAGACACTGCAGTCTTTTAGGGAGCAAGGATCCAGGCTCCTGGATTATGTGAGAGGAAAGAAATGAAGGCCTAGGCGCTTGGGTCTCCGACGTGGGGAGGCCAGATTCCAACATGTGGAGCTGCACACTTAGGCTCCCTAGCGGGTGTAGTCAGTGTCAGCGGGGAAGAACGCATCAGACGAGCACGCGCGACGAGGTTTGATCGGGAATTTTTATTGGGTCTCTGCTCTCTGTCCGCCCCCTGCACAGTCCGGATAGGCTAGGCTGGGCACTCGGCCCCCGAAGCGGTACGTGTACTTGCGCCCCCCGCTCTTGCGCACGATGTCGCGACGGTAGTAGTAGCGCAGGCCTCGGCTCAGCTTCTCGTAATTCATGCCAGGCTTTCTCTTGCGCTCGCCCCACAGCCGAGCCACCTAGGACAGAGGCCGGGCTCGGTAGGGGAGGGAAGGGGCGGGGCGGGCCTGGGGACGGCGGGCAGTGCAGACCTGGGGGAGGCCCCGCCGACTGGTGGAAACTGGGTTGGTAGTGGCGAGAGTCCAGGCGGGAGACTGGGTTTGAGAAGGGTTGGGCGGGCCACCGAGTGGGCCGGGGAGGGGCGGGGCCAAGGTCTAGGCAATTGAACCTAGCCCTTGGGGGTAGCTAAATTGAACTAGAGGAGACGGGGCAGGACTTGGCTGGGCAGGAGAGCTGCCCCACCTCTTTGGGGTCGCACAGCTGGAACTCGCGGCTGTTGCCTGTCCAACGGATGCAGCTGCTACGCGCCCCGTCGTGGAGCAGCTCCAGGAGGAACTGCCACAGCTGAATGGGACCTGCGAGGTGAAGGGAGGGGCACACTCAGTCTTCCCGGCCCTAGATCACACCCCTTTAAATATCTAGAGGTCCGAGTCCTCCCAACTCGGGACACAGGAGTCAGGATTCCCCCTTCTCTGGGATCCACGAGTTCAGATCCCTCTATATAGGAGACCCAACAGTCAGCCTTGGGGACTCAGGCGTCCAGGGCCCCAGTCAGAGATTTAGGAGTTTGGCTTCCCCATCTTGGAGACCCAGAGTCTGGGCCTTCATCACTTTCGTTTTATATAATCCAGGAGCCTGCGTCCTCATCCCCTTGGTCCCTAGAAGACTATAAGTCTCTCTTAACAAGACCTCGAAGGCTGTCTTAGTCCTCTTCTCCCCAAGGATCTGGGACTGCGGCCCACAGGCCCCTCCTCCCTCCAGTATCTATCCCTAAGCCCCGCCCCCCCGCTGTCAGTTTCCCGGGCCCCGCCCCCTTAGGTGCCTTGGTCCCCGCTCAAGGCTCCAGCCTCGCCATCTCCACCGTCTTCGCGGCGTCTCACCTCGGTGGTTAGTTTTGGAGCAACGAGCCAAACTGGCACGGTCCGACTGCGGGCTCGGTTCGGAAGAAGCGGTGAGAGCTGAGCTCTGGTACCCCTTCAAAGAAGTGGTGCCATCCGCAGGCAACCCCGGGTTCCAGGAGGTGGTACAGTCCGGGCCCGCGGGCCCGCCCCACGAAATGGTACAGTCCGTGCGCGGCTCCCCGCCGAGGTCACTGCCCCAGTAGGTGATGCCGTCGGGGCCCACAGAACAGTCCCAGCTGGGGGTACTCCCGGCGGCCTGGGCGCGCGACCACGAGGTGGCCCCTCCCGCCGTGGGGACACAATTCTGACCCGCGGCGCCTTCAGAGCAGGCGGCGGGGGCGGGGGCGGGGCCCGGGCCGGGAGGGGCGGGGCCCAGGGTCTGAGAGTAGCAGCTCCAAGAGTCCCACGCTGTGCACGCCTCGTCTGTCCAGTTCCCCGACCATGGAAGAGCCTGAGGGTCGGGTTCTGTGAGGAGTAACGGACCCCGAGTGAGGGGGGCCCAGGTGTCCCCTAAAAAATTCTAGGGCCCTAAGCTCTCAGCCCTGGCACTTGGGGCCCGGCCGTCCCGGATCCATGCCATGCCACCTTGAGGGCTCAGGTGTTCTCAGTCCTCAAAGATCAAGAGTCTACACCTCCAGCCCCGGTGCCTCGGAACCCCACTCCCCTCCTCCCACCGCCTTTCCCCACACTCACCCGCCCCCCATGGAACTTCTGGGTACAGTAACGCGGATCCCCAGTCCAGTTGTGGGAAGCCTGCCAGGGATGAGCTCGTACCTGAGTATAGGGAGGAGCGTGAGCAATGACAGAGACCCCTAACTACCCACCCTCTAGTCTGCTTGTCAGGGACTGGGAGTTATGACCCCCCCAGCCCTTATTTCAGCATCCCGCGCCCCCTTCTCCACCCTCAGGAGGTCAAGCACGCAGCCCCTCCCCGCCCAGCCCCAGGAGCCTAGGCACGCCCCCCTCCTCCGTTTGCCCTAGGAGCCCAGCCTCCTGCTTCTTTCCCAGCACTCAGGAGTCCCAGCCCGCAGCCACCTTTACAGCTCTGATCTGGAGCGCCAGATCAGAGACATAGAAGCCGAATTCGGCTCCTTCTGCAGGCGATAAGGGGTTAGGGTCAGCAGAGGCCCCACCTGGGCACCCTCCCCACACACACGTTGTGGCAGCCCCGGCAGCCTACCCAGCCCTGCCAGCTTGTTCCCCGGAGGCACTTCCTGGGGGGATGCCTCATCCCAGTTCCACAGGTCCATGGATGCTCCTTCTGAATGTTCTGGGTTAGGAAAAGTCCACATGGCAATGGGTGAGCTGGTGACACTTGGAGGCTCTGGAGTCTGGGCCCCAGCCCTGGCTTCCCTCAGAGCCAGGAGTCCAGGCCTCCGCTCCCTCCTTCCCCAGGAGCCTAGAATCTTGGTCCCGGGAGTGAGGGACCACAGCCCTCTCAGTCTCTCAGATCCAGGAGTCCAGGCCCCCGGCTTCTTGGGAGTCTATTCCCCCAGGTCCTTCCTAACCCAGACACCCAGGCATCCAGTCCTCAGTTCATGGCTCACCTCTGGCGGGTTCCTCTGCCCCTAGCCGGGGGTCTCAGCCCCATTTCATATCATGCACCCCCTCCCCCAAGGGCCTGGGCAAGGGGGAATTTTCCGAGACGTCAGAGCAGGGGTCGCAGCTAGGCTCAAGTTGCAAGGGCGGAGGCGGGGCCGAGGCCGAGCCGCGACCCCTGCCTCGAGGATGGGCGCTGGCCTCTGGGGCTGCCTTACTGCAGGGGTGGCGTGGGCTTGGACGGGGACTTGGGGAACAGCGGGCTAGGTGAGAGAGGGCGGGAGCTGGGAGATGTTTACAGGGCGATAGGGGCGGGGCGGGGGGCTTGGTGAACAGGTTCTCTGCCTCGGGGTCTTGATCCTGCGACATGGGGGAGTGAGGGAGGAGAGTCTGGGGTCATCTGGGCTGAGCTGGGCTTATCTACAACAGGAAGAGGGATTTCCGGCCAGATTCCCCCCACGCTCCCCAGCATCAGCTGACGTCACAATCGGCAGAGTGACTGCCGGGGGTGGAGTGGGAGTGAAGGCGGACCCAATCTCCCACCAGGCCGAGTAGGGGCTGCTTCTCAGGAGTGCCAATCATAACAATATTGACATCAACAATTTCAACAATAACAATAGTAGCAATAACAGCCAACATCAAATGAGGGTTCATTGTGTGACACCAACTATGCCATGTGCCTTCATTGAATCCTATGGGGGAAATGAAGGCAGGCATCTTTCCACTGCCCTTCTTCTCTAGACCCCGTGTCCTTCTGTGCTGTAATAGTTTGGGGCAATTGGGCAAATTGGAGTATGAACTGAATATGAAATATTATAGAATTATGTTCTTAGATGTGATAATGGTATTCAGGATGAAAGATATCGTTAGGAAATGAACTCAGAGATGAAATGTTATAACGGCTGTAACTTGCAGTTGGGTGCTGTGGTTTATGCCTGTAATCCCAAAACTTTGGGAGGCCAAGGCAGGTGGATCACCTGAGGTCAGGAGTTCGAGACCAGCCTGGCTAACATGGTGAAACCCTGTCTCTACTAAAAATACAAAAAATTAGCCAGGTGTGGTGGTGGCTAATCTACTTGGGAGGCTGAGGCAGGAGAATCGCTTGAACCCGGGAGGTGAAGGCTGCGGTGAGCCGAGATTGACACATTGCATTCCAGCCTGGGCAACAAGAGCAAAACTCTGTCTCAAAAAAAAAAAAATTGTTTATGTAAAATTAAATAACTGGGTATCCTATATTTTTATTTGCTAACTCTGCAACCCTTAACCCAGGTAACTTGGCTTCAGACTGTGCCCATCCTGCTGTATTTTTTTTTAAGAGACAGAGTTTCACTTTGTCACCCAGGCTGGGGTGCAGTGGCACAATCTTGGCTCACTGCAACATCTGCCTCTCAGGCTCAAGTGATTTTCCTGCCTCAGCCTCCCAAGTAGCTGGAATTACATGTGTCTACCACCATGCCCAGCTAATTTTTGTTTCCTCTGTGTGTGTGTGTTGAGAGGGAATCTCTCTGTTGCTCAGGCTGAAGTTCAGTGGCGCGATCTTGGCTCACTGCAACCTCAGCCTCCAGGGTTCAAGCGATTCTTCTGCCTTAGCCTTTAGAGTAGCTGGGATTACAGGCATAAGCCACCACATCCAGCTAATTTTTTGTATTTTTAGTAGAGACGGGGTTTCACCATCTTGGCCAGGCTGGTCTTGAGCTCCTGATCTCAGGTAATCCACCCGCCTTGGCCTCCCAAAGTGCTGAGATTACAGGCGTGAGCCATGATACCTGGCCTAATTTTTGTATTTTTAGTAGATATGGGGTTTTGCCATGTTGGCCAGGCTGGTCTCAAACTCCTAGCCTCAGGCTATCCACTTCCCTTAGCTTCCCTAAGTGCTGAAATTATAAGCATGAGCCATTGCGCCCAGCACATTCTGCTCTACTTTAATAAGTATATAATATTTACCATTAAAAGTAACTCTTGCAAATGGGCGTCTTCCAATCTTCACCCAGCTTTTTTTTTTTTTTTTTGAGACGGAGTTTCACTCTTGTTACCCAGGCTGGAGTGCAATGGCGCGATCTCGGCTCACCGCAACCTCCACCTCCCGGGTTCAGGCAATTCTCCTGCCTCAGCCTCCTGAGTAGCTGGGATTACAGGCACGCGCTACCATGCCCAGCTAATTTTTGTATTTTTGGTAGAGACGGGGTTTCACCATGTTGACCAGGATGGTCTCGATCTCTTGACCTCATGATCCACCCGCCTCGGCCTCCCACAGTGCTGGGATTACAGGCTTGAGCCACCGCGCCTGGCCTCACCCAGCTTCTTGATCATTAGCTACTTGCTGTTCTGGTGGGGGGGCACTGCTCCTCCTTCCATTTTGCAGAAAGTAAACTGGGCTCCACGAGGGAGTCCCTTTATCAGGGTCCCATGAGGTGGGAGTGGCACCGGGAATGGAAGCAGTGTGGGGTGAGCCACAGAGCTGGGGGATCACTGGTCCCTCTATCCATCTGGCATGGGGGCCTAAAGGAAGTCCTGGCCTCCCATCCTTGAAGCTGGCCTCTCATCTGTGTCTCTCCATGTATCTCTGCCCTTTCTTCAGATTGGCATCTCTAGAGCTGGGTCTACTGCCATGGGCCTGACTCCAGTGAGGCTTTGTCACCCAGTCTCTTCTGACATCTGTCCCTCCCCATCTGTCTTCGAGTGTTCCTATCTCACCTCCTCGTCTGTCTCCATCTGTCTCTTGGTTTTCTCCCCATCTCCCTTCCCACTGCGCAGTCTCTGATGGTTCTCATTTCTCTGCCTCTGAGCCTCCTGCTTATGGTTCCATCTCTGTCTGTCTGCTACATTCTCTCTGTCTGTCTCTCCCTGTCCTCAGGAAGACTCGTGTACATTTAAAAAAAAAAAAAAAAAGGAAGTGGGCTCCCAGCATTTTGGGAGGCTGAGGCATCCTGGCCAACATGGCGAAACCCCATCTCTACCAAATACAAAAAATTAGCCAGGCATGGTGGCACAGGCCTGTAGTCCCAGCTACTTGGGAGGCTGAGGCAGGTGAATCACTTGAACCTGGGAGGCAGAAGTTGCAGTGAACCGAGATCATGCCACTGCTCTCCGGCCTGGCAACAGAGCAAAACTCGGTCTCAGAAAAAGAGAGAAGGCCGGGTAAGGTGGTTCACGCCTATAATCCCAGCACTTTGGGAGGCTGAGGCGGGTGGATTACCTAAGGTCAGGAGTTGGAGACGAGGCTGGCTAACATGGTGGAACCCCGTCTCTTTAAAAAAAAAAGAAAAGAAAAACATTGAGCGGGTACTAGTAGATCCCTTACTGGATATATGTCACCTTGAAGCCTGGGCCTTTAGTGCACCCAAATAATGAGCAATGTACCCAACTGGCAATTGTCCAGCCTCCCCCACACTCACTCCCGAGTTTCGGAGTCTCCAGTGCCTGTTACTCCACTCTGCACGTCCACCCGTACCCACTGTTCTGCTCCCACTCGGAAGTGACAATCACATGCATTTGGAAGCCTCCTTTCTGGAGTCATCCTCTCTTCCTGTCTCCTCCCGTGCCTCTATGCCTGAACCCAGGAGGTGGGGAAGCAGAAGCAGGATCAGGGGTAGGGAAGGCTAGTGATGGGGGGAAGGGGCTTTGAGGATCCTGGGCTGGGTGGTCTGGCCCAGATGGCAGGGGGCTAAAGGGCACTTCCTGCCAGGGAGGGAGGCCCTCACCCTCTGACCAGACTGGAAAATGTGACGTCAGAGAGGAGGCAGTAAGGCAGGAAGACAGGAACAGGAGAAATTCGACACCTCTCCAGGGGGATCTCCGTCCCTGAGAGGCCTCGGTATTGTCCATCCAACTTATGCCCCAGTCTTGCCCAACCTGCCCCTCCTAATGGAGGGTTCTGATGACTGTGTCCCTAGGAGACGCTTCTCTCCTCCCCATACTCAAACCCTGCCATCTCCCTCCTTTGGCCTGCTCCCTGCCCCAGCCTCCTTCCACAGTGGTGGCTGCAGGGCTCCTTCTACAGTGCACATCTGTGCTGCCAGGACCTTGCTGCTGCTTGAATCTTCTCAGCTTTTTGGGGCTAGCTGCTCCCTTCAGGATAAAGTTTAAGCTCTACAGCCTGGCATTCAAGGCCCTGCACAGATACCTCTTCACACAGGCAGAGGCCAGCTTGGAGCTGGGAAAAGGGGGACAGATCCCAAGTCTCTGTGGGTCTCTCCTCTTTCGTTTTCCAGCTCCAAGGGAAAGAACAGAGACCGACAGGGATACAGAAGCTTAGGGACAAGAAACGGAGTGGCAACCACAGAGACAGTGAGATACAGAGGTGTCCACTGAGACTCATGGCGCAGTGAACTGGCTGGCACAGCAGGGTGGAGAAGCTGGAAAACCCCACAAGAGACTTAGGGGTGGCCAGTTCCTTCAGGAAGGGTCCCCTCACCCACAGGTCAGCCCTCTGGTGCCCCCATCCTGCCCTGACCACTCTGGGCCCTCACTGTCAGGGCACTGGGCCTATTTTCTGCCACTGGACCTTGAACTCTAAGGGTGGAGGGCCCAGGACTTTCAGTTACCATCGTGTCCCCAAGAACTGTCCAGAACCTCGGTGAGAGTCTGCTGGATGGAAGAGGGCCGAGAAGCCTGTGAGTTCCAGAAGGGTAGGGCCTAGAAGATCCCCTACCTTGGTGCTGAGAACATAGGAAGTAGCCAGGACACAGGTCTGGGCCTCAGCTTGTTTTCACCCTTGCCATCCGCCCCCATTTTCTCCTCTGGACTAGTCGGCACTTAGCATGTGTGGAAGAGGTTTGAAGAGGGAATGGGACCGCAGGAAGGGCTCAGAGGTGCCCGCCTGGGTAAACTCTCCAGGCTCCCTGCCACTTCCAGGTGTGGGGAAGCCAAGCCCTGCTCCCCACAGCGTGCTTCCACACCCAGCCAGGGGTGGAAATGAACGTAAATTTATTGAAACTGGTTTTGGGGTGGGGGGTGGGTGGATAGCTGGGGGGTTTCCAAAGAGAACTGAGGAAGGAGCTAGCGCCCGGCCAGGTGGGAGCGGGTGCCCAGCCACAGACCCTATCTCAGGCCCAGCTTCTTCTTTTCCTTCTGCTTCTTGCGGACCACGTCCAGGTTCCGGTCCTTCCACATGCTCTTGCGAAGCTTGATGGGGCGTGAGCCCACATACTTCCCTGTGGGGACAGAGGGTTCAAGGCAGGCTCGGGTCAGGCTTAGGCCAATGCCTGCCGCACCCAATTTCCCCAGGAGCAGCCTCACCCACCATTCATCTCACGCATGGCGCGCACGTAGTCACTGGGGTCCTTGAAGCTGACGAAGCCGTAGCCCTTGGTCTTGCCTGTGCGCTTGTCACGGATCACCTTGGCCTTAAGGAAGGATGGGAAGCGGCTGAAGGCGCGTGCCAAGATGTCATCGTTCACCTCATTGCCCAGATCCCCACAGAAGATCCGGAAGTCATCTAGGGGTGGGGGGAGGGGACGACGTCAGAGGATGCAGAGGCCTTGCCTGATGTCTACCTTGTCTGAATGACCCCACCTTTTCAGAGGCATCCAGTCTCTGCCTAGAGACCTCTTAGTAATAATGGCCAACACCTACTGACCCTGTGCCAGGAGCTCGGCTGAGCACCTGGAGGGAAGTTTCCATTTCTGGCACTCCCAATGATGCTTTTACACTGAGGCACAGAAAGGTCAAGTCACTGCCCAAAGTGACACAAGCAGGAAGTGGCAGAGCTGGGAAAAGAAGCACCTGGCTTGAGTCCTTACTTTTAACCTTGAATTGCACTGCCCTCCCCACCCCAGGGCCACCTCACTCATTCCCGTGGTAACACTGCTAACTCTGCCCCAGACCTGGCCTTTCCTCTGAGCCTTGGTGTCCCCTGGTCCCCTGACACCCACTGGCTGACCATCATGGCACCTCAGGAACACGGACTTCATCTTTCCTCAGCCCTGCTTCCCCTGTAGATCCCGCCCTAAATCCCCCTTGAGACCTGGACATACTGCCAGCTCCTCTGCCATGACTGCACCCAGCTGACATTCTCACGCTGCCTCTGGGTTGGGCCTGTGCCTCTGCTGAACATGCTCCGTCCCAATGAATCCCTGTCCCCACAAGGCGGGGGATGAGGAAGATGAGGCTTAAAAGGCTAAGTGGGCCAAGCGCAGTGGCTCACGCCTGTGATCCCAGCACTTTGGGAGGCCAAGACAGGTGGAATCACTTGAGGTCAAGAGTTTAAGACCTGCCTGACCAACATGGTGAAACCTCATCTCTACTAAAAAAGAAAATAGAAAAATTAGATGGGTGTGGTGGTGAGTGCCTGTAATCCCAGCTACTCGGGAGGCTGAGGTGGGAGAATTGCTTAAACCCAGGAGGCGGAGGTTGCCGTGAGCCAAGATTGCACCACTGTACTCTAGCCTGGGCAACAGTGTGAGACTGTCTCAAAAAACAAACAAAAAAGGCTAAGTGACTTGCCCAAGGTCACAAAGCTAGTGTTTTCTCTGGGCCAGGTAGATGTTCCAAGGAGAGAAGACAGAAGTCAAACACTGAGGCAGGAGGGGGTCCATCTCCTTCTTCAGCCATTGCTGTGGCTGCCCCATGGCTTCTGTGGTGATTTGGGACATTCTAAGCACATGTTAGGCCACGCCAGGAGCAAAGAACCGGACAAACTCAGAAGATGGGACCTTGTACACGACAACTGCCCTGGACACTTCCAAAAACATATATAAAACAAAGAGGTAGGAAAGCGACTGTTCTTAAGATATAATCGAGGGACATAAAATTGCATGCATCCTGATTCAGGACAAAAACATGAATAGCTCTAACAGAGTTTTAGGATGCCTAAGAAAATATGCATATAAACCGAATATAAGATACTGCAGAATTAGTTAATTTTCTTAGAGATGATAACGGTAGTACGATATGAAAAAAATATCTCCTTTCTTTTTTTGAGATGGAGTCTTGCTCTGTTGCACAGGCTGGAGTGTAGTGTAGTGATCATGGCTCACTACAAACTCCACCTCCTGGGTTCAGGTGATTCTCCTGTCTCAGCCTCCCAAGTAGCTGGGATGACAGGCACCTGCCACACCACCTGGCTATTATTTATTTAGTTATTTTTTTTGAGGCAGAGTTTTGTTCTTGTTGCCCATGCTGGAGTGCAATGGCACGATCTTGGCTCACCGCAATCTCTACCTCCCAGGTTCAAGGGATTATCCTGCCTCAGCCTCCTGAGTAGATGGGACTATAGGCATGTACCACCATGCCCAGCTAATTTTGTACTTTTAGTAGAGATGCAGTTTCTTCATGTTGGTCAGGCTGGTCTCAAACTCCCATCTCAGTGATCTGCCTGCCTTGGCCTCCAAAGTGCTGGGATGACAGGCGGGAGCCACTGCGCCTAACCAATTTTTTTGTATTTTTAGTAGAGACTGGGTTTCATCATGTTGTCTAGGCTGGTCTCAAATTCCTGACCTCAAGTGATCCACCTGCCTCGGCCTCCCAAAGTGCTGGGGTTACAGGTATGAGCCACTGTGCCTGGCCAAAATGTCTCTTTTTTTTTTTTTTTTTT
>NW_022437008.1:5586804-5598563 GCF_009761245.1 Sapajus apella
CTGGGTTCAGGCAATTCTCCTGCCTCAGCTTCCTGAGTAGCTGGGATTACAGGCACGCACCACCATGCCCAGCTAATTTTTTGTATTTTTAGTAGAGACGGGGTTTCACCGTGTTGACCAGGATGGTCTCGATCTCTTGACCTCGTGATCCGCCCGCCTCGGCCTCCCAAAGTGCTGGGATTACAGGCTTGAGCCACTGCGCCCGGCCAAAATGTCTCTTTTCTTAGGAGATAAATACTGAAGTATTTAGAAGTGAAGTTATTACGTCACTTACAACTTGCTCCAAATGACAAACCATCTACATACACAAAAAGGAAAAAAGTCAACACAGCAAAATGTTAATTGCAGAATCTAGGTGGTGGATAGAAGGCTGTTTACTGTGCTATTCTGTGTTTACAATTTTTCCTAAGAGTTGGGAGACAAAATGCTCTCTGACCTTTAGGAAGCCAGGCGCTTCCTGAGTAAAACAGGGGCTACAAAGCCCCATGTCCCAGTTACCCCCGCCAAGCTCCGGCCCATGGCTGGGTAAGGAATAGGCCCCTGAGCCACAGCCTCCCCTCCCCGAGGTGGGCTAACAACAGCGCCCACTCTACTGAGATGGATGGAGTTACTGGGCTCACCCTCCCGGCCTAAGGCCACGGATAGCAGCCTGGTCTGACTTTGGCTGACCCATGCCTGACCTCGAGCTTCAGCCACTTACCTGCATCCCACTCCAGCAGGCTGGGGTCCTCCCAGCTGCTCCCCGCTGCTGTGCGAATGCAGCGTTTCAATTTCTCTGGCTTCCCCTTCTTCTTGTCTTCACCCAGGGGCTCTGGGACCTGCAGAGGAGAGGGGAGGGGTGCAAAGGGCTTGGTATTGGGGTCTCCCACTGTCTTTTGGCCCCTGGGCCCCCTGCCACCGTGGTAAGGGCTGGATGTGCTTCTGCATGTGGGGCGCACATGTCCACCTCCCTCCCCCCCAGGTCTTACCACTGCCTAGTCTGTGGTATGGAAGTTCCTGGGACCCTGTCTGCCCCCCATCTCCTCTATTCCCTCACTGCTAGGCTCCCTGCTCACCTCGAGGGCCATGAGACCAGGGGGTGGCTCCGGCCGAGGGGGCCGGGGCCGAGGACGCAGGGACAGGAGTTCAGGAATGCGCAGTGGGGGCAGGAGGCCTCGGACGACTTCCAGCGGGAGGGGCAGGGGCTCAGGCTCGGGCAGTGGCATGGCCAGGGCCAGCGGCAGGCTGGGCCCAATGACTGCAGGGCCAGCTGGGGCACCTCCTGCCCCCACAGCCACAGCCGCACTAGCCTCCTCCAGCCCAGCTGCTGCCGCCACCACTGCCTCTTCCTTTTCTTTCAGGCCTAGCCCCAGGCCTAGGCCCAGCTCTCGGGGTGCTGCTGGTTCTTCCTGTAGGTAAGAGAAGAGCATGACGAGGGCTGGCTCACAAGCTCAGACCTTACTCTCATCCCCATTCCATCCAACAAAGCAAGTGCCTGGGGCCCTGAGAGCAGCCCAGAGACAGCCAGGCACAGGAGTCTCCAACCAGACAAACACAGAGCGGGAGGAACACAGGCAGAGAGAGACAGCCACAGACAAGAACATCGGGAACAATCAAATGAGAAATACTCCAATAGCACATGTTTCTCTCTGTACTCCCTTCACAAAAGGGGAGAACATAGAGATTCTGTCACAGAAAGACAGATGCAGAAAGAGACAAAAGCAGAGCGAGAAGGTAGAGAAACAAAAAGCCAGGAGAGAGGCCAACTCAGACACAGCCCATAGGGCCAGGATGGATGGTGTCCCCACCCACCACACCTCTGACCATTAGTTTCCTTTCCACACTCACCAGAGGGGGCCTCAGCGCAGCCATGGAGCCTAGTGGGGGCCCTGGAGCCCGAGCCATTGGTGGCAGCATCATGGGTGGTCCAGGAGGCCCAGGCAGAGGGGGGCCCACGAGGGCCTGGTGAGGGGGCCGCAGGGCCATAGGGCGGGGGCCAGCTGCTGCAGAGGAGAGAGCGGAATCTGTCAGGGTGTTAGTGGGGAGTTCCAGGGCCTGGGGGGAGTTATGTGGCAGGGCTGATGACCCTGGCCCCTCACCTGCTCTCTGTAGCACGTGGGGGACGAAGGCTGGACGCAGGATAGGGGCCCTCTGGGGGGCCACAGCTGTGGGAGAGAGAGATGGGGGTGTGTGTCATGGGGGACAGGGGCACTTGGGGCAAGGTGTGCACACGTGTGTGTGTTTGTGTGTGTGTGCAGTCTCAGGATCCAAGAAATCCTGAAGAAGAGTCTGGGGACCCTCCTGGAAATGTGGGGCCTCTCCCCTGGTTCATTCCATGAAAATTTACCAGAGGTGCTCCTCCGGCTCAGCCCTGTGGCAGGCAATGCTGGGACACACCAACAGGCCCAGGGTCCTCAGGGAGCTCCTGGTCCAGAAGAGGAGGGAATGTAGGCATCACTAGACAAGGAGAGCCCACAGGGACCAGGGCTGGAAGCAGGGAAGCCCAGGCAGAGGGATCATTGCTAAGAAATGGGAGCCCAGGGAGCCTCTGGAGCCCAGGGGAGCCCTCTGACCCAGCCAGGCCTAGGGAGGGCTTCCTGGAGAAAGGGACCTGTGAGCTGAGACCCGAAGGACAATGAAGCATTAGGCAAAGGGTGAGTGGGAATATTATTGGCAGGGAGAACACCTGTAAGCAAAACCTCTTCCCTTTTCAGTTTAGTGTAACTGTAATAGAAGAAGTGGGGATTAGAGAGTGTCGTGAGAGGGGCTGCGTGGCCAGCAGGCACCCAAGCACAGCATTCTTGGCTGAGCCATGGGTATCCTCCTGAGGGCAATGGGGAGCCACAGCAGGGTTGGAAGCTGGGCAGGGGAAGTCAGATTTGCATTTTAATCAAAACCATACTAAAAAGTAAAAGACATTACAGCTTCTCAGAGATCATCAGATTAAAAAGTATTAACAGGATTTAGGTAATATAAGTAGCATGTTTGGTTTAATAGAGATTATACCAGAATTTTACATCCAAATAAGAACATGCATCCTTTTCATACATATAAGGAAGTAATGTCCTACAAACTGACAATTGACAGTGCGAGTAAAGGTAACCTGAGGAACAAAAGGTGGAAAGTGGAAAATGGCCTGGGGGGAGGATGGCTGGAAGATTATAGCCAGGTGACAGTGAGCAGGGAGAGAAGGGACCTCAACAAAAGCACTGCTGGCACATTCCAGAAATGTTCGGGCTGCTGGGATCTCTCTGTAAGGAGCTAGGACTGCCAGGGGAAGAGCCTGGTGCTTGTCTGGATGGTCTGTCCATCCCATCAACAGACAGTACACAATGCTTCCTACGCAGCAGATACTGAGACTTCTGCCCCTCATGGAGCTTATATTTCATAGAAAGCAAAAGATGATAGCCATACTATATAAGCAATGGTATAGCTTATTATAAGGTGTTAGGTGCTGTGGGAATTTGGGAATAGGACTGACAGCAGGAGGGTTGGTTTGCAATGGTCAGGTTGAAACAAAGTTGACTTGACATAATCAGGAAGGACATGATCGAGTTTGTGCTTTAGGATGACAACATCAAGTTGGGGTGAAATGCAAAGGGAGATTTGAGTGAGGATTTAGGCAAGAGGCTGAAGTCATGTAAACAAGAGTGCCTGATTAAATGTGGGGTCCCTAGCCCCAGACTCACCTGCTCGCCGCAGGAACATGGCTTCTCGAGCCTCTGGACTGTCCAGGTGACTCCGATCTCCAGGGCCAAAGCCAACTATTGGGAGGGGAGAGACAAGGATGGTGGGAGGAGAGTCCTGGGCACACGTTTTTACCACCCGACTCCCTCACCTTGCCACTCTACTTACCAGGACCCACAAAAGGAGGGCCACCCACCATGGGAGGAACTACTGTGGCTGCAGCGGCTGCCCGGGCCTCCAGAGTCTGCTGGACCTGTCAGGGAAGAGGTCAGGGTTAGGGGCCTGACTCAGCGCTCCCCATCTGCTGTTGACTAGCTCACCCCAAGAGGCCAAGAGCTTCATGCTGAGTGCTCTGTATATAGCTGGCTATCTCAGGTCTTGGCTAAAATGCCACTTCTCAGGGAGGCTTTCGGGATTATACTAGGGCTCCCTGGCCCCGGCTTCTCTTACCACCTTATTTCATCTTCCCTATAGCACTTAGCACTGACTGAAACTGTGTCCAGCTTGTCCTCCCCATCTCCCATGCACAACCTCCATGCCAGCCACCATCAGTGCCTGCCTAGATTACTGTACAAGCCCTTTCCTCCATCTCCTGGCACCTCCCGGGTTCAAGCCATTTTCCTACCTAAACCTCCTGAGTAGCTGAGATTACAGGCACGTGCCACCACGCCCGGCTGATTTTTGTATTTTTTAGTAGAGTAGGGGTTTCACTATGTTGGCCAGGCTGATCTCGAACTCCTGACCTCAGGTGATCCACCTGCCTCAGCCTCCCAAAATGTTGAGATTACAGGTGTGAGCCACCATGCCCGGCTTACCGTCTATTCTTACACATCCAGAGCTACGCTGTTAACCTCAAAGTTGGACCACATCATCTTTCTGCTCAAAATCTTTCAAAAGCTCCCAATCTCATAGCACAAGCCAGGGTCCCTTTTTTTAAAAAAAAATTTTTTGAGACGGAGTCTCACTCTGTCACCAGACTGGAGTGCAGGGGTGTGATCTCGGCTCACTGCAACCTCTGCCTCCCAGGTTCAAGTGATTTTCCTGCCCTAGCCACCTTGTAGCTGGGAATACAAGCAAGTGCCACCACGCCCAGCTAATTTTTGTATTTTTAGTCAAGATGGGATTTCACCATGTTGGCCAGGATTGTCTCGATCTCATAACCTTGTGATCCACCCGTCTCAGCCTCCCAAAGTGCTGGGATTACAGGCGTGAGCCACCATGCTGGCCACCTCAGGACCTTTGCATTGGTAGTTCTCTGCTGCGAATGCTCTTCCCCCAGACATCTGCATGGTTCCCTCCACTGTCTCCTTTGTATCTTTGCTTAAATGTGATTTCCTCAGAAAGGGCTTCTGTGACTGTGCTAAGGAACTTCCATCCTTCTTAACATACTTTTATTTATTTATTTATTTTGAGATGGAGTTTCACTCTGTTGACCAGGCTGGGGCGCAGTGGTGTGATCTCAGCTCACTGCAACCTCTGCCTCCCAGGTTCAAGCGATTCATCTGCCTCAGCCTCCCAACTAACTGGGATTACAGGCGTGTGCAACTAGGCCTGGCTAATTTTTGTATTTTTTTTCTTTATTTTTTTTTGAGATGGAGTCTTGCTCTATTGCCAGGCTGGAGTGCAGTGGCACAATCCCAGCTCACTGCAACCTCTGCCTCAAAGGTTCAAGCAATTCTCCTGCCTCAGCTTCCCAAGTAGCGGGGACTACAGGTGTGTGCCACCACACCCAGCTAATTTTTTTGTTTTTAGTAGAGACGGGTTTCACCATGTTGGCCAGGATGATCTTGATCTCTTGACCTTGTGATCCAACCATCTCAGTCTCCCAAAGTGCTGGCGTGACCCACCCGGCCTGGCCAATTTTTGTATTTTTTTAGCGGAAACCGTGTTTCACTAGGTAGGCCAGGCTGGTCTCCAACTCCTGACCTCAAGCAATCCACCCACCTCAGCCTCCCAAAGTGCCGGGATTACAGGCCCCAAAAATACAGTGATTATTTTTGTTTTGTACTCGGCTTTTGTATATGCTGAATGCCTAGAATGATGACTGGTGCATAAAAGGCACCTGATAATTATTTGTTGACAGAATGAACAAGTTTCATTTGCTCATTTTCATTTTTTAACTTTAATTTTTTGCAGAGACTAGGTCTTGCTCTGTCACCCAGGCTGGAGTGCAGTGGCATGATCATAGCTCACTGCAGCCTTGAACTCCTGGGCTCAAACAATCCTCCTACCTCAACCTCCCTAGTAGCTCTGATTACAGGCGTGTGCCACCAGGCCTGGCTAATTTTTCTGCCCTTTTTTTTTTGAGACAGGATCTGTGTTGCCCAGGTTGACTCCTGGCCTCCAGCGATCTTCCTACCTTAGCCTCACAAAATGCCGGGATTACAGCCGTGTCCAGCCTATTTTCATCATAATAATTTATCTCTCCTTCTCTACTATTCATATATAGTTGGCTATTGAGCACTTGAAATGTGACTGGGAATAAGGAACTATTAAATATAAATTTGAAATACATCAGAACATTTCCGTTATTGCAGAAAGCTCTACTGGACAGCATGCTCTAGAATATAAGATCCCAAAGGGCAGAAATGTCTGTCTTAGTCATTACTGTGTTCTCAATGCCTGGCACATAAAAAATTTGTCATGCTAATTAGTCAAAAAGCCAAAACTTCAGCAGCTCTCTGTACACAAACACCTACTGTGTTCGAGGTATTGTGTTCCCTGACTTATATGCCTTAGCTCAACCATACCTGCTGGTATGTGTTGGTCGCAATAATTGGGCGAATCACAGGAGCCGCTGGGACCTGCATCGCTTCTACCGTGGGGACCGTGGGCACTGCAGGCACAGCAGTTGGGATTCCGGGTACTGGAGCCCCTAGAACTTCCTGCTCAAACCTGGAGGAATAGAACAGACACCAGAGCTCAGGATCTCGTACCAATTTTGGAACTCTGGGTACATTGCGCGGGGACCCTCACTCCTGCCAACCTCTCCCCTATCCCCGTCCCCACAATCCGGAAGTTCCCATTTCCCCATGTTAGAGCCGTATCTCCGGCCAATCGAGGCCTGGAGGCTCCGGGATTCGGATGCTCTGGCTCTGGCTCTGGGACGACTTTTATCTCTCCCTGTTGCGGGCCTTACAGGGCCATCTCCGCCTCCATTTCCTTCAAGCGTTCCTCGCCGCTCTTGCCCGGGATGCCAGTGCCAGGGCCCGGGACCACGGGTCCTCCTGCACCCGGGAGTCCCGGGGCAGGCCCCGCCCCAGCCATCGCTGCCGCCGTCGCTGTCGCCGCTACTACTGTCTCAGCCTAGCCGCCGCCGCCGCCGCCGCCGCCGGTTCTGCTGTCTACTCTCCGCCTTCGTCAGGGTGGGCTCCCGAGGATGGCGTACAGCAAAAGCGACGGGCGCTGGCACATGACGTCATACGCCCGGCGCAAGGGCCAATGAGAGTTGGCCACACCCTCAGGGGGAATATAGGCCAATCAGAGTGAGAGAAGGACAAACAAGCACAAGAACCTGGGCCTATGAGAGCGCAGCGACGATAGGCGGTCCCGCCTTCCTGGAGGAACACAGGCTAATGAGAGCAAAGCAAAGTCAGTTGGTCCCGTCCCCAATGTGGAATCTGGACCTTTGAGAACGCAGGAAAGTTCGGAGGCCCCTCCCGTGCCACCGCGAAGTCCGCGCTGGAAGTTTTAAAAGACGCTGAAGTCCGCGTCAGCCTCAGGGTTCGGCAAGGCTAGGAGGCCTAGCTGGGATCTGGGGTTGAGGGCTGGGGGCTCCTACCCTGCTGACACTCGATCCGTGGTTCCCATGAAGACTAGAGATGCCCAGGAGGAAGCGCCTGACCCGGGCTTCCTGGCGGAGGACACCTGAAGACATTTAAAGATGAGACGAGATGTTCAGGGTGGGAGCCAAGGCCCACACTAGTGCAACACAGAGGGGCACCTGCGTGGGCTTGGTCCCTGTCCTTTCTTGGGCCACAGCTGACCCCCTTTTTTTTTGTTCTTCCGCGTAGCCCTCAAAGTGTTTTACTCTGAATATTTTCAAACATGCACATTAGAGGAACTAGTATAACCCAGCCTGACTGTGGTACTCTTTGCTGCTCAACATGTCGCACTTTTGGCCAGTGAGAGCCCTTCAGACTGGCTCCTGAGTCCCTTTGACTTGGCCACAGTAGTCTTGGAAGACTTCTTTGCTTCCTGGTACAAAATATCCTGTACACATTCTGCCCATTTCTTCCCTCAGACCTGGAATCAGCTGTTTTTACACAGGTCCCTGGTTCTTAGAAATAGCACTTAGAGACCACAGTCTGTACACTAGTGCTTCTCAGTGTTACTGAGATGTCATTATATTTATTATATATATCAGACCTTTTTAGTGGACTTAACTAGGAGAATGTGTGTGTGTGTGTGTGTGTGTGTGTGTGTGTGTATTTCTTTGAAATGGAGTCTTGGTCTGTTGCCCTGGCTGGAGTGCAATGGGGAGATCTTGCTCACCACCACCTCTGCCTCCCAGCTTCAATCAATTCTCTTGTCTCAGCCTCCCGAGTAGCTGGGATTACAGCCATGCACCACCACGCCCGCCTAATTTTGTATTTTTAGTAGAGACGGGGTTTCTCCATGTTGGCCAGACTGGTCTTGAACTTCCAACCCCAGGTGATCCACCCACCTCGGCCTCCCAAAGTACTGGGATTATAGGCATGAGCCACCGCACCCAGCCTTGAAATATATATTTTTCAGAAAGAGAGAAATCATGACTTTATTCTGATATTTCCAACTCAAATGAAAGATTATAGGGTATTTACTTCTTTGATTTTATATTTATCTTTTTTCATTTACACTAAAAATCTTGGTCCCCAATGACATAAGACGGCTTCTCATTTGCTTAGTGTATAATTTCAAAAACTGTAAGGTAAAGTCTCAAAAATTTAAATGGTCTATTTTATCAAAATAATAACGCCAGTGTTACTACTAACAATGCGACTACTGTACGAAGTTTAAGTTTTTGCTGAGTTCAGTAGGAAGGTGGGGGCTGGGAACTGTGATGAGAGAGGAGAGAAGGGAGGAGCGGGCTCACTAAGGACAGTCATGGGAAAGCCAGTGTGGAAAGGCGGGCAAACAGCAGCCAGGGGCAGGAGGAAAGCTGGCAGAGGGAAGGGGCTCTGGAGGCCAAGAGAGGAGCTGTGTGGGAGATGGACAGCAAGGTTCAAGATCATAAAACTGACAAACTCCCAAATTTGAAAACTTACTGCAACACCAGTAAAACTACCGTCTGTGTTTGTCTTTTTTCTGGGACCAGGCAAATTAAATATAATGTTCACTTAATTTATGAAAAAAAAATTATCGAGACAGGGGAAACTGTAATCCCAGCAGGTGAAGAATTGGGAGACAGAGGTGGCAGATCACTTGAGGCCAAGAGTTGGAGAGCAGCCTGGCCAACAAGGTGAAGCCCCGACTCTACAAAAAATACAAAAATTAGTGGGGCATGGTGGTGTGAGCCTCTAATCCTAGCTATTGGGGAGGCCAAGGCATGAGAATCACTTGAACCTGGGAGATGGGGTTGCAGTGAATTGAGATCATACCACTGCATTTCAGCCTGGGCAACAGTGAGACTCCATCTCAAAACAAGAGAACAAAAACACATATGACAATGTGTCATAAGCCTTTCTATTAAACTACTGTGGTAATGGCACATGTAGGGTTAAATACAAAGCAGGTCTGGAGAGAAGCCAGATACAACCCAATTAAACATGGAAATTTAGTGCATAAAAAGGTGGCATCTCAAAAGCAGTGAGTAAGGCTTTGCTTTATAAATTGAGTCACCCACACAGTGAAATGCACAGGCCTTAAGTCTACAGCTAGGTGAGTGCTGACAACTCTCCCTACCTGTGTCACCTCCGCCGCCCTCGACACGGCACATTCCCGTTACCTAAGACGTTTCTGCATCTCCTCCTCAGTTGATCCCTGCCACCCACCTTCCCTCAGAGACAACTGCTGCTGTGACTGGGAATTTCAATAAGTGTTACTAGGATCCCTGTAAAATAAAACAAAATTGCATCCACGTGCTAGGATAAATTCCAAATGGCTGATTTACATGCGAAAAAAGAAACTATACAAACTAGAAGGCAATTTCATCTTTTAATACATTCCTCCTCCCACCCTATAATGCCCCCCGCCAATGGCCCTTATTCCAGCACATTTTGGCTCAGGGCCTTTGCACGTGCTGGTGCCCTGAGCTGGAAGCCCTTCCTCGGCCACCCCTGTTGCTCCTGCTCACCACTTGGTGTATGACCTGGGCAGTGTGGCCGTCGATTCAAATCATACCTCCCACCTCCTGCTGGATTTCCCACACAGCAGTTAACCTGCAGCATCCTACTTATATATTTTCCTTATCTCGTAAACTCCATCTCCCTGCCCTAGAACTCAACTCCTGGAAGGCAGGGCCTTCTCTTTTGTTCTGTGTGGACTCCCCAGCGCCTAGAGAAGGTGCTCAATTACTTTTTGCTGAGAATGAAAGTGATGAAGGGATCTCAGGAGTGCCCAGGGTGGGGTCCAGAGTACCCCATTCTCTTGGCTTTAGCAGGATGAAAGGATCGGGGCCAGGGAGCTGAGCGGAGCCTCAGAACAGCAAGCGAGGGGACTGCAGATGCTGGGGGGGACGACGGCCAAGGAATCCTGGTGCTGCTTTCTTCCAGGTGTCCTGGGGGAGGTGAGGTGTCAGGGTGAACAGAGTGAAGTTCTGGGCTTCTGTGCACCCTCTCTTCAGTTGCACAACTTCTGCAGGGCTCCCTGGGCCTGAACCCAGCGCAGCCGCCACTGGGGCAGGGAGAGGCCCTGGCAGAGCTCCTCAGAGAGGGCAGCCTGGCCTGGCTGCTCCCACCTGGGAAAGGGCACAGCGTCAGAGGGGAGGCCTGGCCTTCCAGACCCTTGTTGGCCTCCCCACAAAACCATGGCCTGCTCCTTCTCACCAGCCCCCTGGCCCGAGTCCTGACTTTTCTGCTTCCCACCCGCAGCACGTTCCCCTCTCACCAGTCCCCCACAACCCCCTGCAGCTCAGGGATTCGCTCCAGCGCCTGTTTCAGCAGCTTCTCCAGCCTCTTGAGAGCCTGCCCCAGGTTCTCTTTCTGCTCCTTTTCCTGGGATGCCTGGATCTGCAGCAGCTCTGAGGGTGAGAAAGCCGGGAGGCAGCTTTGAGTCCTCCGGCTCACTGGTACCTTACAGCAATGGGTCCTCAAATCTCCAGTCCCCGAGTCTTGACCTCAGCATGTCTTGCAAACCACCTGTCCCTCTTCCCAGGTCCTCATCTCAAGGGCAGCTTCCCCCACTCAGCTGGCCTAGGCCTCTTCTGGATGCCTTCCTCCCTGAGAGCCCATCCATCTCCATGGCCTATCTGCTTAGTCTCCTGAGCATTTCTTCCTCTGCCCCAGGCCTTGGTCTCCCACTCTGGTTCACCCTTCGCCTTACACCACAGTGATCTTCCTGAAGCCTAAATCTGATGCTGTTCTTCCCCTATCTAGAGCCCCCCAAGGCTCCTCAGTGTCCCCAAGGCAGAGTCCAAGCTCTTAGGCAGGTATTTGAGTTTCATAATATGGCATGGCCTGGCCTATCTGCAGGGCCCACAGGAGACAGCATCTTTCCTCCTGGAGGCCCTTCCAACACTCCTCAACCCAAGGCTTCCTCCTCCACCTCCTCCAGCTTCACCCTAGTGGTGCTTTCCCTCTGGGACTAGGACTGGGCCTACTCTCTCTCTCCATGTGTGCAGAACAGGCCCAGCTCAGCAAGTGCAGACGAGCAGTGTGATCACGCCTGCTGGGCCTGAATCCTGACCCCATCCCATCCCTGCCCTGTGACCTTGATCATGACACTGGCTCTTTCTTCAGCTCTGTCTGCTGTCAGGTAGAATTACTGGAGCTGTAGGCTAGTGGGGCAGAGCAGATGGGAGAACTCGGGATGGGACCCTTAGGGCTGGCTGAAGGGTTGAAGCTGGTGGTGGTGGGGTTAGGGAGCTAGGAAGAATTAAGGATGACTCCTGGGTTTCTTGGTAAAGCACTGGGATGAGGAGGGTGAGATTTTTTTTTTTTTTTTTTTTTTTTTTT
>NW_022437008.1:5598963-5667849 GCF_009761245.1 Sapajus apella
CCTCCGCCTCCTGGGTTCAGGCAATTCTCCTGCCTCAGCCTCCTCAGAGTTTTACGCTTATTGCCCAGGCTGGAGTGCAGTGGCACAATCTTGGCTCACCACAACCTCCGCCTCCCAAGTTCAAGCAATTCTCCTGCCTCAGCCTCCCAAGTATCTGGGATTACAGGCATGTACCACTATGCCTGGCTAATTTTGTATTTTTAGTAGAGATGGGGTTTCTCCATGTTGGTCAGGCTGGTCTTGAACTTCTGACCTCAGGTGATCCGCGCGCCTCCACCTCCCAACCTGCTGGGATTACAGGAGTAAGCCACCGTGCCTGGTGAGGATGAGATCATTTAGGAAGTGAGGACACTAAGAAGTGGAGGAACAAAATTGTTTTCTGGGATAGAGAGAACCAGGAGTTCCCTTACAGATGTGTAAAGTTCAAGATGCCCATGATTATAAGAAATATATTAGTCAGGCATGCTGGTGTATGCCTGTGGTCCCAACTGCTTGGGAGGCTGAGGCAGGATGGCTTGAGCCTGGGAAGTTGAGGCTGCAGTAAGCCGGGATGGAACCATCACACTCCAGCTTGGGTGACAGAACGAGATCTTGTCCCAAAAAAAAAAAAAATAAAACCCATAAGTTAGGCAGAGGGCACAGTGGGCAGAGGCTGTGCGGGGTCTGGGGCTGCTTTCATTGCTCCTGAACACACTGCTCCCTCCCCTTGTGGAGAGGTGGAGGGCAGGGAGCCCCAAACTCAGAGGCCTGAACACAGTCTCTTCCTCCAGTGCTGCTGGCACTGCCAGTCCATTTCTCAGCAGTTCTTCTCTTCCGTCTGTTTATCCTTTCATTCTTTACTCCTTACTTCCATCGGGGGAAACCCCTGGGGTGGGGAGCTTTCTCCTCACTCCCCTTCAAGCCATCTGGGCCGGCAACTGGCAGACACCCAGTGAGTATTTGTTGAGTGAATCCAGGAATGAACGACTTCTCTGAGCTTCAGTTTCTTCATCTGTTAACTGGGGGTCTTAAAAGTCCCTTTCTAGCAGGGAGCGATGGCTCATGCCTATAATCTCAGCACTTTGGGAGGCTGAGGTGGGCAGATCATGAGGTCAAGAGATCGAGACAATCCTGGCCAACATGGTGAAACCCTGTCTATACTAAAAATGTAAAAATTAGCTGGGTGTGATGGTGCACGCCTGTAGTCCCAGCTACTGGGGAGGCTGAGGCAGGAGAATTGCTTGAACCCGGGAGGCAGAGGTTGCAGTGACCCAAGATCATGGCCACTGCACTCCAGCCTGGAGACAGAGCAAGACTCCGTCTCAATTAAAAAAAAGTCCCTTTCCTCATGATAATGACTCCAAGGGACTGTGTGTGCACACAATGATGCTAATCCCACCAGATACGCAGGGTGCTTACTGCATGCCAGGCAGTGTTCAGTGCCCTGTGTGGGTCCCCTGCCTGGATCTGCCCAGCACCTCAGTAAGCTATTATGCTTACTCCACTGAGGAGGACACTAAGGTACCGGGAAGCCATACAGCTAGAAGAGACAGGGTGGAGAGGGTTCCCAGGCTCTGAACTTTGTACTATGTCATGGCGATGAATGAACGTGTGGAGAGCTGATGGGCAGCGTAGCTTAGTGGTTGGGAGCACAGACCCATTTCCGACCACCTGGATTCAAATTCCAGCTTTGCCATTTGGGCAACCTATTAACCTCTGTCTCAGTTCCCTTCTCTGTAAAATGGAGAAAACAGCAGCTCTTACCTCATGGGACTGCTGTGCTGGGCAGATGAAACAAGGGAGAATGTTTAAAGCCCTTAGCACACAGTGGGCACAGTGTAAGCAGTGGGGTTGCTGGTAAGGACTTGTGCAGGTAGCTGGTAGTGGGAACGGGCGGGGAGGCTGGATGGGGCAGCAGGGCAGGCCTACCCTGGGTGGAAGGGCCCGGTGGCAGGCTGGTCTTCATGTGGAGTAGATCCCAGCACCGGAGGCCCTGCTGGTCCTGCAGGAATAGAACGTCCTGGCGAAGAGAGGCAGCTGCTGGCAGAAGCAGCTCTGAGGCCTGGAGGAGGAGGGAAAGACGGTCACCTTGGGCGGGGCTAGGGAGACGAGTCACAGGAGACCAGCACTCACCTTCCCTGGGGGCAGCCCCAGCATGTGGCTCAGTGCTATGAGGCTGGAGCCCTTCGGGGACATGGGGTGCAGCTGATGGATGGACGGTAGGACCGTGGGCAGCGGCTTCAACCTGGGGGCGGGGAGAAGTCTGGGTTGGGTGGGCACTGAGAGGAGGCTTTGGGTTCTGGAGGGTCTGGGGGCCCAGGAACTTCAAGGTGGGTCTGGGGACTAGGGTGCCATACCAGGGCTAGTGACCCGAGGGTGAGGTCTAGCAGCCTATGAACACTGGGGGTCTGGGGTTATCTTTTTGAAGGAGGTTCAGGGAGTGACAGTCATCCATGGCAGGGGATGTGGGGCAGGGCTGGGGCAGCCCCAGGCTCACTCTCCAGGGCTGTGCCGCAGCAGTGGACCCAACAGAACATGGGGCAGATGCTGGGCTTCCTCCTCCAGGCAGCGCAGCAGCTCCCGGCTCTGCGGGGCCACTGCCTCAGATGCAGGGACCACCTTTCGCTCGACCAGAGCCAGCACCTTCGGGGAAGGAGAGAGATGGGTGGGGCAGCCTGAGCCCACCCAGCCCCATTCCGGCAGATCCAGCTCTACCAAGACCTCACCCAACTCCCCTCTCACCTCCCCTGGGCTCTGGCACAGGCGGGTCTTGCTGGCTGAGTTTCCCTTGATGAGCAGGCGGATCTGTTCCTGTGTCTCCTCCTGAGGAACCGGGATACCCTGAGACTCACTCCTCCCACCTCCCAGCCTCAGTGCGCCTCTCTGCTCAGGTCCCGCTTCTGCCTGGGAGTCTCACCTGGGCTCCTGTTGCCTAGGAGGCCCAGTTCTTTTTTTAAGTGACAGTATTCTCTTTTTTTATTTTTGTTTTTTTGAGACAGAGTTTCGCTCTTGTTGCCCAGGTTGGAATGCAGTGGCGTGATCTCAACTCACAGCAACTTCTGCCTCCTGGCTTCAAGCGATTCTCCTGCCTCAGCCTCCCAAGTAGCCAGATTTACAGGTCCAGGCGCCTGCCACCACACCCAGCTAATTTTTTGTATTTTTAGTAGAGACAGGGTTTCACCATATCTCTAGGACAGGCTGGTCTTGAACTCCTGACCTCAGGTGATCCACCCATCTCAGCCTCTCAAAGCTGAGATTACAGGGATGAGCCACCGTGCCCGGCCTTTATTATTATTTTTTTTCAAGTGACAGCATCTTACTCTGTCACCCAGGCTGGAGTGCAGTGGTGCGATTGTACCTCACTTCAGCCTTGAACTCCTGGGCTCAGGTGATTCTCCCACCTCAGCCTCCTAAAGTGTGGAACCACAGGCATGTGCTACCATACCGGGCTCAGGCCCAGTTCTTAGCCACAGTTTCGAAGCCTCCTCTCTGGCCCTCCACAAGGCCCTGGCCTCTCCCCAGGCCCCGCCTCTCACCACCAGCTGGCGCCAGCGCAGGATCCGCTGCTGTTTGGCCTGTAGCTCCCTCAGCAGGAGCTGCCGATGCCCGGCTGCATCCTCCAGCTCCTGGCTCTGAGCACGCAGGGACTTGAGCTCCACCCACAGGCCACAGCCCCGAAGCCCCAGTATCCACGCCTGCCTGTAGGGCAAGCAGAGGAGAGCAAAGGAGAGGAGGGTGACTGAGTCACACAGGGGACCATAAACAGGGAGAGAAACCGCAGGGAGAGGAGGCAGAGATAGGAGCCATAGGGGCTGAAAAAGCCCAATAGGCTGAGATACCCAGAAGCGAGACGGCCTAGAGGCCTTTGCCCCGGGGGCCCCTCACCTCTCGCTGGATCCTAGGGCATGTCTCTCCACCTCTTCCACCAGGCTCTGGAGGCGCTGGGTCAGGACTTGATGCTCCTTCAGGAGGGTGCTCCGCTGGGAGACCAGTGCACCCACAGTCCACCAGCCCTCCTGCAATGGGGGTACAGAGTCAGGGTGGGCATGGTCCATGGGTGAGGGGATTGAGAGGGTCTTAGAACGAGGCGGCGAGCCTTGGGGTCACCTGCATGAGATGAACCATGGACGGCAGGGTCTGGCTGGAGTCTGACTGGTCCGGGGCCTGGGACCTGGGGTGGGGGCAGAGCTGCTGAGGGAGCCATGCTGTGGCCTTGCCTCGGTACTCGAGGGTGGCGAGTATCAGTCCTGCCACCCCACCAGACAGTGTGTTTCAGTCCCACCCATGAGCAGGTGGCCAGGCCAGGTCCTGACTCCTGTCCAGCTCACCCACCCACCAGGCCTTCCCCGACTGTAGGAACACCCTGCCCCACACCTGGATATCTCGGTATCGCCAAGCCCATCCCCACCGCACAGCGACCGAATCTCTGCCTCCCGCTCTGCAGCCAGGTGCTCCAAGGCAGCCAGGACGTGGCCTGGGGGGTGGTTTGTCAGCAGCGTCTAGGGGCAGGGAGGGTGAAGTCAGGGCAGGATGGGGGCAGGGCTGTGAGCTGAGACCCCATGGGAATGGGGCTGTCATCAAGAGTTAGGTCCTGGCACCCTAAGTTTTGATCATGGGGCCAGAGGGGGTGGGTTTTCCTGAGAGCCCCCCTCTCACCTCCACGGAGCTCAGCCACTGCTGGTAGGAAGTGCCAAAGTGGTCATCATGAGGGGTTCTGTGGGGTTGGATAAGGGGACAGAGAATGTTATAATACACATCAATTATCCTCTAGTTACCACCACCACCCTATAAGGTAGGGGCTGTCATCATCCCTATGCCTGTAACACCTGAGTTCCCCAATTATACCAACTTGGGGCCTTTACATGGGCTGTTCATCTGGGACACTCTCTGGACCCTTCACCCCAGGTAAGCCTCCTCACCAGAGAACCTCTCCCCTCCCTGCCTTCTTAGCTGGGAAGGGCACTGCCTCTGGGGTGCTCAGAGCTTCTCAGGCTTCCCAATTCCCCCGACAGCCCTGACCTGGCTGTCACTGTTAGTATGAGTCTGTCTCCTTCTCTTCCAAGCCTAGAAGTCCCCTTCTATAGAATGTAGCCCAGAAGCTCAGTGTCTGGGGAATTAATAAACAAGAGACACCACCACCCTCAAAGCCCAGGTTCTCTGCAGGATCTCTGGGGGCTGGGGACACTCACGGGAGGCTGCCCCTCTTGGCCTGGGGAAGCAGGAGGTTCTGCAGGAACTGGGCCCGGAGGGCGCAGGCTGCTCGGACATCACGCTAGGGAGAAGAAGAGGAAGGGACCTGAGGGGGACCCTGGCATCTGCCTGACTCCAGGCTCCCTGCCCCTTCTCCCATGATGGGAGACTCTTACCAGGACCACAGGCTCCAGGCCCAGAGCTGCCGCTGTCAGGGATCCAAAGGTCACGTCTACTTTGGCTTTCCTGAAGGGAGAAGTGCAGCTGGGGCTAGGGTCCCTGGGAGAACAGATGTCTGTACCTCATCTCCTCTCACTACCAGCAAGGCCAGTCAGAAGAATCACTAAGCCTAGATCTCGGGAGCCATCTCCAGATTAGGCCACTGTCACCTCCCAGCTGGATTATTGCATTAGCCTCCCCACTGCTCTTGCCCCATGAGACTGTTCTCCACTCAGAAGTCAATGACTCTGTTAAAACCGAAGGATGATCATGTCCCTGCTCAAATCCCTTCAAAATAATGTGATGTTTCCCCAGCACATTCAGAATAACAATGGGCCCAGTGCGGTGGTGCACGCCTGTACCCTAGCATTTTGGAAGGCTGAGGTGGGTGAATCACTTGAGGTCAGGAGTTCGAGACCAGCCTCGCCAACATGGTGAAACGCCGTCTCTACTATAAATACAAAAATTAGCCAGATGTGGTGGCACATGTCCATAATCCCAGCTACTCGGAAGGCTGAGGCAGGAAAATCACTTGAACTCGGCAGGCAGAGGTTGCAGTGGGCTGAATTGTACCACTGCACTCCAGCCTGGGTGACAGAGCGAGACTCCGTCTCAAAAAAACAAAAACAAAAACAACCCAGAATAGTAACAATGGCTAATAGGCACTTTTGTAAGCACTTTACATGATTTATCGTCTACCCTATAAGCTTGGTATTAATATAATCCCCATTCCACAGATCTTAAGAATCGGAGGCACATAGAAGTTAAATACCTTGCCCTAGGTCACCCAATTTTTTTTTTGGAGGGGGAGACAGAGTTTTTTTTGCTCTTGTCACGCAGGCCAGAGTGCAGTGGCACAATCTTGGCTCACTGCAACCTCCTGTTCCTGGGTTCAAGTGATTCTCCTGCCTCAGCCTCCTGAGTAGCTGGGATTACAGGTGCCTACCACCACGCCTGGCTAATTTTTGTATTTTTAGCAGAGATAGGTTTTTACCATGTTGGGCAGGCTGGTCTCGAATTCCTGACCTCAGGTGATCCACCTGCCTCAGCCTCCCAAAGTGTTGAGATTACAGGCGTGAGCCACCTCACCCGGCCTAAGAGCACTCAATATATATATATATTTTTGAGACAGAGCCAGGTGCCAGGCTGGAGTGCAATGGTGTGATCTTGGCTAACTGTAACCTGTGCCTCCTGGGTTCAAGCAATTCTCCTGCCTCAGCCTCCCGAGTAGTTGGGATTATAGGCACGTACCACCACGCCCAGTTAATTTTTGTATTTTTTAGTAGAGATAGGGTTTCACCATGTTGGCCAGAATGGTCTCAATCTCTTGACCTCGTGATCCGCCCACCTTGGCCTCCTAAAGTGCTGGGATTACAGGCATGAGCCACCATGCCCAGCCCAATTCTTTTTTTGAATTGGAGTCTCACTCTGTTGCCCATGCTGGAGTGCAGTGGTGTGATCTTGGCTCACTGCAGCCTCTGCCTCCTGAGTTCAAGTGATTCTTTTGCCTCAGCCTCTGAGTAGCTGGGACTACAGGCACGTGCCACCACGCCCAGCTAATTTTTGTATTTTTTAGTGGAGACCGGGTTTCACTATGTTGGCCAGGCCTGTTTTGAACTCCTGACCTCAACTGATCCACCTGCCTTGGCTTCCCAAAGTGCTGGGTTTACAGGTGTGAGGCACTGTGACCGGCCTAAGGTCATCCAATTTTAAGTGACCAAGGCAGGGCATGAACCGGTATCAGGGTAAAATCACAATGCATCATCTACAGTTCTCTGTCCACTCTTTCACCCTCACCTCCTCAGGTTCTCTATCTTGCCTGAGAAACTGGAGCTGACTTGGCCCCCTGGCTGCTCTTCCTGCATGCTGAATGCACTGCCTCTGCTCTTGCAGAAACCCTCTCCACAGAAACTCCTCTCCCAACTCAATGTTACCTCCTCAGAGGCCTTCCCTAACCACGCCTGCTAGGGCAGCATCTCGCTCTCCCTTCTATTATAGGCTTTTCTTCACAGCACTCATCTCTACCGGAAATGATAGGGTCTGTTTGGTTCCTAGTTTACTATCTGTCTTCTGTGTATCAGAGTATAAACTCCAGGAGGGCAGGGACTTGTTCTCTGTTTGTGGCCGTTTTCCCAGAGCTAGTGTTCTAGGTATACAAGTGGTATCATTCCAGGCACTAGAAATACAGGTAACTGAGATGACAAAACCTCCTGGTCTCGTGGACCTTCCATCCTAAGGGTGGGAGCTGAGAATTCTGGAACCCAAGAAGGGATCAGGGCAGAGCCCTGGGGTCTCTAAGAGAATGACTGGCGGCCCAGCCTGGTGAGGGCGGGTCCCTGAGGCCCACCTCTCCATGTCCTGCAGGCGCCTCAGTTGATTCTGCAGCCGCTGCATGGGATTTCGGAGCCTATGCTGCTGTCTTCGCATGGCCCCAGCTTGGGCCCGGAGGAGGAGAGCTCGACGCTGGGTGTCTTGTGTGTGCTGAAGTGCCTGCTCCATGGCTGTGTCTGTGGGAGGAACAGGGTAGCCATCAGCACCTTCCCTGCCCCACATTCTGCTGCTGCCCATCTTCTGGCCCCTGGATTACCCTGAGCCTCAGTGTCTCGCTCCATCAGCTCCAGACTCTGGTTGAGCTCCTGGATCTCTGCCTGCAGGCGGATCACAGCAGCTTCCAGCTCTAACTTCCTACGGACCTGGGAGGATCAGATTCAGGGTCAGATGCACGGTCTGAGCAGGACTCAGCCTGGCCTGTCTTTTGAGGGGTACCAGGCTCCTCAACTGGTGGCAGAGGTTTTTGCTCAGCAGTTTCTGTGTCTGATACAGAAGCATTAGGGTACTGGCTCCCTCCTTCCTCCTGGGATTGCCTCACCCACCCTGCCAGCCTGTTTCCTGTCTGTGTGCTGGTGACACCCACATCTTTGTCCCAGTCCTGATCTCCTCCCAAAGCCCTGCACCTCGAAGTCCCAAGGCCTCCTGGAAACCTCCCTTTAGATGTCATCTGAGCCCCTTGCACCTGCTAGGTCCCGAACTGGCCTCTGCATCTCTCCCAAACTTGTCCCTTCTCTCGTTATCAGCTTTGCTGCCACATATCTATGCCCCACCTCTCCACCCCGAGCTAATTAATGCTATCTCTTTTTTTTTTTTTTTTTTTTTTTTGAGACAGAGTCTCACTCTGTTGCCCAGACTGGAGTGCTGTGGAGCAATCTTGGCTCAGTGCAGACTCTGCTTCCCAGGTTCAAGCGATTCTCTTGCCTCAACCTCCCAAGTAGCTGGGATTACAGGTGTGCATCACTATGCCCAGCTAATTTTTGTATTTTTAGTAGAGACAGGGATTCACCATGTTGGCCAGGCTGGTCTCGAACTCCTGACCTCAGGTGATCCGCCCGCCTTGGCCTCCCAAAGTGCTGGGATTACAGGTGTGGCCCACTGTGTCTGGCCGAGCTAATGCTATCTTCACAGGACTATAAAACCTGTGAGGACGGGGATCAGGGCTGTCTTGTGACCCAGTGTCACCCAGAACCTAGCTGGACTTAGAGCAGAAGATCTACAAGTCATTTTTTGGATGAAAGATAATCTTGTAGCATGTGCTTCTCACCTGTGGACTGTCCTGGTGGCCATACCTAGGAAAATGAGGCCAGAGTCAGTGGATGACAGGGGCTTGCAGGGGGGAGGGCAAGAAGTGTGACAGCATAGTAGGGACAGGGGTTGATGGCAGTGGGGAAGATAGGAAGGGATAGCTTTAAGAAGCAGTTACCAGAGTAGGTTTCCCCGGATCTTCTTGACAGTCCTACAGTGCAGAGGCAGAAGGAGGAGTTACTGTGGGCCTCACTGGTGCCCCCTCCCCTGCTCCGGCCCAGCTTACCTCTGACTGTGCACATGCTGCATGATGTAGGCCCAGATGTCAGCCCCCTGGCCCAGACACAGCCTGTGGGGAGAGTGTGTAAGAATATGCCTGGGGCAGCACGCAGGCTGCCAGATCCTCATTCTCGTGGTAGTAGGGAAAGTCTTTACTAGGGAGTTCTTATTTCTGGGGGAAGGAAGGCCCATACTTTTTTTTTCTTCTTTTTTTCTTTTTAAGAGACAGGGTCTTGCTCTGTTGCCCAGGCTGGAGTGCAGTGGTACGATCATAACTCACTGCAGCCTCAACCTCCTGGGCTCATGCGATGCTCCCACGTCAGCCTCCAGAGTAGGTAGGCCTACAGGCAGGCACCACTACAACCAGCTAATTGGTAAAACATTTTTTTTTTTTTGGTAGGGACTGGATCTTTGCACTAAGTGTGGTGGTATTCTCATTCCGGGGGGCAGGAGGAGGGAGAGGGCAGCCGTGCTCCCTTTCTCCTGGGAGGGGGTTATCCAGTCACATCCAGAGGTGAAGGTGGGGGATGTACTGCCAGGAAGTGCGTTCTCATGATCAAATGTGGATATCACTCCTACAGAGTCGATCCCCAATAGGGTGGCCACGGCTAACTTCTGAGTGTTCTCCTTGGTTAGGGTAAGTGTGGGAAGAGGAGGTGCTACGGGGACAGCCTCACCCTGGACATCCTATTTCCACAAGGAGAGGGGTCTTCGCTAACTCGTGGAGAATCCTCACCAGTGCTAGGGACCTCACTCTGGGGAGCCTCCCAGGGTAGGGAGCACTCAGTAACTCGGGTTCCTCTCGATGGAGAATGAGGGGTCGAGTTCTCACTCCCGGAGACCCAATCTCCAGGGTGGGGAGTCCTCACTCCAGGAGGGATCCTCACCTGCGCAGCGTCGATTCCGGGGCCCGGGCCGCCATGGGCACCCCCATCTCTTCGGCCGCCCAGCAACCCAGTTCCCGCGCTTCCTGTGCTAGCTCCATGACAGCGCCGCAGCGGTGCCACCGCCACCGCCTCTCTCAGCGTCTTCAAGTGTGGCGCCCGCCTCTGACGTCACGAACGCGCCATCGGTGACGTCATCGGTTGCCGGGCTAACCGCAGGCCCCGACGCTGCAAAGTCTTGGTGCGGAAAGGCTGGGTCTTGCAGTTCTCGCTTTTCCCGGGTGGTTCTCTTTGAGTGGAAGTGAAAAGGGCGGCCCCGCTTGCCTTTCCTCGTTCTCCTGCTCACTACCAGCTAACCCGGAAGAGGCAAAACAGTCCTTGATGGCTTCCCTTTCTTTTTTTTTTTTTTTTTTAAGATGGAGTCTTGCTCTGTTGCCCGGGCTGGAGAGCAGTGGCGCGATCTCCGCTCACTGCAACCTTCGCCCCAAGGTTCAAGCGATTCTCCTGTCTCAGCCTCCCGAGTAGCTGGGATTGCAAGCGTGCCGCCATGCCCAGCTGATTTTTTTGTATTTTAGTGGAGAAGGGGTTTCACTCTGTTGCCCAGGCTGGTCTCGAACTCTTGAGCTCAGGCAATCCACCCGCCTCGACCTCCCAAAATCCTAGGATTACAGGCGTGAGCCACCGCGCCCAGGCACTTCCCTTTCTTTTCTTTTTCTTCTTTTAATTAACCATTTTAATTTTAGTAGAGATGGGATCTCACCAGTGTTGCTCAGGCTAGTCTCAACTTCTGGGCTCTTGAACTCCTGAGCTCAAGCGATCCTCCCGCCTCGGCCTTCCAAAGTGTTGGGATGACAGGCGTGAGCGTCTGCGCCCGCCCTCTTTATTTTCTTGACAAAGTGGCACTTGCATCCTAGGAGGACTGGAATCAGGCGATGAGATCCTGGACTTACTGCTCTTTGATTTCAGAAACAGGTTTCCCGGGCCGGGCGCAGTGGCTCACGCCTGTAATCCTAGCACTCTGGGAGGTCGAGGTGGGTGGATCACCTGGGGTCAGGAGTTCAAGACCAGCCTGGCCATCATGGTGAAACCCCATCTTAAAAAAAAAAAAAAAAAAAAGAAGAAGAAAAGAAACAGGTTTCCCATGTCTGGGTGGAAGGTAGGGGCAGATAGCATGACCCTAACATTTCCCGGGCATCCATTTTCCCATTCATTCGTGCTTACCATTCCATAAACTCAGGGAGCTGACCCTGTGCTGGGTGATCCTGGGGACACCACAGTGATCAAGATAGACCTGGTCCCTATTATATGGAGCTCACAGTTCAGTGGGGAGATTGGTACACCACCAGGTAGGGGCGGTAAAAATAAGCGCAGGGTTGGGTCAATTTGAGACACCGCAGGTGTGAGAGGTCTGTGGGATGTCTCAGAAAGCAGTAGGGCTGGAGTTCTGGAGAGCTCATTGGGCTAGGACAGAGACCTTGAAGCGCTGGGTGTGAGACCCAGAGCAGAGGAAGATGCGGGCTTAGACCTGGCCCTGAGGAATGGCAGCATTTAGGGACCTTTCACTCAACGTGCTTGCCTAGGTCACCACTTTATCCTCGGTGTCCAGTTCAGAGCTTGGCTTTCAAAATAATTGTTGAACTAGGCCGGGCGTGGTGGCTCATGCCTGTAATCCCAGCACTTTGGGAGGCTGAGGTGGGTGAATCGTTTGAGGTCAGGAGTTCGAGACCAGCCTGGCCAACATGGTGAAACCGTGTGTCTACTAAAAATAAAATCATCCAGGCATGGTGACTTGCGCTTATAGTCCCAGCTACTTTGGAGGCTGAGGCAGGAGAATCGCTTGAACCCAGGAGGTAGAGGTTGCAGTGAGCCGAGGTCACGCCATTACACTCCAGCCTGGGTGACACAGTGAGACTCTGTCTCATAAATAAATAAACAGTTGTTGAGTCAGCAAGTGGGGGAAAGATGATGGGGTGAGACTAGAGCTTGGTACCCAGGGAGGAAACTGGAGTAAGATAAGGGGTGAAGGGTGAGGACAGTGCTGGGGCAGGGAGGAGGAGGCCAAGTAAATGGGTCATAAGTTTGATGGACTGCAGGGAGGGAGGGGATTCAGGGTGAGGCTCAGGGCTCCTGGCCCAGGGATTGGATGGGGCAGACTTTGAAACAGGGACGTGTGAGGAAAAGCTGTTTTGGGAGAGATCCTGAGGACAGCATGGAGCCTCGAGTGTGAGGAGCCAGAGAGACCTCCAAGGGGCGGCTCAGGTCTCTGGCCCAGGGGACCATGATCACCACTGAAATAGGTTCGCAGGAAGAGCTGAAGCCAGCTTCAGACACCTCTTGAGGACTGAGAGGCAGAAGAGAGTGCCATGAACTGATGCAATCCAGGTGGGCTTCCTGGAGGAGAGATTGGCAGCTGTGACTCCTGGATGTCTGTTTTATTCACAGCTGTCATTTGCCCCAGTTATTCCCATTCTATCTGTGTGGAGATTTTTTTTGCTATTAAAAAAAAAACCAATTAGATACCACATCTGCCATGGGTCTATGAGCTTTTCAGGGGGCTCTGAACATGTTTGAGACCTTTAAAACATATTAAGAGAATGAGGTCGGGTGCAGTGGCCTGTACCTGTAATCCCCGCGCTTTGGCAGGCTGAGGTGGGAGGACTGCTGGAGCCTAGGAGTTTGAAACCAGTCTGAAGAACATAGAGAGACCCCATCTCTAAAAAAAAATTTGTTTTAAGTTAGGTGGGTGTGGCAGCATGTGCTGCTGGTCCCAGTTACTTGGGAGGCTGATGAGGGAAGACCGCTTGAGCCCAGGAGTTCAGAGGCTACAGTGAGCTAGGATCATGCCACTGCACTTCAGCCTGGGCAACAGAGCAAGACCCTGTCTGAAAAAAAAACAAAAACAAAAACCAAGAATGGAAAGACAAGTCACAGACTAGGAGAAAATATTTGCAAAACACTTATAAAGGAGTATCTAAAATATCTAAAATACATAAATAACTCTTAAAACAACAATAATTGGCTGGGCACAGTGGCCCACACCTATAATCCCAGCACTTTGGGAGATCCAGGTGGGAGGATTGTTTGAGCTCAGGAGTTCAAGACCAGCCTGGGCAACATAGTGAGACCCCATCTTTACACAAGAAAAAGAAATTAGCCAGCCATGGTGGTGTCTGCCTGTAGTCCCAGCTTTTCGGGAGGCTGAGGTGGGAGGATGGCTTGAGTGCAGAAATTTGAGGCTGCAGTGAGCTGTGATTATGCCACTGCATTCCAGCCTGGGTGACAGAGCAAGACCTTGTCTCAAAAAACAAAGCAGTCCAGGTGTGGTGGCTCATGCCTATAATCCCAGCACTTTGGGAGGCCGAGGCAGGTGAATCACTTGAGGTCAAGAGTTTGAGACCAGACTGGCCAACATGGTGAAACGCTGTCTTTACTAAAAATACAAAAATTAGCTGGGCATGGTGGCGGGCACCGTAATCCCAGCTACTTGGGAGGCTGAGGCAGGAGAATCATTGAACCCAGGAGGTGGAGGTTGCAGTGAGCTGAGATCATGCCACTGTACTCCAGCCTGGGTGACAGAGTGAGACTCTGTCTCCAAAAAAAAAAAAAAAAAAAAAAAAATCCCTCCCAAAGTACGGGGATTACAGGCATGAGCCACCATGCCCGGCCGTCATTAATTTTGATGGCAAAAGCTGCAATCATTTTTGCATCAACTACACACACACCCGCATACACACACGTATATATATCTCATGTCACCTGTAGATAGAGATAGTTCTATGTCTTCCCTTCCAATCTATGTGCTTTTTTTCTTTTTTGAGATAGGGTCTCACACTGTTCCTCAGGCTGGAGTGCAGTGTGGTGTGATCATAGCTCACTGCAGCCTCAGAGTCCTGGGCTCAAGTGATCTCCCTGCCTCAGCCCCCTGAGTAGCTAGGATTATAAGCTCGTGCCACCATGCTTGGGTAATTTTTAAGTATTTTTTGTAGAGATGGGGTCTTGCTGTGTTGCCCAGGATGGTCTTGACCTCCTGGACTCAAGTGATCCTCCTGCCTCAGCCTCCCAAAGTGTTAGGATAACAGACGTGACCCCTGCGCTGGGTTCTGTATGCCTTTTCTTCTTGCAGCGACTAGCACTTCCAGCACTATGTCAAATAGGAGTGTCAAGAGCAGACATCCTTTTCTTGTTCTTGAACTTAGAGGTAAAGTATTCTATTCTGTCCTTCACCATTAAGTATATCATATATTTAGTGTATTTAAATTTATTATAGTTATTCTTTTTTTTTTTTTTTTTTTTGAGACGGAATTTTGCTCTTATTGCCCAGGCTGGAGTGCAATGGCGTGATCTCGGTTCACTGCAACCTCTGCCTCCCAGGTTCAGGTGATTCTTCTGCCTCAGCCTCCCAAGTAGCTGGAGTTACAGGCACACACCACCACACCCGGCTAATTTTTGTATTTTTAGTAGAGACGGGGTTTCGCCATGTTGGCCAGGCTGGTCTTGAACTCTTGACCTCAGATGATCCACCTGCCTTTGCCTCCCAAAGTGCTAGGATTAAAGGTATGAGCCACTGTGCCTGGCCAGGTAAGATCTTAAAGACAGAGCTTGGCAAGCAGATTCTAGAGCTCATCTAGAGAATAAAATACATGTAAGTTCCTAAGAAATCTTTGAGAAATGAGAGAAGACCTAACCAATCAGAAAACAAATAAAGCTATAAAACAGTAGTAATGCAAAATTGATTTTGGATCAGAAATAAAGTCTAGGAGCAGTCACACATTAATGTGAAAATTTTGTATACAGTAAAGGTGGTATTTAAAGTCAGGGGAAGGGATGGACAAATTAATGTTTTTTCTTGATTGGATATTCAATTGGAAAAATAAAATTTGATCCACTAACACGACAGACAACTAGGCATCATCCTGTCTTCAGGCATCCCCATAACACGGAGCATTGCCCCACAAACACACGGGATCTGCCCAGACACCTAGGCCCACAGAGGAGAAACACTCAGCATCACAACAGTTAGAATTAAGGTGGACTAAAACCTTTGTTATTTCCTTCTATTATTATTTTCTATAAACCACCCAGCAAGATTGATGTCTCTGTTGGGTGTGAACTTGAAGCTATAATCCCAGATGAGATGTGCAAGGAATAGAACTCTATTCTCCTGCATCTGCACTGGTTCAGATGGTTTGGGCTGTGGAAACAGGCCAAGCATGTCATGCCAACATGTAGTCTATTTTCTGCTTGACCACATGAGGCAGTTGGGGGAAAGGAGACTGTTCCTAGAATGATTCAGGGATCCAGGCTAATGGGCTAATGGGGGCTCTGCCATGTGTCCAACACGTGGCCTTCTTTTTTTTGAGATGGAGTTTCACTCTTGTTGCCCAGGCTGGAGTGCAGTGGTGTGATCTCAGCTCACCACAACCTCTGCCTCCTGGTTCAAGTGATTCTCCTGCCTCAGCCTCCCAAGTAGCTGGGATTACAGGCATGCACCATCACGCCCAGCTAATTTTTGTATTTTTATTTATTTATTTACTTCTTTTTGATATGGAGTTTCACTCTTGTTGCCCAGGTTGGAGTGCAATGGTGCTGTCTTGGCTCACCACAACCTCCACCTCCCAGGTTAAAGTGATTCTCCTGCCTGAGCCTCCTGAGTAGCTGGGATTAGAGGCATGTGCCACCATGCCCGCCTAATTTTGCATTTTTAGTAGAGATGGGGTTTCTCCATGTTGGTCAGGCTGGTCTCGAACTCCTGGCCTCAGGTGATCTGCTGGCCTCAGCCTCCCAAAGTGCTGGGATTACAGGTGTGAGCCACCACGCCCAGCAACACATGGTTTTCTAAATCATCACATGGATATCACTTGTCCTGTTGGCCAGGGGAGGAGGAGCTTACAGGAGTGTCCCAGAAGACATTGAAAAGCCAGATTTGCTTGTGGTATATGTCAGCTCTACTCATTTTCCACAGGACCAAAGCGCATTTCATGGCTGCAGAGCGGAATCTCTGAGATGTGGCCAAGCAATGTTCTCAGGACAAAGAAGCGATGGGCCCTGGGGGAGAGTGAGCAGTCTCTTCCCCAGCAGCTCCACTGAATTTCTACTGAGAATCCCTATTCTTTGTGGTGGTGGGAACTTAATTCTGCTAAATATTGTGCTAAATATTAACCTGATTCTGAACTTGGGGTTGTCCATGAAGCTTGGGCATTGGAAGCAGCCCCTGGGTGTCTGTAGCCCATGGTGTCAGTCTTGATCTCTGTTTTGAATCATGCAGGATGGCTCCCGGCTTATCCCTATTTTCCTCTGTAGTTCTCTCTCCACCTGGCACTTGGGATTCCTGTGGAACTCCCTTCTTCTCACCAGGCGGGGCTATGGGGTATCATCCTTGGCTGTCTGAGGTCATTTCTTTGTAAATGTCTCCACCATATAGCATATCTGAGCATATTTGAGAACTTGGAACTTTTCTAGGCCTTATCTGAGAGGAGGGAATACAGATAATAGCTGGGGTCTCTGACACCTCTCTTCCTCCGATGCAGGTTCCAGGGGTCTCCTTATGGATGTACTATTATCTAATCTCTACATCTCCTTTTCCATGAGTGGGGAACCAATGCCTTTCTGGAGTGAGGGAGAGGTGGTCTTCATCAGCTATTCTGCCAAAGCTATTTGCATTTCTGGGTTATTTATTTATTTTTATAAAGGCAGGGTTTCACCATGTTGGTCAGGCTGGTCTTGAACTCCCGACCTCAGGTGATCCACCGGCCTTGGCCTCCAAAGTGCTTGGATTACAGGCATGAGCCACCACGCCCCGCCTATTTGCATTTCTTGAGGGCTTTCCATTCTTCCCCTAAGAGCTTGGCATTTGGATATCAGAAGCTGGAAGAGGTTTCTGTTTTCTTTTTGCTGCCCTGAGACACTAGACATCTCCAATTCCAGCTGAAATAAGAAGATGCCTAGAGAATACAACTGAATTCAGATTTCTAAATATCATCCCCATAATATCACTGGCAATTAGGCCTGCTTTACAGGCAAAGGAACTATGCTCAATAAAAGTATCTGTTCAGGGCTATACAGTTTTTCAGTTTCAGTGGTAAGTTTTTAACCCACAGCTGCCTGAATTCTATGTCTGTGGGCTTCCCCATTACGACAACCTGATTTTCATAGACTAGGAAACAGCTGGAGGGAAACACAATACTGACCACTGACCCAGAAAACAATCATGGGCATGTACACACACACACACACACACACACACACACACACACACACACACACGAAATCAGAACATTCCATTCCAGTTTTTTTTGGTTTCAAGATTCTCTGGAAGAACAGCCCAGTGTCAAGGAGCTAAAGGGATCTAGGGCATTTAGTATGGACCCTCTGGGGTGGATGAAGACAGCTCTGGAGCCCAGTGAGTAGAAGCAGTACAGGCAGGTGGTCTGGGTGTTCCCGGGCTGGTGGGTTTCTTGAATGTTGAGTTCCTTGGTTGGAGGGTTTCTTGGCTAGATGATGTCTCAGTGGTTGAGTTTCTTGCTTGGTGGCTGACTTGGCTGGTTAGTGTTTTGGTGGGTGGCTTGGTTGGGGAGCGGACCCCTGGGTTACTATGCCTGGCCTTCAATAATACAGGGTCAAGCCATAAATGAGGCCTAAGCCGATCATTACTGCGAATGCACCCAGCCAACCAGTTCGGCCTGAGTTGGTGTAAGCTTCTTCCCATTCGCTGTTCTGGTTGGCCTTGTTAGTCTGTAGGGGTGGAAGCATAGATGTAGGTTTCTGAGTCCAGAAACCCTGGGCAGAGGAGTTGGAGACATGTAGTCACTGAGGGAAAGCCCCTACGCAGGTCCCAGGACAGGACCAGATGCCCGGGCCAAATGGAGGACAGGGCAGGCCGGGTGCGGTGGCTTATTCCTATAATCTCAGCACTTTGGGAGGCCGCGGCGGGTGGATCATCTGAAGTCAGGAGTTCGAAACCTGCCTGGCCAACATGGGGAAACCCATCTCTACTAAAAATACAAAAATAAGCCGGGGATTTTGGCCCACACCTGTTAATCCCAGCTACTTGGGAAGCTGAGGCAGGAGAATCGTTGGAACCCGGGAGGCAGAGATTGCTGTGAGCTGAGATTGCACCACCGCACTCCAGCCTGGGCGACAGAGCGAGACTGGGTTTCAAAAAATTAACTTGGGGATTATTTTACCTGGTGAGAGAAGTACAGAGCTGCAAGTCCAAGCGGAGGGAATAAAAATATAGCGAAGATGGTCAAACATATGTGGTTTGGGGCATAAAATGCTAGTTCCTCTGGTGTCTGTGTGGGCTCTTGTGGCTCTTGGGGCGCCTCAGCTGGGGCACCTGGAGCACCCGGGTCAGCTGGAGCACCCGGGGCAGCTGGAGCACCCGCGGCAGCTGGATCACCTGGGGCAGCTGGAACACCTGGAGCAGCTGGAGCACCTGCGGCAGCGGGGGCACCAGGGGCAGCGGGGTCGCCTGGAGCAGCTGGCGTGCCTGAGGCAGCTGGCGCGTCAGGAGCTGGCTGGGCGGCAGGAGGAGTTTTCGGGGCCATGGGCTTTCCCCTAAGACAAAGTCGGACTCCAAGTGCCTTGAAAACGGAGCGCCAGACCCACTAGGCTTCCCTTTGTGCTAACCAGAATCCCAGGACCCAAACCGACAAACGATGGAGCTTCACAATGGAGAAATCAGAACCCCACGTCCTGATTGGCTGCCTCGTTAGGGGGCGTGGCCCCGCCTTTCTCGGCCACCCGAGGACTCAAGCCTGGAGCCAATCAGGATGTGGGCTCCGCCCACCCTGGTATGGATTGGTTGGAAGCCCAAGTGGCGGCTCTCGGCTCCTCCTCCTCCCACTGATCTCTCCCTGCAGGCCTCGCGGGTGGGTGGGGCGAGGAGGGTCTCTCAGGAGCTGCGGAAGAGAGGGACTAGACAAGCCCAGTAAGAGAGAGATTTATCGAGGGGATCAAAATGAGTAATGTCAGGGGATTGTAAAGTCCTGAATTAAAGATGTATTCCGGTCGGGCGCGCTGGCCCATGCCTGTAATCCCAATGCTTTGGGAGGCCAAGGCGGGCGGATTACCTGTGGTCAGGAGTTTGAGACCAGCCTGGCCAACATGGTGAAACGCCGTCTTTACTAAAAACACAAAAATTAGCTGGGCGTGGTGGCGGGCACCTGTAATCCCAGCTACTAGGGAGACTGAGGCAGCAGACTCGCTTGAACCCGAGAGGCAGATGTTGCAGTGAGCTGAGATTGCACCACTGCACTGCAACCTGGGCGACAGACTCAGTCTTAAAAAAAAAAAAAAAAAAGAGAATTCTTGGGTCTATGCTGACAGAAGAAAGGAAAGAATAGAGAAAGAAGTTCAGTGAAAGGGGAAAAGTTTTTCTTAAAGTAGAACATCACCTAATGGAACGATGGAACAGGAAATCCCCAGTATGGTAGGCAGAACTCTGTAGTGACCCCAAGATTCCTGCTCCCTGGTGTACACACTCCTCCAGTTACTCAGTCAAGTACTAGTCTGTAGGCTTCCAGGAAGTCGTCTTGCAGATGCAATTAGGGTCTGAAATCAGTTAACTTTAAGTTAGGGAAAATATCCTCTATGGGCCTCACCTAATGAGGTTAGGAGTTCGAGACCGGCCTGGCCAACATGGCAAAACCTGTCTACTAAAAATACAAAAATGAGCCGGGCATTGTGGCCCACGCCTCTTAATCCCAGCTACTTAGGAAGCTGAGGCAGGAGACTTGTTGGAACCTGGGAGACAGAGACTGCTGTGAGCCAAGATTGTACCACTGCACCCCAGCCTGGGCAACACTGTTCTTGAAATGAGGTGAGTTCTTGAAAGGGACTGAGTCTTTTTGGCAAAAGAGGTTTCAGGTGTTGAGAGGATTGGAGGCAAGGAAAGGTCTCCACTGCTGATGTGAAGATGTTGCCCGGACTATGTAGGTAGGAATGCAGGCAGCCTCTGGCTGAGAATGGCTCCCAGCTGACGACCAGCAAGGAAACGGGGTCCTTAGTACTGCAACAGCAAGGATGTGAATCCTGCCATAATCACATTCATTTGGAAGAAGATCCTGAGCTCCACATGAGAATCCAGCATAGGAGACACCTTAATTTTAGCTTTGGTAGATTCTGAGCAGAAGAGCAGCCATTCTGACCTACAGAACGACGAGTTAATAACAGTGTGGGAATTTGTTATGCACCATTAGAAAACATTTTCAAACACCATAGTAATCACTGATTCAGGTAGGAGGTTTTAATGAATACTAATATGGTGAGGTTTTAGCTGATGCTTCCTTTAGCTTATGGTTCTAGTAGAGCAGAGGGTTTGAGGAGCCACTTTTCAGGAAGTTGGGAGTGGGTGGGAGGTGACACTGTGCAGTCCACAAATGTAGACCTCAGTATGGCTTGTCCAAGACATAACCTGTGTACGTAAGGCCAGTCCTAAACCTAAAAGTAGTCAGAGGAACAGTGATAACACATGCAATCCAGAAGTCAGGATATTCATGGAGGAAATTGGTTCAGAGCCTTTCAAAGAGCCAAGTGGATATTCCAGAACAAAACATGGGGCGCCGAGGTGGGGGAAGACAGAAGAAGTGAAGGTTGGGCAACGTGAAGCATGTGCATTGGGTGCTGGCAGGTCCCTTGGCTGGTGGAACAAACAAAGACAGGCTTGGAAAGGAGCACATGGACAAGTGTGCCGAACCCTGAAACATGCACTCTGGCTCTGAAGGCGGGAATGAATTGGCCCCTTTGGTAAGCGCAGTATCAGAGGATCAGCAGGGGCAGTGGCCATACTGCAGGGATCCAGGCAGTGAACAAGAAGGGGGTAGTGTAGACAGAGTGTAGACATTGCTTTCCAAGAGCTTGGAGGCGAAAGAGAAAAGAGAAGCAGTGCAACAGCTGAGAAGAACATGGGTTCCAGTTTCTGGAATGTTGTAAGCCAACATTTGGTTTCAGAGAGTCATTATATGGAAAAGTCAGTTGTACACACATGTTTATTGCAGCACAATTTGCAATTGCAAAAATGTGGAACCAGCCCAAATGCCCATCAATCAACGAGTGGATAAAGAAACTTTGGTGTATATATATTATATATTATATATGTTATATATATAATATCTATATGATGGAATACTACTCAGCCATAAGAAGGAATGAATCAATGGCATTCACAGCAACCTGGATGAGATTAGAGACTATTATTCTAAGTGAAGTAACTCAGGGATGGAAAACCAAACATTGTATGCTCTCACTCCTAAGTAGGAGCTAAGTTATGAGGATGCAAAGGCATAAGAATGACGGTGGATTTTGGGGACTCAGGGGAAAGGGTGGGACGGAGATGAGGGATTAAAGACTACAAATTGGGGGAACCGTGGCTTAGGTGCAGACATGGCCAAGTCCAAGAACCACACAACACACAACCAGTCCCGAAAATGGCACAGAAATGGTATCAAGAAACCCCGATCACAAAGATACGGATCTCTTAAGGGGGTGGACCCCAAGTTCCTGAGGAAAATGCGCTTTGCCAAGAAGCACAACAAGAAGGGCCTAAAGAAGATGCAGGCCAACAATGCCAAGGCCATGAGTGCACATGCCGAGGCCATCAAGGCTCTCGTAAAGCCCAAGGAGGTTAAGCCCAAGATCCCAAAGGCGGGTGTCAGCTGCAAGCTCGATCGACTTGCCTACATTGCCCACCCCAAGCTTGGGAAGCGTGCTCGTGCACGCATTGCCAAGGGGCTCAGGCTCTGCCGGCCAAAAGTCAAGGCCAAGTCCAAGGATCAAAACAAGGCCCAGGCTGCAGCACCAGCTTCAGTTCCAGCTCAGGCTCCCAAAGGTGCCCAGGCCCCTACAAAGGCTTCAGAGTAGATATCTGTCTGCCAACGTGAGGACAGAAGGACTGGTGCGATCCCCGGGGGCTGCCATCTGCATGGGGCTGGGGTCCTCCTGTGCTATTTGTACAAATAAACCTGAGGGAGGGAAAAAAAAAAGACTACAAATTGGGTGCAGTGTATACCACTCAGGTGATGGTTGTACCAAAATCTCACAAATCACCACTAAAGAACTTACTCATGTAACCAACCACCACTTGTTCCCAAAAACCTATGAAAAGAAAAAATTAAACAACAACAACAAAAACAAACCTCAAGGAAGGAGTAGGATTTGCTGAACGGATGGAGGAAGTTTCAAGGGCTTTGAATCTTAGAGTTTAGGGCCAATTAGAAGATGAGCAGGAGAGGCCTTGCTTTACCGTGGTAACTGCCCAGGCCACAGAAAGTTTCCTGTTGCCAGGTGAAAATGTGGAGATTTAAGGGTTCTCTTATTTGGGTTCAGAACATCCCAGCTTAGAACTTTGTCATCTTGGTTCCAGGGAAGCTAGTGGACATCAAGCTCTGTGCAGGACCCAGCTAAGCCTCTGTGCCTTCATAATGCAGGACACACCTCCTAAAGACAAAGCCCAGAGGTTAGAGTGAGGCTCTTCGAGGGAACTGGTCGCTTCTGCTCTTTCCCATTCGTTCCTGTAGCCCAGTTGTTCTCAAACTTTAATGTGGAGCGCTTGTTAAGACACAGGTGGCTGGGCATCACCACTATAATTTCATATTCAGTAGGTCTGGGGTGGAGCTCAAGAATTTGTATTTTTAATAGATTCCCAGGTGCAACAAACAAACGTGAAAAAATGCTCATCATCACCGATCATTAGAGAAATGCAAATGAAAACCACATTGAGATACCATCTCACACCAGTTTGGCGATCATTAAAAAATCTGGAGACAAAAGATGCTGGAGAGGATGTGGAGAAAAAGGAACACTTTTACACTGTTGGTGGGAGTGTAAATTAGTTCAACCATTATGGAAGACAGTGTGGCGATTCCTCAAGGATCTAGAAATAGAAATTCCATTTGAGAGCTGGGCGCAGTGGCTCACGCCTGTAATCCCAGCACTTTGGGAGGCTGAGGTGGGCGGATCACCTGAGGTCAGGAGTTCGAGACCAGCCTGACCAATATGGTGAAACCCCGTCTTAAAAAAAAAAAAAAAAGAAATTCCATTTGACCCAGCAATCCCATTACTGGGTATATACCCAAAGGATTATAAATAATTCTATTATAAAGACAGAGGCACACATATGTTCGTTGCAGCGCTGTTTACGATAGCAAAGACTTGGGCATCCACCCAAATGCCCATCAATGATAGACTGGACAAAGAAAATGTGGCACATATACACCATGGAATACTATGCAGCCATAAAAAATGATGAGTTCGTGTTCTTTGTAGAGACATGGATGAATCTAGAAACCATCATTCTCAGCAAATGGTCACAAGAACAGAAAACCACGTTTTCACACATAGGTGGATGATGAACAGTGAGATCACTTGAGCACAGGGAAAGGAACAACACTCACTGGGCGAGATGGGGAGGTGGAGGGGAGGGGAGGGGAGGGGAGGGACAGTGGGGGGGTGGGGCAGATGGGGAGGGATAACATTGGGAGAAATGCCTGACGTAGGTGACGGGGGGTGGAGGGGAATGTGGCACGTATGTACTTATGCAACAATCCTGCAGGATGCAGAATGTGCACATGTACCCCAGAGCCCAAAGTACAATAAAAAATATTGTATTATTATAATAATATGTAATAAAATATATCATAATATAATTATATCATATAATAGTAATAATTACTATTTCCATTATTTATTTGGGTGTTTTTCTTCTTTATCTCCCTGGAATTCCAGAAGAGCTATGGTCTTGTCTGCCTTAGTTACCATGTGGTTCTCAGGGGCCAGCCAGGGCCTAATGTACAGTAGCCTCCCTAATAGTGATAAATCTGTCCATTACACTTATATGCAATCTGGATGTGAGATCCACACACACTATATTGAACTGATCAGGAGTTCAAACTGGCAATAACAACAAAAAGGAGGAATGGCCGGGCACAGTGATTCAAGCCTATAATCCCAACATTTTGGGAAGCTGAGGTAGGAGGATTGCTTGAGGCCAGGCGTTCAAGACCAGACTGGGCAACATAGTGAGACCTCTATAAAAAATAAAAAATTAGCCCGGTGTGGTGGCGTATACTTGTGGTCCTAGTTATTGGAGAGACTGAAGCAGGAGGATCATTTGAGCCCAGGAGGTTGAGGCTGCAGAGAGCTACGATTGCACCACTGCATTCCAATCTGTATGACCTGAGAGACCCTGTCTCTAAGGGAAAAAAGAAAAAAAGGGGAAAAAAAGCGAGAAAAAATTTAAAAAGGACAAGTCACTCCAACCCAGTCCCCTTATTCACTGAATCAATCCTTAGGGCTGGAAGAAAGGGAAGTGGCTGGCCCACGCCCCTTACACATATGGAACCAATCAGAAGCCAGATTGAAGCACTGGAGCCACGCCTATAAAGGAGTAGCCAATCATAATGAAGGAGTGGCCTATAGCGGCCACGCTCTGTGACTGAAATCAACAAAGCAGCCTCAGAGACTGAGGAGTGAAGGGAAGTCCTAGGGATATTGTCTAGGTTTGTGCTGAGTTATCAGAAAACAGTAGGGGTGTGAGAGCTTGGGGGGTAAGGAGGGGTAGGGAGGGTTTAGAGGAGGAAAGTGGAACAGACAGAGGGGAGCAGAGAGGGGATTGTAAGAGGCTAGAGGAGGGCTGCATGGGTGTTCCGGAGCCAGCAAGGCTACTCTACGGGAGCACTGGGCTGTGCTGGGTTCTGGCTTGGGGCACTGTCCCCTGGCTTGGGGCAATGTCAGCTTTTAGTACTTTTCTAGCCAGAGGGGTTGGTTTGGGTGGTCCCAATTGCTTGGGGACTCAGATGTCCCCTTCCCGGACCCCATGACCTCTGTCTGCAGATTCTACTTACCCAGCATCTCCTCCTCAGGCCAAGGCCCATGGCTACTGTGACAAGCCCCAGGGATTTGAAGTCCCCGGTCACCCCGATGCAGCAGGCCAGCCTGAAGCAGCCGATCACCCCAATGCCGCCGCTCATCCCTGGGCAGCCTTTCATCCCTATGCAGCCGCTCGCCCCGATGCAGCCAGTTGTCCTGATGCCCTTGCATCCTCCAGAAAGAGATTATCTGCTGCTCGCCATCATATCCTTCTTCTTCTGCATCCTGCTGGCAATCCCTGCTCTGGTGTTCTCCCTCAAGGTGGGCACCACCCAGCTACCACAAACTCTCTTCGTCCCCAGACCTCCCTTGTCTTTCCCGCCGCAGGGACCTCCTCGTGTTTCTCGGGGATTTGCCTCCTCCCTCTTCACCATCTGCTTGCCCTTGCCCCTCTCCAGGACCACCCAGATCGACTCCCTTATCCTGGCTCCCTGGTTTCTTCCTTTTTCCCCTGGGGGACTGAACACTGCCCTGACCTCCCTAATGCCACCATCCTGATCTTGCCCTCTTTGCCTCTCCCCAGGGATTTCCCTCCACTTCCACATTTTGGAAACATCCACACCAGTTTGCCTTTACTCCCACAGACCCGGGAAGCCAATTTCCTTGGGAATCAGAGAAAAGCGCGGATAAATTCCAGACTGGCTTTGGGCTTCAGCATCTCCAGCATCCTGGTGGGCTGCATTGTGATCATTTGCTCCACTGTAATCAGAAGCTTGAAACAGAAAATATGAAAGCCCCAGTGAGTAATGGACTGTTCCCCCTGCAGCATTTGAACTAAGACATCAGTAACTGCCTGTGCTGGGGGAAGTCTCCCCTCCATCAGTATTTTTAAGAGCAGTAAAGTTTATGAGGAAGTTTCCATTTTCTGATTCATCTGCTGTGTGCATGTATGTGTGCCCACATGTTCACATCTCCTGTGTGTCCACCTTGCCAGGTACCATGGGACTTTCACATATTTGATGAACATTTATTGGGTAATAGTGAGAGGCACTGTTTTAAGCCTTAGTGATTTAGTGCTGTTTCAGACAGATGAGGTATTTGCCTCCATAAAATTTACATTATAATTGGCTGGGCAAGGTGGCTCACACCTGTAATCCCAGCACTTTGGGAGACCAAGTCAGGTGGATCACTTGAGGTCAGGAGTTTGAGACCAGCCTAGACAACATGGAGGAACATGTTGTCTATATTAAAAATACAAAAATCAGCTGGGCATAGTGGCTGATGCCCGCCTGTAATCCCAGCTACTCGAGAGGCTGAGGTGGGAGGATCCCAACCTGGAAGGTGGAGGTTGCTGTGAGCTGATATTGCACCACTGCACTCCAGCCTGGGTGACAGAGTGAGACTCCGTCTCAAAAAATAAAAAAAAAAGAAGCCAACAGGGTACTTTCAGGGTGTTATAGGGCCAGCAAGGGTATTACAGGGGCCAGCAGGGACACTGCAGGGCTCTTTTTCCACAACAAAGATGAACATTATTGTGGGTTGAGTATTCCCATTACTTCCTGTTGATGGGGTTGATTCCCAGTACTTCCTGTTAATGGGGCAATCCCAGCACTTTGGGAGCCCGAGGTGGGAGGATCTTTTGAGACCAGCTGAGACCAGCCTGGGCAACATAGCAAGACCCTGTCTTATGCATGCTTGTAGTCCCAGCTACTTGGGAGACTGAAGTGGGAGGACTGCTTGAGCCCAGGAATTTGAGGCTGCAGTGAGCCATGATTGCACCATTGAACTCCAGCGTGGGTGACAGAGTGAGACCATATATATATATATATATATATATATATATATATTTAAAGGGCTGGGCACAGTGGCTTACACCTATAATCCCAGCACTTGGAAAGCTGAGGTGGGCGGATCACCAGAAGTCAGGAGTTCAAGACCAGCCTGATCGATATGGAGAAACCCTATCTCTACTAAAAATACAAAAATTAGGTGTGATGGTGTGCACCTGCAATCCCAGCTACCTGGGAGGCTAAAGCAGGAGAATCGCTTGAGCCTGAGAAGCGGAGGTTGTAGTGAGCTGAGATCACACGACTGCACTCCAGCCTGGAGACAGAGCAAGACTCCATCTCAACAAAAAAGAGTTCGAGGCCAGCCTGGCCAACATAGTGAAACTCCTATCTCTATTAAAAATACAAAAATGCGGCAACCTTCGCGGCTCCAACATGGCTCCCCGGCTGTGCAGCATCTCTGCGGCGGCGTGGCAGCATGGCGGTGCGGCGGCTGCAGGGGGGCCCGGGGGCTCTGGGACCCCACGCCGGGGACGTTTCGGCTGCAGCTGCGGCGCGTTTCTATTCCAAGGACAATGGAGGCAGCTGGTTTCGCTCCCTCTTTGCTCACAAGGTGGATCCCCGAAGGATGCCCACTCCACCCTGCTGTCCAAGAAGGAAACCAGCAACCTCCACAAGATCGTTTCACAGTGTAAAGCGCGAATACCTGGACGCCTCAACAGCCTAACGGCGGCTGTACTGCCCAAGCTGCACTGGACGAGGACTACCCCTGCTCACTCGTGGGCAATGGGAACACGTGGCATGGGGAGCAGGACCAGGCAGTGCACCTGTGGCGATTCTCAGGCGGCTACCCAGCCCTCATGGACTGCATGAACAAGCTCAAAAAGAATAAGAAGTACCTGGAGTTCCGAACGGAGCGGAGCCAGTGCTGCTGTCCAGGAGAAACCAATCGCTCCTCAAGTTCAGCTTCTGGAACGAGCCACAGCCCAGAGTGGGTCCCAACATCTATGAGCTGAGGACATACCAGCTCAAGCCGGGAACCATGATTGAGTCTGGGAACAACTGGGCTCGGGCCATCAAGTACCGGCAGGAGAACCGGGAGGCAGTGGGCGGCTTCTTCTCACAGATAGGAGGGCTCTACGTGGTGCCCATCTCTGGGTCTAGAAAGACCTGCAGCCTTGGGAGGAGACTAGAAACGCTGCCTGAAGGAAGAGGCTGGGATGAAAATGTCTGCTATACAGTCCCCCTGGTGCGACACATGGAGTCTCAGATCATGATCCCCTTGAAGATTTCGCCTCTCCAGTGACGCTGCCTCCACCCCCACCTCTGTCCCCTTCTCCCTCAGGGCAACCCAAGACAGTGGTGGTCCTGGTCCTGCTGCCTTGGTTTTGTCTTGGCTCTGGGAGGACTCTGAGGGGCAGTGCTCAGCTCAGAGAAGGGGGAACTGAAGGAAGACAAGTTCTGAGGATTTACAGCTCCGCCCACGCCCTCTTCACCTTCCCCCTGCTAGAAGTAGTTTCTAATTTCCCTGAATGAAGGATAGCAACCTTTTAGGCCTTCTTATATCTTCTCCTAAGATTCCTCATCTCAAGGCTACCAGCCCCCAATTATCTTCCATTTAGCTTGCACAAAAGGTAGCATGGCCAGTGGCTACAGGTGGGGTGGGAAGAGAGGAGGCCAGGCCAGGCCAGGCCCTCAGGAATTCCCTGGTCTCTGGACCACACACTTGCTAGACAGTCTGAGCCAAGTCCCTCCTGCTGGACAGAAGCCTGGAGCCACCAAAAACAAAACAACAAAAAACACCTCATCAGCATGGTCAGGAGGAGGTCCAGACATTCCACCCAAAGAGGCTGGGGAAAGGGATGGGAGCCAGGAAGGATTTAGGGGAGGAGACAGACACATAACAGGAACTCAGAAGGTAGAACTTAGAATTCCGAACTTGGGCTTCAGCTGCAGAATTTGGAATCTGGAACAGAGAATTGGGAAGATGGAACAGAGATGGCAGAAGACCACTTGAAGAGAGGTTCCTAACAGTAGACGGAGAGTGGCTGGGCTGTTTCCCGTTACATAATGGGGCTGAGAACTTAAAAGTGTAGTTCCACTCCTATGCAGAAAGTCTTTCCTGCCCTTCCTCCTTCCTGCAGGCAAATGTACAGGCCAGGGCCTGTTCCCGCACCCTATGTTACCTCTCTCCTACTTGACATTCTGTCAACCCAACCCTCATTCTGCAGCGCCACCTGGTGTGTGGAAGGGGGTCAGTGACTCTGGGGGGTCTCCTCAGCGACCCCCATATCTCATCATGAACCCTTGGGTAGCTTGATTCTGCCTCCCATCCAGGAAAACTTCTGCTGGAGTTGCTGATGGAACCAATTAAATATTTACTATAAAAAAAATACAAAAATTAGCCAGGTGTGGTGGCAGGCACCTGTAGTTCCAGCTACTGGGGAAAGCGGAGGGTCGGGGAATCACTTCAACCTGGGAGGTGAATGTTGCAGTGAGCCAAGACCACACCATGGCGCTCCAGCCTGGATGACAGAGTGAGTCTCCATCTCAAACAAACAAACAAACAAACAAAACAAGTGAGGGGCTCTGCACCCAGCCCAGGACGGCAGGATGGCTGACCTTTCCAGTCTGCATTGCACAAAGATGGGAGAGGAACAGAACACAGGGGCCTGGCTGGCAGCTTAGCTGGGCTGGGAGCCAGACGGTGTCCCCCAGCTCCTTGACAATTTTTTCAATTCTGACCACTAATTCTGATCACCTGCCCTGCGCCTGGCCTGGAGAGGCTGGAGAGGAGGGAGAAGCAAGGACCCTGCATGCCCAGCCCCTTCTTTTCATCCTCCCAGGGTTGAGGGGGCGGGGTGACCTTCTCAGGAGGTGGAAGGGCATTGCTGGACCCATTATCTTATCAGGGAGACGCAAACACTGTACCAAAAGTCACGGTCACAGTGACTTCTGTCACTTGGCAAACACTCCCGAGGCCAGCCCGGGCCAGGCGATGCAGGGCACACAGTGGGGACTGAGACAGCCTGGGTCCTGCCCTCATGGGTCTGGATGGGGAGATGAAATGTCACCAACCCTGACAGCCCAGAGTGGTCAGGGCTGTGATGGAGGAATTATGGGGTCAGAGTCGTCAGGACTGGGATGGGAGAAGCACAGGCAGGCAGGTGGGGGCTGTGATAGGGAGGCTCAGAGGTCTGTGGAAGCCCAGGGAGGTGCCTGACCCAGCCTGGTGGGTAGTCCAAGAAGGCTTCCTGGAGGAAGGATTGTCTGTGCTTAACAGGAAAGACGAGGAGCTGTTGAACATGGGGAAGAGGTAGGGTGCACCCTTCAGGTAGAGGAAATTGCATCTGCTGAGGTTTTGAAATGATCATTTGGAAAAGCAGAAGGCCTGGTGGGCAGGACCCCAAAGCATGAAAGGGAAAAGAGGAACATGGGGAGGAGGAGGGATGGCCAGGGATCTGATCCCATCAAAGTTTACAGGGAGCTGGGTCCCTAACAGTGTGTATGGCCACGGTTCTAGGAGACTATTGTTCAAATTCCCCTTCAAACACACATAATGTTCACCATTTACATTTTTTTTTTTTTTTAGAGGTTTGTTCTGTCGCCCAGACTGGAGTGCAGTGGTACAATCTTGGCTCATTGCAACCTCTGCCTCCTGGGTTTAAGTGATTCCCCTGCCTCAGCCTCCTGAGTAGCTGGGACTACAGGTGCCTGCCAATGCACTTAGCGAAGTTTTGTATTTTTAGTAGAATTTTTTTTTTTGAAACAGAGTCTCACTCTGTCGCCCAGGCAGGAACACAATGGCACAATCTCGGCTCACTGCAAACTCTGCCTCTTGGGTTCAAGCAATTCTCTGCCTCAGCCTCCCGAGAAGATGGGATTACAGGCACCTGCCACCACGCCCAGCTAATTTTTGTATTTTTAGTAGAGACGGGGTCTCGCCATCTTGGCCAGGCTGATCTTGAACTCCTAACCTCATGATCCATCCACCTCGGCCTTTCAAGTGTTGGGATTACAGGCGTGAGCCACTGCACCTGGCTGGAATTTTATATTTTAGTAGTTGGCCAGGCTGGTCTCGAACTCCTGACCTTCAGTGATCTGCCCATCTCGGCCTGCCAGTGCTGGGATTAGAGGCATACGCCACCGCTCCTGGCCCACCATCCATTTAATAGTTTGTCCTTTGCCCCCTCTTTCTCAAGAAAAGAACATTTTTTTCAAGTCTGACCACTAATTGTTCTCAAAGAACTTTCCAATGTTCTGTGTGCCCCAGGCTCAGAGAAAGAGGGGTGGACCTTGCAGTGCTGTGGATTGTGTCTCGCTTGCAACATTCTTGTGAGAAGCTTCTTTGTCCCTGAGTTGTGCTAGGGGTTGTCCATCCACCTGAAATGGCATTGTGTGGTCCACTCAGGCTGCATTCCAGGGTGCCAGAGACTTGGAACACTTCCTAACTTATCCAGATCCTGCCTATGGACAAAGGTCTCTGTGTTCATCTCCCAGAGACAGGGCTTAGTATTGCTTAGACACACGGTGAAATAATAAATTGCACAAGCAAAGACCCTCCCTGCAAACACACAGAACTTGGGTTTAAACTTGTATCTGAAGACTGCAAAATCAGGGGAGTAGGTAAAAGTATTTACCCATGAACCTAGCTGAGCAGGGATGGTCAGAATGGACAAAGCTGGCGGGCACAGTGACTCACGCCCATACAAGGACATGTCCCAGTGCAGGGACATGAACTTGGCTCACTGCAACCTCCACCTCTCGGGTTCAAGAGATTCTCTTGCCTCAGTCTCCCAAGTAGTTGGGGCGACAGGTGCGAGCCAGTGGGTCCAGCTAATTTTTGTTTGTTTGTTCTTTGAGACGGAGTCTCGTTCTGTTGCCCAGGCTGGAGTACGGTGGCACAATCTTGTCACTGCAACCTCTGCCTCCCGGGTTCAAGTGATTCTCCCGCCTTAGCCTCCCGAGTTAACTGGAACAAAAGGTGCGCTCCACTGTGCCTGGCTAATTTTTTATATTATTTTAGTAGAGACGGGGTTTCACCATATTGGCCAGGCTGGTCTCAAATTCCTGACCTCGTGATCTGCCCACCTCAGCCTTCCAGAGTGCTGAGATTACAGGTGTGAACCATGGCACCTGGCCCAGTTCTCCTTCTAATAAATACCAAACAAATAAAAAGAAAAGAGAGCATCAGGTTGGAGTAAGAGGTGTGAATACAGTGGGGAAAGGGAGCAGAAACAGTGGGCTGCAGTATTACAGAGTGGACTCTGAGGAGGCGACATTTGAGTGGAGACCTGAGGGAGGTGAGAAAGCCAATGCAGACATCTCAGGACGGGGCCCAGCAGAAGGAGCTGTAAGTGCCACGGTCCTGAAGCAGGAATGAACTTGGTCTGTGCAAAGTGCAGCAGAGAGGCCAGTGCCCCTGGAAACCCAGTAGCGACTGAGGCAGGGCAGGTGACCAGTGCCAGATCTTGCTGGAAGGAGTGCAGGGTTTATTCTCAGTGGGAAGGGAAGTCTTTGGATGGTTGTAAGTAGAGGGGTGACACAAGCCATTTGACACACACGGCTCAGAGCTGACCTGCGCATAAGGCTGGGTGCGGTAGCTCACACCTATAATCCCCGCACTCTGAGAGGCCGAGGCGGGTGGATCACCTGAGGTCAGTACTTTGAGACCAGCCTGGCCAACATGGTGAAACCCCATCTCTACCAAAAATACAAAAATTAGCTGGGTGTGGTGGCATGCACCTGTAATCCCAGCTACTCGGGAGACTGAGGCAGGAGAATCCCTTGAACCAGGCAGTTGGAGGTTGCAGTGAGCCGAGAGTGCACCACTGCACTCCAGCCTGGCGACAGAGTGAGACTTTGCCTAAAAAAAAAAAAAAAAAAAGAGCTGAGCCACGCGTGGTGAGCAGGTGGACTCACTGCAAGGACAGTGTGACTGTGGCCCCACGCTGCCTTCTCTTTGCGGGTTTCTTCCAGCATGCTGAGGATGCCCAGCTTGTGGGTGCGGGGAGGGGCTACGGCCGCCCGACAGCTTTGTTTCCCAGGTGACCTGCCCCAGCGGAGAAGGACACTGCCAGGCCAGTTATCTTATCAGGCGCACTCTCACCTGCTCCTGGAGACACGCCCACCTCATAACATACCAAGGTCCCCACCATTCCACAGGGCCAGCCCCTTGCTGCTGCCCATGGACGTCCCTACCTGAGGGATGGGGAGGGAGTCCCCAGGCCCCCTGGCATCCGTCACCAAGCACCAAGCTCAGGCCAAGAACCTTGAACACATCCATTCCACACGCTGCACCTTGGTTTCCCCATCTGGGGTAGCGACAGGGGAACGGCTGAGACTGTAAAGGCTCTAGCTGGATGTGTGAGTGCCTCTGGGACCCTCCCATAGTCCCTCTGAGTCTCAGTTTCCCCCTCTGCACCACAGGAATGATAGTGTTGCCTGCACAGGGTTTTTTTTGCAAAGACCCATGAGGTCACACGTGGCGCTGCTGAGGTGAAGTTTGGGTTTTTCCATTGGTGGTGCCATAGAAGAGCCAGGCTCTGGGGTCAAGCCTGAGTTGGAACCCTGTCCCTAGGTTTTAAATGTTGAAGTCTTCTGCAAAGTCCTTGATGGGGGCTAAGAAGAGAACATTGCTTTACAGAGGTGCTGCTAGGAGCTAAGGAAACCATCTGAGTGACACACAGAGCATACGCAGCCCACAGTGAGGATTCAGGATTCAGTCAACGTTCAGCCACCACAGAGAGTGCTGTAAGCATGGCTGGGTGTGGTGGCTTAAGCCTGTGATCCGAGCGCTTTGGGAGGCTGAGGTGGGTGGTTCACCTGAGGTCAGGAGTTCAAGACCAGCCTGGTCAACACGGGGAAACCTCGTCTCTACTAAAAGTACAAAAATTAGCCAGGAGTGGTAATGCATACCTGTAATTCCAGCTACTTGGGAGGCTGAGGCAGGAGAATCACTTGAACCTGGGAGGCAGAGGTTGCAGTGAGCTGAGACTGTGCCACTGCACTCCAGCCTGGGCAACACAGTGAGACTCCATCTCAAAAAAAAAACAACGAAAAAGAGTGTTGAGGCACCCTCCTCTTCCAGTTGATCAGGCCGGTGCTATTTAGACTAAAAGAGGACACTCTGCAGCCGGATGATCTGGTTCTCACTCCATCACGTCCAAACCTGCGACGGAGCCACAGGAGAGTGACTCAACCCCTCCGTGCCTCAGTTTCCCCATCTGTGAGGGGTCTTGTCCCCTCAAAGGGTTGTTGGCAGGTTAAATAAGTTAGCACATGGAAGCCCTTAGCACAATGCCCAGCACATAATGAGCACCTTATGTTTGCTCTTCTCGTTGTTGGAGCTGTCCCAGGGCCTCCCTGATATCAAGCAGGTTGACATGGGGCGATCTGGCCTGGGGGGGGGCTGCAGCCCAGGAGGGAATGCCTCAGGCACCCAGGCCTGGAGGTCACCCTGAGGAGCCCTGTAATCAGCTGTCGTCGGGCAGTTCCGCTCCACCCCCCGCCCTCCTCAGGTATATCAGGGCTGGTCCAGGCCCAGGCTCTGTCGTGTGAGAGTGCAGGCACCGCGCACCATGGGGAAGGCCGTGAGTGGGGCTCAGGGGTCTGGGGTGCGGTGGGGACAGGGGTTCCAGTGGGATTTGTGGCCTCCCTCCCTCTATCCCATCCATCCCCAGGAGAACTATGAGCTCTACTCGGTGGAGCTGGGCCCTGGCCCCGGAGGGGACATGGCTGCCAAGATGAGCAAGAAGAAGAAGGCGGGCGGTGGGGGCGGCAAGAGGAAGGAGAAGCTGGAGAACATGAAGAAGGAGATGGAGATTGTGAGCTCCTGCTGGGGAGGGGCGGCAGCTGGGGGGTGGGCTGGGAACTGAGCAGTGGGTGGGGAGGGGACTAGGAGAGCCCAGAGCAAGCACCCTGCCCCACCCCACCACACAGAACGACCACCAGCTGTCAGTGGCGGAGCTGGAACAGAAATACCAGACCAGTGCCACCAAGGTGAGCAGGAGACTGGGAGCTAGCAGAGAGGAGACGGGGAGAGAGGGAGGGAGAGGGAGACGGAAGAAGGGAGATGGAGAGAGGGGGGAGAGAGGGGGAGAAAGGGAGGGGGAGAGAGAGAGGGAGAATGAGAGAGGGAGAGGGAGAGATGGAGAGAGGGAGGGAGAGGGAGAGAGGGAGAGATGGGGAGGGGAAGATATGGAGAAATGGACAGAGAGAGGGAGAGGAGAGAGGGAGAGAGAGAGGGAAGGAGGGAAGGAGAGAAGGAGGGAGAAGGAGAGAGGGAGGGAGGGAGATAGCATTAGAGAGAAAGGGCTAGACACAGAGATGGAGAGAGGAATAGATGAAAAGAGACAGCAAGACAGAGAAATCAGACAGATACAGAGAGAGCAGCAGGAGAGACACAGAAAGGTGAGTGAGGAGAGAGAGACAAAGGGAGAGATGAAGGAGGGAGGGAGAGATGGCGCAGGGGCAGGGGCAGGAATCAAGAGACAAAGAGAGATGAGAAGGGGCAGGACAGACCGATCTGGGGAAAGGAAACCGAGGCGGGGGCTTCCCACAGGGTGTGCATGTGGAGGAAAGCCCCCAGCACCACCTCGTCCTGCCCCTCTGTCTCAGGGCCTGTCTGCCAGCCTGGCTGCCGAGCTGCTGCTGCGGGATGGGCCCAACGCGCTGCGGCCGCCACGAGGCACCCCAGAGTACATCAAGTTCGCGAGGCAGCTGGCCGGGGGCCTGCAGTGCCTCATGTGGGTGGCCGCCGCCATCTGCCTCATCGCCTTTGCCATCCAGGCCAGCGAGGGGGACCTCACCACCGATGACAACGTGAGTGGTGATGCAGGGACAGCCTCGGGACACGGGGACCTGGGGACGGAGGACACGGAGCATGGGACTCAGGACAAGAGGGGCAGAGGATGGCGATACAGAAACACGAAAGGCAGTCTCAAGACAGGAGTCATGGGGGGTGGAGGACATTGGGATATGGATGGGGCCGACACAAGGACACAGGACGCAGGGACACTGGCGTGAGTCTCGGGTATGGGGACATGGGTGGGGGTATAAAGAGTATGGCAATGTGATACGTAAGAGATGGGACTTGGAGGCTGGGCTCGGTGGCTCATGCCTGTAATCCCAGCACTTTGAGAAACTGAGGCAGATGGATCACTAGGTCAGGAGTTCGAGACCAGCCTGGCCAACATGGTGAAAAGCCATCTGTACTAAAAATGCAAAAATTAACCAGGCATGGTGGCGGGCACCGCTACTCGGGAGGCTGAGGCAGGAGAATCATTTGAACCCAGGAGGTGGAGGTTGCAGTGAGGCAAGACCATGCCACTGCATACTGGCCTGGGCAGCACAGCAAGACTCTGCCTCAAAAAAAAAAAAAAAAAAAAAAAGAGAGAGAGAGAGAGATGAGACTTGGGAAACAGGACACGCAGACACAGGACAGACTGGGGTGTGGGGAACAGGGGACCCTAGGACTCAGACACGGGAAACCAGGGCAGGGACACAAGCCTCCAGACACAGCACATGGAGAGACACAAAACATGAGACATAGAAGCACAGAGACAGAGAGGAAATGGAGACGCAGGGCCATGGACACTGGACACATGGCAGAGGTCAGGGCAAGGGACATGGGGACTCAGGGACACATGACATTGGACAGAGGCTCGAAAAGCCACAGCCACCGGACACAGGATGGGGACTCAGAGATACGCAGACATAGGAGAAACAGAACACAGTGATCGGGGAGCTGGAACATGGGGGCCACGGCTCCAGAGGACAGAGACCATGACGCACAAGGTCTGCGGCACATACAGGGACTGGGATGTGAGGACGCAGGGACGAGGGGACACAGAGGGTGGCCGCAGATTATGGAAAACCCAGGATGTGAAACTAGAGACACAGGGAATACAGGCCACGGGGACAGCAGGAGGTGTGGGACAGTGGACATGGGGAATGCAAGGCTTGGGGACACAGGAGAAGGGAACGTGTCAGACCAAGACACACAGTGACTTGGGGCACAAGTCACAGATATGGGGACTTGGAAGACTGAGGATTCAGGGTGTTGGAAATAGATGCTGGAAATAGATGCTCGGTGCTGCAAAGAAAAATTAGCACTGAGACAAAGGATCTTTCAGCAACGCAGTTTTTACTTCCTGGACTGCAGGAAGGGCACTCACGATCCTTTGTCTCAGTGCTAATTTTTCTTTGCGGCACTGAGCATCTATTTCCAGCATCTATTCCAACAAGGGCCAGAGGATGTGAAATGTACACAGGAACACAAGACACTGAGAAGACAGGGCAGGCGAGTGTGGGGTATGAGGGACATGGAGAGGGGGCCACAGGCCACAGGGAATGGTGCATGGAGTTTCCTAGTAGGTGGGGAAAACCGTGGAGGTGACCCCAAGAACACCAGGGCACCAGGGAGCAGGGGGGGCGGTCTCAGGCAGGCAGCTTCCAGCCTCTCCGACTAACCCCAGCCCTGTCCCTGTCCCCAGCTGTACCTGGCAATTGCTCTCATCGCTGTAGTTGTTGTCACCGGCTGCTTTGGCTACTACCAGGAATTCAAGAGCACCAACATCATCGCCAGCTTCAAGAACCTTGTGCCACAGGTGGGTTCCTCAGCACCCAGCCACTCCAGATCCCAGAGACCCCTAACCTCTCCAGGAGGCTCCTGCAGCCTCCTCCCATCAGGCCCAACCTGCCCCCCATCTGTGGCCTCCATCTCTCCTCATGGGTCCCCAATTCTCCCCACCCTCTACCTCCCCACATGCAGCAACTCCCACCTCCCCCACCCCCCCCCCATCTACCTAAACTCTTGCCCCGCAGCAAGCCACTGTCATCCGAGATGGAGACAAGTTCCAGATCAACGCTGACCAGCTGGTGGTGGGTGACCTGGTGGAGATGAAAGGCGGGGACAGAGTGCCCGCTGACATCCGCATCCTGGCGGCCCAGGGCTGCAAGGTGGACAACTCCTCACTGACGGGGGAGTCTGAGCCGCAGACCCGCTCACCCGAGTGCACACACGAGAGCCCCCTGGAGACGCGCAACATTGCCTTCTTCTCCACCATGTGCCTTGAGGGTCTGTGACGCCCCCGCCTGCCTGCCCAGTAACCACTGCTTCCACTGGCCCCTCTCCTGCTACCTTCTAGAACAGGGAGCTTCTGCTTCGTTGCCTTCCCTCGCATGACTGCCACCTCCCCAGGATACGCTGTCTCTCTGTCTCCCACTGTCGTTACCCTCTCCCCAGGTCACACCCTCTGCTGGTGGTGACTGGCTCTCCTTCAGCTCACAGAGCAGCGCACACCCCACTGCCCTCCTCATCCCTGAGTTACCCTTTGGCCCCCTGCAGGCACAGCGCAGGGCCTGGTGGTGAACACGGGTGACCGCACCATCATTGGGCGCATCGCGTCTCTGGCGTCGGGGGTGGAAAATGAGAAGACACCCATTGCTATCGAGATTGAGCATTTTGTGGACATCATCGCAGGCCTGGCCATACTCTTTGGTGCCACATTTTTTATCGTGGCCATGTGCATTGGCTACACCTTCCTGCGGGCGATGGTCTTCTTCATGGCCATCGTGGTGGCCTACGTGCCTGAGGGGCTGCTGGCCACTGTCACAGTGAGTGGGGGCAGGCAGGGGCGCAGGGAGCTGAGGGGCCTGCCAAGCCATCTGCTCTTTCCTCCATGCTTCCCCATCATGTCCCTGCCTGTCCATCCATCCACTCCACTCCTGTCAACCCTCCCATCTTCCCATCAACCACCCATTGAGCAAGTGCTTCCTGAGGCGACCCTGGGCCATGTCCTGTGCCTCACATCGAGGGCGCAGAGATGCCGAGGCTGGCAGGGTCCTTGACCAGAGGAGGCTGAGGTCCTGTGCGGGCAGCCAGCAGGTCACCCAGCCTTCCACAATCAGCACCCAGCCCCAGACTAGCCATGAAGGAGTCACGGGGAAGGTTCCTTTTCTCATTTTGGTTGTGTGATGAGAATTTTCAGCACCTCGGCTAGGACACAGTATCTGGGCAGACTGGGGAAGGAGTCCCAAACAAAGCACAGGCCGAACAAAAGCTGGGGGCAAGAAAACACCTGCTTTTTGCAGAAGCAAGTTGCACACGCAGCCCCGCAGCTAGGGTAAAGCCTTCCCGGTGCTGTGAGGCTGGGAAGAGGGCTGGAAGCAAGGGTGGTCCCCAATCTATGGTGCTCACCCCTTCCCCAGGTCTGCCTCTCCCTGACAGCCAAGCGCCTGGCCAGTAAGAACTGCGTGGTCAAGAACCTGGAGGCGGTGGAGACATTGGGCTCCACCTCAGTGATCTGCTCGGACAAGACAGGGACGCTCACTCAGAACCGCATGACTGTGTCCCATCTGTGGTTTGACAACCACATCCACACAGCTGACACCACGGAAGACCAGTCAGGTGTGGGGAAGGGAGGGCACAGGGCAGGATCTGGTGGATGGGGGATGCTGGAGACCTGAAGGGGGCTGGGGAGGTAGGGAGGGCTTTGTATGATGGGGGCGCGACTCGGCTCCAGGTCTCAAAGGAGACTCGCTACTGGGTCTAGAGGGAAGGCTCATCCAGGGGTTGGGTCCCTCAGGGTTGGGTGTACCCCAATCCCACCTAGGTCTGGGGAAGGGTCCCCAGACTTGAGCCTAGGAGGTGGGGTCTTGGTTCTGGTCCGGGAGAGCCGCGGTGCGGGACCCAGCCTGGACGCCTGGTCTGCAGGGCAGACGTTTGACCAGTCCTCGGAGACGTGGCGGGCGCTGTGCCGGGTGCTCACCCTGTGCAACCGCGCCGCCTTCAAGTCCGGCCAGGACGCAGTGCCCGTGCCCAAGGTGAGAGCCGCGGGACCTCCAGGGAATACCGGGAGCCTGGTGCAGCCGGGTTCGCCCCTGACACCGGCCCCCTCTCCCAGCGCATCGTGATCGGAGACGCGTCGGAGACGGCGCTGCTGAAGTTCTCAGAGTTGACGCTGGGCAACGCCATGGGCTACCGCGACCGCTTCCCAAAAGTCTGCGAGATCCCCTTCAACTCCACCAACAAGTTCCAGGTGCGCAGCCGGCCCCGTCCACGGCCTGGTCCCGCCCACCTCGGGCCCCGCCCCAGGCCCCACCCATATCAGGCACCCCCAGTCTCCTTTCCGCAGCCAAACCCCAACCTCATCTCCCGCTTTGCCTACGGCCCCGCCCACCACCCAGCCCCGCCCACAGTCTCTGGGCAAGACTCTGCATGGGGAGCGTCTCGCTCTCGAAATCCTGCCCCAGACCCCAAATCTGTGCCTAGTCCTGCCTTAACGCTCACCCTGTATCTAGTACCCACCCTACAAGGTCCCCATCTTCCACCTTCACCCGTCCCCGCAGCTCTCAGGCCCCAACACCGCGCTCTCGGCCCCGCCTCTGCCCCCGCCCACAGCATCGCCCCTCCACGCCCATAGCTGTCCATCCACACGCTGGAGGACCCGCGGGACCCGCGACACTTGCTGGTGATGAAGGGCGCCCCCGAGCGCGTGCTGGAGCGCTGCAGCTCCATCCTCATCAAGGGCCAGGAGCTGCCTCTGGATGAGCAGTGGCGTGAGGCCTTCCAGACAGCCTACCTCAGCCTGGGAGGCCTGGGCGAACGCGTGCTCGGTGAGACCCCTGGGCAGGGGAGGAGGCTCCAGGTGCGAGGAGGAGCTAGCGCACTTTGCCACCCCTCCCCACACAGCCCTTACGGTCCTCATCACTGGCTGCCGGGTGATCTGTCGCAGTCCACAGCCTCACCCCTGACTTTCCCTGTACCAGTCCCGAACCCTGTCTGTCCTCACCTGGACTTTTCATCCTTATCCTGACGTCTCCCAATTTTTGTCCCGAAACCTTAAATTTCCCTGCCTCTACCCTAGAAAGCAGATCCGTGGTCTAATTCTGGGTCTTTTACTTGCTGTGTGACCTCTGGTAAGAAATGTCCCCTCTCTGAGCCTCAGTTTCCTCATCTGTAGGATGAGGATGGGCCTCACAGGGTGGTTGTGAGGGTACATTCAGATAATGCAAGTGAAGGGGTCAGCACAGGGTCAGGTATCCATAGGTATTTGGCGCAAGGGGCCTGGTTATTTTACTCGTTTCCTGGCCCTGCTAAGGAAGGGTCTGCCTAGGGCTCCTCCCTGACTTCCCTGTTTCTGATCAGGCTTCTGCCAGCTCTACCTGAATGAGAAGGACTACCCGCCTGGCTATGCCTTTGACGTGGAGGCCATGAACTTCCCATCTAGTGGCCTCTGCTTTGCTGGACTTGTATCCATGATTGACCCACCCCGGGCCACCGTCCCCGATGCTGTGCTCAAGTGTCGCACAGCAGGCATCCGGGTATGCCACTGTGGGGAGGAACAGGTGGGGTGAGGACAGAGGATGGCAGCAGCATTTGTGGATGAGGAACCCCATGACAAACCCACCTGAAAGTGGCTTGAACCAAAATACGTTGGTTTATGATACTGAAAAACTCTGGGGACTTAAGCTTCAGGTATAGCTGGATCCAGGAGCTCAGTGTCATTAGGAATTTCTTTCTCCATGTCTCAGCTCTGCTGTTCTCTCTGCTGGCTTTATTTGCAAGCACTCCCTCCACTTGCGGACACACACACCCCTGCTCTAGCAGCTTGAACTTAACTCCCACCTGTTTAGCCACCTCACAGAAAAAAATTATCTTTTGCACTAGTGCCAGATTGGGTCACTCATTCATCTCTAAGCCAGTCACTGTGGCTGGAAGATGGAACAACTTGATTGGCCAGGTCTGGGCTTACTTGCCCAGTCTTAGCCAGGGACCTCACTGCAACTGATGGTCTAGGGGAGAGGAGCGGCTCCCCAAACACAAAACAAAGGTGGGGAAGTCATGGCCAGGCAGGCAATGCCCAAGCCCTTACTCTGTCTCTAAGGCCTTGTTAGATCTGGGCCTTTCTAAGTTTGTTCCTTAGCCCTGTTTCCTTGTTCACTCCTCTGTGGTCATGCTGTCCTCCCTGCTGTTCCTCCAACAGTTCAGGCCTGTCCTCAATTCTGGGCCTTTGCACCTGCTGTTCCCTCTGCCAGGAGCACTCTTCCCCCAGCTTTCCATATGGCCAATTCTCTCACCTCTTTCAAGTATCTGCTCAGATGTCACCTTCTCAATGAGCCCTTCCCTGGGCACACTTAAAATAGAGTCACTATTGCCTCCACCAAGCTTAATATGTGTTTTCTACCTTCTAACATACTATATAATTCATTCTTTATTTTTTGTCACCGCCACTGGAATGCTAGCTCCTCAAGGACAGGGATTTTCATTTCTTTTGTCTCCACTATATCCCAGGCGTGTAGCAGGTGGTCACACTTGGTCAAATAAATGAACATGTGTATCAGCAGATGTCTCCCAGGGAGGATAGGGAGATGGGGCTGATCTGAAGGGGTCAGGGATCTGCTGATTCCCCCTACAGGTGATCATGGTGACAGGTGACCACCCCATCACTGCCAAGGCCATTGCAGCCAGTGTGGGCATCATCTCGGAAGGCAGCGAGACAGTGGAGGACATCGCTGCCCGCCTCCGTGTGCCCGTGGACCAGGTTAATCGCAAGTAAGCCCCCCCAGGCCTCCCTGTGGTTCTCCCCACACATGGCACAGACTGAGGTCCCAGCGAGGTCCTTCCATCTCCTCCCCAGGGACGCCCGTGCCTGCGTGATCAATGGCATGCAGCTGAAGGACATGGACCCGTCGGAGCTGGTTGAGGCCCTGCGCACCCACCCTGAGATGGTGTTTGCACGCACCAGCCCCCAGCAGAAGCTGGTAATCGTGGAGAGCTGCCAGCGGCTGGTAAGCCCTGCCGATGAGGGCGGGCAGGTGGGCAGACAGGCAGGGCTGGTCCTGGGCCGACCTCTCACTGACCACCTGCTCACCCACCTGCACCCACTGCCTGCAGGGTGCCATTGTGGCCGTCACGGGGGATGGTGTGAATGACTCCCCAGCCCTGAAGAAGGCAGACATTGGAGTAGCCATGGGCATCGCTGGCTCGGATGCTGCCAAAAATGCAGCCGACATGATCCTGCTGGATGACAACTTCGCCTCCATTGTGACAGGCGTGGAGCAGGGTCCGTGCCAGGCCAAGGAGGGGGCAGGAGTGTGGGCACAGGAGAGAGAGGGCTGTGAGGAGGCTGAGGTGCCCTCCCTACCCCACAGGCCGACTGATCTTCGACAACCTGAAGAAGTCCATCGCCTACACATTGACCAAGAACATCCCGGAGCTGACGCCCTACCTCATCTACATCACCGTCAGCGTGCCCCTGCCCCTCGGGTGCATCACCATCCTCTTCATCGAACTCTGCACTGACATCGTGAGTCCACAGCCCAGGGCCCCCACCCACAGGTGTCCAGAGACACTTGCTCGCGGATGGACAGGAGGGACAGAGACTGCCACAGGCACTCGGGCACAGAGTGCCAGACGGGACCTGTGTGTTCAATGACAGCCACTGCAGGACACATGGGTGGCAGGCAGGTGGACAGGCCTACATGGACAGACCTACAGCCATGCACACACTCAGGTCGGCCCGGGCAGACCCATGCACACACAGGGACTCAGATACGGGTACTTAGACAGAGATGTAAACAGAACGGGTATCTGACCAGATTTGAATCACAGACACATGACCCTCAACAGACATGGACAAATAAACACCCTTAGATAGACCCCACAAGACACAGACGGAAAAGAGCCACAGATACAGCCATGAAGGCAGCCAGCCCCGCCTCCTGGGTTCAAGCAATTCTCCTGCCTCAGCCTCCTGAGCAGCTGGGATTACAGGCACCCGCCATCAAGCCCGGCTAATTTTTGTACTCATAGTAAAAAACGCAGTTTTGCCATGTTGGCCAGGCTGGTCTTGAACTCCTGACCTCAGGTGATTCTCCTTCCTCGGCCTCCCAAAGTGCTGGGATTACAGGCATGAGCCACCGTGCCTGGCCAAAAAGCAGATGTTTTATGAAGATGGACACCAAGATGCTAACACCCAGGCTGTCCAGGCTGGTGTGGCTGTGCCATCCCTGCAGGTCCTACCTCCTCAGTCCTGTTCCCGCCCACAAGAGGGGGAAGGGGGACCTGGAGTGGAGGGGCCAGGGGCCCAGGCAAACCCTCAGTCCCAGTTCCTTCCACTCCTGGCCAGTTCCCATCTGTGTCCCTGGCATACGAAAAGGCCGAGAGTGACATCATGCACCTGCGTCCACGCAACCCGAAGCGCGACAGATTGGTCAACGAGCCCCTGGCTGCCTACTCCTACTTCCAGATTGGTGGGTGCCCATGGACTGGGGAGCCTGAGGGGCTCTGCGCTGGGCTGCTCGCCTACTCCAGGCCCTGCCTTGGGCTCCGGCTGTTTCTGGACCTCAGTGTCTGCATTTGGTCCTGGGTTTCCATTGCCCTCCGTGTCCCTGTCTGTCTGTGATGGTCTCTCTGGTCCCCCTGTGTCCCTGCTGTCTCTGATCTTGTTCTCCATGACCCTGTCTCTGAGTCATGGCCTATTTGTCATTTTGGGTCCTGGATGTGTCTTTTTCGCTCTGTCCCTGCTTCTGTTTCTGCTGCTCTGTGTCTGTCACTGTTCCTGCGTCCCTGTCTCTCCATGTGCCTTTCTTCCTGTGTCCTTGTCTCTGTGTCCATCTCTGTCTCCCTATGTCCCTGTCTCTGTGTCCACCTCTGTCTCCCTGTGTCCCCTTGCCTCTGTCCAGGTGCCATTCAGTCCTTTGCTGGCTTCACGGACTACTTCACAGCCATGGCCCAGGAAGGCTGGTTCCCACTGCTGTGCGTGGGGCTGCGGCCGCAATGGGAGGACCACCACCTGCAAGACCTGCAGGACAGCTACGGCCAGGAGTGGGTGAGCCCCGCCCTGCCCACCCCATCTCTGGGGTCTCTCCCTCCCAGGGCCACTTGCCTTGTGTGCGGCCCGCTCACTCCTCCACGTGGGACTGGGTTCAGCCAAAGCATCCTGGACACCCAGACTCCCTGCCAGTTCTGGGGGAAAGGGCCTTTCCCACCAACTGCAGCTCCGAACTCTTGCTTCTGATAATCGCAACTGTAGATGGGTGTCCCTGCCCTGACACTAATGCTCATCTCGAAGGTGGAATCGGCCCCTATCCTGCTACTTTTCCCTCTAGTATCACTCCCACAGGGTATTTGCACATGTGGCCCATTTTAATGAAGGTTTGGAGCACAGTGAGGCTAGATCTGGCTAGCAAAGGTGTTTAGTTCATCTGCAGAGTTCCACACAGACCAGGATATTTCCCTTAAGCATTTACTGATGGTTAAAATAGACATTGAAGCCAGACTGCCTGGACTCACGGTCTGGTACTGCTTCTCACAAGCTGTGTAACCCTGGGCAGGTTGCTTTCCCTCTCTGTGTCTGTTTTCTCACCTGCCAAGTGGAGAGAATACCAGTGTCTACCTCAGTGGTTTTCAGTTTGTTTCCAGACCAGCCACATCAGCATCACCTGGGAACTTGTTTGAAAGGCAAAATTCTCAGGCCCGATCCCAGCCCTCTGGGAGCGCTTGCTGGGATTCTCTTGCATGTTCAAGTTCCAGCACCACCGATTTACCTCCTAGGGTTATCTGGAGGATTAAATGAGCTAATGCACGTGCAACACTGGGTACCTGGAGCAGTTGGCGAACCCTGCAGTTAGCTGGTATTAGAAGGGGTTGTATTGCCACGCATGGTGGCACATGCCTGTAATTCCAGCTACTTGGGAGGCTAAGGCAGGAGAATCCCCGAGCCCGAGATGTGGAGGTTGCAGTGAGCTGAGGTTGTGCCACTGCACTCCAGCCTGGGTGACAGAGCGAGACTCCATCTCAAAAAAAAAAAAGTAGCTGGGTTGAAGAAATGGACTGCATAGTGGCTGCCCCCTTCAAATGGGGCATGTACCCTCTGTTCCCCCAAGGCCCTCCGTGCCTTCCTCACTTATTTTTGCCATCCACCTGGCCCCTGGAGTCACTGGACTTTGCAAATCCCATCTCAGGATTTCAATTCCCCTTTCCCAGGCCCTTCCTATTGGGTGCCTCCCCACTTTCACTATGAGGGCAGTCGGGCCCAGCCTACTGTTTTCCCAGCCCTGTCATCCAAGCTCTGCAAGGCTGAGGTTTCCTGGCCCCACAAGTCTGGGGTCCTGTAAACCTGGCAGCCCCTGCCTCTCTCCTTGCCCCCACCCATGAAACTCTGATGCAAGGCAGAGAGTATTGAGGGGTTCGCAGCCCCCGGACCCTATGCCCCAGGGGCTGCAGAGGCTGTCCACAGGCACTCAGGCTGCTTCCGTTTGTCCCTGGCCTGCAGACGTTCGGGCAGCGCCTGTACCAGCAATACACCTGCTACACTGTGTTCTTCATCAGCATCGAGGTGTGCCAGATTGCCGACGTGCTCATTCGCAAGACGCGCCGCCTCTCTGCCTTCCAACAGGGCTTCTTCAGGTGTCCCTGGCTGGCCCCCTCCTGCCCTCCAGTCCCTGGTCCCAACTCCCATCAGATTCTGACCATGGTTTGGAACAGCTGGCAAACACCAGTGGGTGCTGATGCCAGATGCTGACACGCCCTAACACTTTTCTAACTGACCAATAGTTCCCCCGCGGCCCCTCCACACTTCACTGAAGGGGTGGTGCTGAGAGACCCGGGCCACTCCATGTTCAGTGTGTAGAACACCTCCCTGCTGCTGCTGACATCAGACCTACTTTGACCCACAGTATCCTAATTTCCGTCAGGTTCCCAGTTCCTAACGGCCTGTCCCATCCTGCCGCCCCGCCCCGCAGGAATAAGATCCTGGTGATCGCCATCGTGTTCCAGGTCTGCATCGGCTGCTTCCTGTGCTACTGCCCCGGCATGCCCAACATCTTCAACTTCATGCCCATTCGGTGAGAGGCTGTGAGCGGCGAGCAGAGGGAGGGGGCTGCAGGACACAGGCCTGGGATGGCCTTCACCTTGCCATGTGCCTTCAGGTTCCAGTGGTGGCTGGTCCCCCTGCCCTACGGCATCCTCATCTTCGTCTATGACGAGATCCGGAAGCTTGGAGTTCGCTGTTGCCCAGGCAGTGAGTGTGGAGACTGGGGGTCTGGGGACAGGGCACTGAAATGTTTCGAGCAGCTGCACCCACCTTTGATCCTCAACACGTGGCCTCCAAGCCCTTGACCCTCCATAGCAACCACCACTGATCCATGACCCCTGAGTCCCTGGCTCTGCCTAAGTGGCACCCCCAGCACTGAGTCTCCTTGTTCCCTCTCTCTCCAAGGCTGGTGGGACCAGGAACTCTACTATTAGAGGGACGACTGCCTTCAAGCATCCCTGTAACTGCCACGGCAGGTGGGGGCAGGGCTCCTGGGACCCTCTGGACAGCCACCAAGACATCTGAGCTACTAAGAGTCCCAGCCCCACCAGTATCTGCTTCTGCAGTCCACGGCACCCCAACCTTGGAAGGACCCTGCCCACTCCCCTTCCCCATCCCCAAGGTTTGCACCTCCTGGAACAGCAGTACCTGGGCACAGTCCTCTGAGCTGGCCTCAGGAAAGCCCCCACCTGCGGCGGCGCTGGGGCTCTGACAGGGAGTACAGCTGGCCACTCCTGGAGGGTTTCTGTCCTTAGGACTCCAGTCCAGGCAGGAGGGCTGCCCAGGGGCCCTTCGTTAAAGACACGCTTGTGTCCTGAGACGGTAATAAAACCAGCTCATGCTGACTGTGCGGTATCCGGTGCCAGGCAGTGTCCTCAGCGCCTCTTGTTAGTGACTGTGATCTCCCACAGTCCTACACATGGGGGCTGTTTATTCAGGGCTGTACCTCCAGTGCCTAGAACACAGCCTGGCACATAGTAGGTGCTCAATAAACCTGCCTTGGGGGAAATGATTCCTATTTCTTTGCCCAGGGTCACGGCATCTAAAGGTACGCTGGGCCATGACCACAGGCACCCCACCACCTCTGGGCTTTCTCTATTCTCAGCACTCTTCTCCCTCCTGGGGGCTCCCAGACACAAGGGGCCCAAGTCATTTGCACATCAAGCATCCCCCACCCCCCACAGGTGTCTCCCCTCTGAGCCTACCTGCTTGTTCCTCTGTCCCAGCAGTGGCCAGTTCATGACCAACTCCTTGAGGTGCCCTCTTCACACCCTTCACCTGAAAGGTTAACCCCTCTGACTGCTGGAGACACCCTCCTCCCCATCCCCCCACCTCCCACCTCTACCGCTCCTTTCCCAGTCCCCTTTGTTCACCTCTCTTCCTTTCTTTTCTTTCTTTTTTTTTTTTAGAGATGGGGTTTCACCATGTTGGCCAGTCTGGTCTTGAACTCCTGACCTTGTGATCCACCCATCTCAGCCTCCCAAAGTGCTGGGATTACACGCATGAGCCACCGCGTCCAGCCTCTTTCTCTTTCTTATGGCTTTCTCCGGCTAGGGCCTGGGCTTCTCCTTACTTGTGATCACAGCCCCCCAGCCCCCTGTGGCTTCAGATATCTCTGCAGTGAGACCAGTATCCGAGGTGACCTACACTGGCCTCTGCATCTTCCCCCAAACCTGTACCCATGCACTGACCAAATCTGATAGTCCCACTGTCCCATCAGTGTGGTCCCTTCTCCCTTGGAAACATAGTGAGCCCTGGGGCTTACAAACCCCAAACTCCTGTTATCCGGGAACTCCTTGCTCCTCCCTTATCTGCTGTCGCCCCAGAGCGCCCCCTGCTGGTAAATAAATACACACAGTCCACTGATCAACTGATCACCAACACCCCGGCTTAGCTTCTAGCCATTCCCCCCACTCCACCAGCCCTGCTCCGGTCCAGCCCTGGCCTCCTGGTCTCAGCCTCCCCACTCCAGCCAACAGCCATGCAGAGCTCCCTAAAGCCGTATCTGACCCTGTCCTTCCTCTGCCTAGAGCTCTCCATGGTTCCCAAAGCCTTCTGTGATCTGACCCCCACCAGCTCCTGTAGTCTCACAAGCCCCCTTGAACTCATTCCAACCAGTTATGTTCCCTTGGGGAAAACAGGCGTCCCCCCCCCGACCTCAAGACCATTACCTCTGCCTTGCCCCAGTCACTCATTCTTTAGGTCTCAGCTCACATGTGCTCTGCTCAGGGGAGCCCACACTGCTTCCACAGCAGGTCAGGTGGCTCCTGTGGCTCCCCATAACCCGGGTGTTTCCCCATCATAACTCCAATCACCTGCAGCCTGGCTCACCACAGTCCTGCCGCCTAGGCTTCACTGTCCTCTGCCAACTCAGCCCTAACCACTCCAGTCTCTCTCCCTGAACCCCATGTAAGCGGGGATTATTCCAGTTGGTAATTTCTGCAACTGACACTTGTCTCAATGTGTAAAGAGGTATGTGGGGCATGGAAGTGCAGAAGAAAGTGACCCTGTCACAAGTCCACCTAGATAGACTGCCCCATCTACTTCCTTTCCACATCAACATCAAGTCGATCAATCATTTCCAGCTCCCAAGAGACTCCTGGACCCTGTCTTTATTCCGAACCATGAGGAAGAGTGGGCCCAGATGGCGGCTGCCCTGCCTCAGGGCAAATGCTCCCTCTGGAAACACCGAGAAGGTCATAGCGAGCTTTCCTAGGCGCAAGCTTAAATAATATCATGTGGAACCTCAATAGCCTGGTGGAGAAGGATGGGCAACTGCCCTATCCTGCTCCCCAGGGCACCCCACTGAAACACCAGGGCTGGGGAGCACCTTCCTGAGTGGGTGGGTGTGCATCGAAGTGGAGCTTAAACATGACATTCAAAGCTTCTGACACATCCCCTCAGAGAGAGGTGGGGAATGGGGCAGGGAGCTGGCTTTAGTGGACCAAGGAAGGCTGAGGGCATGGGGGCAGGAAGGGGGGCACCCAGGACAATGTCCAAGCTGGGGCCCCACTGCTCTGCTCCTTGGCTGCAGCTGTCTTTCTACTCTACCCTGAGAAGGCTCAGGCCAGGATCTGATCTGCGGGCCATAGAACTGAGGGGCTCAGAGTCACAACTCTCCCCCCAGCCCCATGCTGACCCCATGGCTTGAACAATGTGAAGAATCTGGCTGGGCAAATCATTCCAGGAAGCAGTTTCAGAAAAGCTGGTTTTGCTGGCTGGGTAAATCCAAAGGCCAAGCAACTAAACCGTCCATTGTGTAACAAGGGGCCACAAGTGGGAGGATGACAAGGTTAGATTTCAGATAGATCCCCTGGCTGCCATACACAGGACAGATTGGAAGGGGACACTGGGGCCAGGTGCCTCAGAAGTAACCAGCCCAGGAAGGGCACATGTGGGGAGGCCCAGGTTGAGGCTATAAGGAGAGGAAGAGCCCCCCAAGGGCCCTCTCTGGAGTCTAGCTCCCCGTTATCACCTGTTCCCTGAGGGCCCTGGCCTCTGCCACTGCTCAGAGATCATCCTAACCTTCTGTCTACCCCCAGAAAACAAGGAGCCTGTGGAACTGCTCCACGACATGACACAAGTCAGTGACTGGCTAGCTTCCAGCTTGTCTACCTCCCTCCTGAGCCAGAACCAGGGCCTCTGGGACCCAGGTGGGCATGGTATTGGGAGACAGTTCCCAACAGAGAGAAATGGCGGCAGCAGCAGCTTTCCAAATACTGTTTACTTCACTAAAACCTGGAGCAAGGCAGGGAAAAGGTATGCTAATGTCTGAGACACCAAGCCTAGGAGTGCACGTTGACAACGGCGACATAGAGGGCCAAGGTGCTGAGGGCCAGCAGCCCCGTTACCACTGCCCGGGCCAGCAGGGCTGTCCAGCTGCCCAGCGAGCAGAGGTGGACAAAGGTCCTGCGGGAAAATGTCACAATGAGGGAGGGAGAATAGAATAGATAACCCATCCCCCTCTGGACCCAGCCACAAACCCCACCCAGCTCACTCCATAACAAAGGCCTTGTAGACACTAAGGAACATCAGCAGGAGGACAGCCGGCCGGAAGGTGTGGTACAGATCATAGCGTGTTATCATCCAGACCTGGGCAGACGCGACGATGTAATGGACCTAGAGGGAGGTAGAAAGTCGGGGCCAGGCCTCGGGGAGGACTATGGCCACCAGCAGAAACGTGTGTAGGTGAGAGCAGGTCCGCGTACCAGACTGATGTTGGAGTCTATGCTCATCTGGATGTACTTCCAGTCAAACTCAATGCCCCGGGCTCCGACCCATAAGGGAATGCAGCTGAGGAAGGCAAAGGATAGGATTCTCTAGTACCCAGACACCCTCAGCACCAGGCTCTGAGCCCCCGCCATCCAGCACCCCCATGGAACCCAGGTGTCCCTTCTCAGGGGTCTGGACTCCAGGCTGCTGCACGCACCGGGACATAATAAGCTCGGCGGTGGCCCAGCCTAGGGCAGCAACCATGATCTTGTACTCCCCCTTGCCGGCATTCCGGGACATGACAAGGTTTAGGCCTATCAGGTCGGCCACATCCACGCTGGCCTTCATGAACTCCTGAGGGTCAGGTTGAAGCTTAAGTAAGCAAAGGGGACAGGGAGCCCCACTCCTGCACTCCCTCCCCTTCCCCGGCCCCTCTCACCCCAATGAAGTCATAGATGCCGCCTTCCCAGGTGGGAAAGAAGGTGGCCAAGAACAGCATCTGAGAACAGAAAGCAGAAAGAGGTCACTTCAAGGTGAGGGGATCACAATCAGCCACAAGGGTTTTGTGGGAAGTTCGTTTGTATAAGGAGGGCAGGACAGGTTCCGGGAGCCCATCTGGAAGAGGAACCACCAGATGATGGCAAGATTACAGGCATGGGAGAGATAGAGGATAGGTCCCCGGGTCCTTGAGGGGGTTGGAAGTTTAAGTTCTCGATGATCACAGGGCATCTGAGTCAGGTCTGAACGTGCTGCTCCTTGGGCAGTGCTAGCAGCACGTGGGGAATCAGCGAACACTCTTAACTGCATCAAAAAAACCTCTTAGCCAAGCACACTACTGAGGTTTTCTTAATTTTACTAAGTGCTACGCAAAAGTTGCTTCTAGGCTTCTTTTCAGGTCGTGCCCTCTTTAAAGTCCATCCTCTCTAGGTATCCCGACACCATCCCATTGCGGAGTCCCGAGGGCGGTCCCACCATCGGGGATACGCAACGGGGGCGGGTCCCTAGGTCTGCAGAGCCTAGTGGCCAGACACGCGGGGTCTCGACGGTCCTCACCTTGCAGAGCTGCACAAAGAGGTAGGTGACTCCAGCCTGGACGCATTTCCAGAAGGCGTTGTACTCTGACCTGGAGAAGCGGGCGGTGAGGGTCGGCCCGGGCCCCGCACCCTCTCCGCCCCGCGCCCTTCCCGCACTCACAGGCCGCTGCACTTGTAGGTGATGAAGTAAGGGAAGTAGGCGAGAGCGAAGCAGTTCCCGAAGTGAAACAGGGTCATGACGCCAGCCGCCCGGTCCCGCCCGCGCGGGGATAGCGAGGCGGCGTCTCCCGGAGCGGGTCTCCGGCTCCGCCGTTGCTTCCGCCGCGGCCAGGGCCTGGAGCCCACCTGACTGGCCGCGACCCGCGCGCGGCCTTCTGGGAGCCGTAGTCCCGGCGCGGGACGTCGCGCCCAGTGACGTCAGAGCGCCCGTGGCCGGCCCTGGTTCAAAGGGCTTCTGGCCCAGCGCTGTGGGGAGCGACTTTCGGCCATGCGGGGTTTCCCCTGCTGCCACCGCCGTCCCAGTCTCCCGAAGTGGAACCCGGCTTGGAGTCGAGCGCGACCCCTCACCCGTGGGCGCAGGCGATCGAATAAGTGTGGGGCGGGCCTTAAACCCGAATCAGAACCCGCCGTGACTGGCGGCAGAGATGTGGGACGCAACTGTGAGCACTGTTCTTTATTTCACCATGGCCTCAGCGGCGTGGGGCGCCCACCCCGGGTGCCCTTCCTCCCCCGGAGAGCCAGAGAGCCAGATCCTGGAACGGGAGGCACAGGTTCCGGCCCTGGCCCCTGGGAGGGAAAGAAAGGACCTTCCCGCTTCACTTGTCTCGGCTAAACATGTGGCGGAGGAGGTCGACCACCCGGTGACTGTAGCCATATTCGTTGTCGTACCTGTGGAGGAGGGATCGGGAGGTTCAAGGGGGTCCCTTCCGACCACCCCTTAGTTCTCCTCCTACCTCCGGAGTCTCCAGCCCTTTCCCCCTTACCATGAAATGAGCTTCACGAAATTGTCATTGAGCGCAATGCCGGCCTTAGCATCGAAGATGGACGAGCGGGTATCACCGAGGAAGTCCGTAGAGACGACCTGAGCGTCCGAATTTCAAAGATAAGTGTGGGCGGCAGAGCAAGGACCTCCAGAAGCTCAGGCCCCGACTCCTAGGCACATCGTGCATCCATGCGTTCATCTACAATATGTGATGTAGCCCTGCCGTGTCCAGTCTCTAGGACAGGGTATGACGAAGGCAGATGGGTGCTGTCTGTCGGGCTCTGGCCAGCCGGCACAGGTCACAAACACCCTCATGCTGTACCCATACATTCCTTTCCTAGGCATAATGCAGGCATTTGGAATGGGCCAGCGTGGAGGGGCTCTCTGAGAGGTGGCCATGAGCGGGGTCTGGATGACTAGGAAGATCTAGCTGGCTCCAGCCCTCAGCACAAGTGTCTCAGGTGGAAGGAACTGCAGGAACGGAGGACCTGAGGGTTTTAGCCCTAGTGTCATGAAAAGCCACAGGAGTGTTTTCACTCCTGAAAACGTTTATAATGTGATTCCATTAAAACGAACCATCCTGGTGACTGTGGGAAAGTGGACCTGCAGGAGTGAATGCAGGGAGACAGCACCAAGGTGGACGTGCAGGGGTCCACCATGACCACGACATCCATTTCTCACAGAGAAGGCGCCTGGTCATGGCCTGGCCTCATGTGAGTATTGAAAAAAATGGCAGCTGTTGTCTTCTGTTCACTAAGCATATATTAGTCACCTGCTGTATCCCATGCTGGAGCCACAAAAGTGAAAAAACAGCCCTCAAATCCCTGTTTTCTTGGATCGCACACGCCATTGGGGCCAACAGTGACTATAAAATGAAATTTCTGGTGAGGAATAGGCCCACAAAAAGAACATCTTTTGAGGGGTGCCTTGCTGAAGAGGGAGACTGAAGTAGAGACTGGGAGGAAGTGAGGACAGACTGTGTGATCGTTCGGGGGGCAAACATTCCAGACGCAAGGAACAGTAAGTACAAAGGCCCTGGGGCAGGGAGGTCTCCCTTCCCACCCTGCAGCTTCTGCCTTGGCACATTGAGAGCAGCTTCCTGGCAAGTGGAAATCGTGTCCCCTGCCCAGAGGGTTCTTCTCAGGGTCTCACCCCGCTCAGCACCTACCTCATCCTCGGTGTAGCCAAGGATGCCAGCCATGGGCCCCTTGGCTGCTGCTTTTACAGCCTCCTTGATGGCTGAGTAGGGGGCTGGCCGGGCAAGGCGGCAGGTCAGGTCCACGACAGACACATCCGGGGTTGGTACCCGGAACGCCATCCCCGTCAGCTTCCTGGAGAATCCCCCATGAAGGGCAGGAGTCAGAACTTAGGGACACCACCCTCCATTTCCCCTTGCCCTGAGACTGGGCCAGGCCCCTGCTTTCCCCTTAAGGACTGAGGGCCAGTCCAGTGGTCCCAGGGTGTGCCCCCACCCTGGTTGCAGCTTCTGGTCCTCATACCCTTTGAGTGCTGGGATGACTTTGGTCACGGCTTTGGCAGCCCCAGTGGAGGCTGGGATGATGTTCTGGTGGGCACCCCGCCCATCTCGCCAGGCCTTCCTTGATGGCCCGTCCACCGTCTTCTGGGTGGCTGTGTAGGAATGGACTGTGGTCTTGGGGAAGAAGAGGACCATGATGAGGCCTTCATGCTCCTAAGCTCCCATGCCTCTTTTTTCCAGGACTAGCGTGGTGGCCTTGGTGTGGAGGCTGGTGGGGCCACCACCACAGACCATGGGAGGGGTGTGTGCAGGCCAGGGTCCAGCCTTGCCTGAGGGTTGACTTCTGCACTGGTGGGCCTCTCCTCCTGAAACCAGCCTCACCCTCTTAACTCCATACACTAAGCAGGGCTCTGGAAGAAGAGGTTGGGTTTCCCTGCCATCCTTCCTGCCCCAGCCCCTCAACTTACCATCAACCCTTCGACGATCCCAAATTGCTCGTGGATGACCTTGGCGAGGGGGGCCAGGCAGTTGGTGGTGCAGGATGCGTTGCTGAAATAGCCGAGGTGTGCATGGGCACTTTGAGGTAAGACGCAGAGCCACCCTCCACCCTTACCCCTCTTGTGAAACGCCAGGATGAGGGTGAGAGAGATTGGTGGGGATGCTGTCAGACTGAAGGAGGCAGGGGCGGCTCCCCAAGCTTGTCCTCCTGAAGTCACGCATTTTTAGCAGATAGTTTTGGGAAGGAGAAGCAGAAGCCAACTGATTAGGAATCCAGTAGGGCTGAGGGTGGGGAGGACGAGTCTACCCTCTCTTCCACAGCCTGGTGTGTCCTCGGGCGCCACCCACACACTGCAGGATGTCGCTGCCCTCCTTACCTGACAATGTTCATGGAGCCAGGGTTATAGTCATTTTCGTTCACACCCATGACGAACGTTGGTGCATCCGGCGAGGGCGCAGAGATGACCACACGTTGAGCACCTGCCGAGATGTGGTCCTGGGGAGGAGGCGCAGGTGTCAGGTGCTTCTGGCGCCATTGTCCCCCTAGCCGGCCCTGGGCACGCCTCCCCTGCTTACCGAAGCTGCTTCTATGGAGAGGTACACGCCTGTGGACTCCACCACGTAGGGGCTCCCAACAGCCCTCCAGGGGATCTGTTTGGGCTCCTTGCTGCGGGGTAGTGGCAGGGCTGAGTCAGTCTCCCCTGCGTGGGTCCCACCCTCAGAGTCCACGGCCTTCACCATTTGAAAGGCTGAGCATGCGCCTTCTGCAGGTGCTGCCCCGCCTGCAACCACTTGCGTCCCCCACCCCACACACCTACCTGCCCCAGATGGACTGCACCCTGCTGGCCTTGCTTTTCACCACTGCCCTGCTTCAGACCACTTTCCTTTTGTTGATTGCACCACCCCTGCTATGCCTGGGTACTGGCAGTGACCTCCCCAACTCAGCCCTCAACTTCCTCAGAGGCACCAACCCTAACTGGTGCCAGCCAGCTCAGACCCTTTCTTCATACACTGCCCGGGACATGGACTCTGTGACCATGAGGCCTGCCCAGTTGCTTTCTGGTCCCCAGTGCTGACAACCTCGTCATGAACCCTCCTGGACCCTCAGCTCCTGCAATAGGAAGCCGGCTGCCAAAGGCCAGGAGAGTCTCTGAAGACAGACACTGCATTAAAGCAAAAGCTCCTGGAGGAAGCCTGAAGCCTGAGGCAGCCTTGGGCCAGCAGTGGCTCCTGGTTTACATTAGAAAATTAAGGGAGGTTTGGGGTTTCCTGTTTTCTACGTTTACATTTTTACTTGGCATTTTGACACACGTTTGTATTTGAAACATACTGAACATCTAGTATTGCTGTTTTCTACTTGGCTTTAGCAACAAGCATTAAGTGAATAAACTGCATTCCGCTCTCTTCCTTCCCGGGTTTATCATGAGTAACCAGGTGCTTTGCTTCTGTGATTCTCGGTCAGTGTTGGTCTGTTTCCATTGCCATTGATCCTGCTTCCCTCAATGGGGGGGGGGTTCAGTCAGTGTTTGTGGTTGGTTTTGAGACAGGGTCTTCCTCTCGCCCAGGCTGGAGTGGTGGTGCAGTCACACAGCTCACTGTAGCCTTGATCTTCCTGGCTCAAGCCATCCTCCTGCCTTGGCCTCCCAAGTAGCTGGGACTACAGGCTCACACCAACATGCCCAGCTAATTTTTCATTTTTTTGTAGAGATGAGGTCTCACTTTTGTTGCCCAGGGTGCTTTAGAACTCCTGGGCTCAAGTGATGCTTGGCTTTCCACAAGTGTTGGGATTATAGGTGTGAGCCACTGCGCCTGGCTTCAGGTTTTTTGTTTTTTTTCAGGCAGAGCATCACTCTGTCACCCAGGCTGGTGTACAGTGGCACGATTTTGACTCCCTGCAACCTCCACCTCCTGGGTTCAAGCGATTCTCCTGCCTCAGCCTCCTGAGTAGCTGGGATTATAGGCGTGCGCCACTAATGCCCAGCTAGTTTTTTTTTTTATTTTTAGTGGAGACGGGGTTTCGCCATGTTGGCCAGGCTGGTCTCAAACTCCTGACTTCCTCCCACCTCAGCCTCTCAAAGTGCTGGGATTATAGGCATGAGCCACTGTACCTGACCTCATTTTTTTTTTTAGCCATTTTATACATGTTTACTGAACATTTGCCCTGTGCCCATATTCTAAGTGCCTTACATGTATTAAACTTATGTAACCTTCACAACCCAAGGAGGAAGTGCTACCCCTGTCAGGGCAGAGGGGAGGGGAGTGAGGCAGGGCCTGCTGGAGTGCAGGCAGGCTGGCCTCACCTTGGGTCTGCACTCTTGGCTCCACTGCCAGAATGAATGAATGGGCTGTCCCGCAAGGCCATAGCACATGGTTATCCTCTTCCTGTCAGACCACTTTCCATCATCTAGCCCAACTAGCTCTTCTCAGATACCTCCTATTTCCTGCCTTCCAAATTAGGGACACTTCAGATTCCTCTGCAGCAATTGCTGAGTTGGCCAGAGGCAAACAGTATGTCCCAGAAGACCCCAGGCCCTCCCCCAGGCTGTCATGGGCCCCAGCCTCCTGCCCACTGGGCTGTTAGGATTCCATTCATTCATTCAAAGGAAGTTCTGAATGTCTACCAGGGCCTGTACCTGCTAATGCCAGAGCAAAGGGTGGCACCAGTTGACACAGCCCTCCTTGCAAAGCTGTGGCCTTGTGGGAAGTGCCCCTTTCAGTGTCCACAAACACGTGTTCACTCCATTTGTGCCTGCAGCTACTGCTGTGGTGGGTTTGCTCATCATCCCCATCAGCTACAGGACGGAACTGAGGCTCAGGCAAGTTTGGTCCCTTGCCCAAGGTCACACAGCTAGCAGCGGAGGCATGGGGCGGAGTGGGGTGGAGTGCAGGCACACCGCCTGGCTTGTGCAGCCCAACAATGCAGGGATGGAGAGAGGACTGGGGAGAGGGACCCCATTGCACAAGTGACCAGAGAAGGCAGCACCTGAGTGGGGGCGGGGACGGAGGGGGCAGCTGGGTGGGGAAGGGGGATAGCTTCAAGTGGCAGGAATGGGGGTGGCCAGGTTGAAGTCTGCGTGATGACTACAGTGCTGGAGTTGTTTTTGGTGTTAAGCAGCTTTCTTCCATTTTCACCGACTCTCCAGTCTCTGCGTCCCCACCCATAAACTTCCTGCACCCATCCCTGCCCCTTTATCACTCACCCTACCCCCAGTAAATACAAAGAGAAGGGCTGACATTAGATCTGTAGGGAGGGGTGCTGGGGACCCCTGCCTGGGCCTGGACAGGGTTCTCTAGTGTGCCTGCGTGTATGTGCATGTGTGGGTGCGTGTGGGCACCTGTGGGCATGCGTGTGTAAAAGCCCCAGGCAGCCACAGAGCCAGGAGTGGCTAACAGTTTACGTTAGAAAGGTGAATGTCGCCGTGCGCGGTGGCTCAAGCCTGTAATCCCAGCACTTTGGGAGGCCGAGGCGGGTGGATCATGAGGTCAAAGATTGAGACCATCCTGGTCAACATGGTGAAACCCCGTCTCTACTAAAAATACAAAAAATTAGCTCGGCATGGTGGTGCGTGCCTGTAATCCCAGCTACTCCGGAGGCTGAGGCAGGAGAATTGCCTGAACCCAGGAGGCGGAGGTTGTGGTGAGCCGAGATCGCGCCATTGCACTCCAGCCTGGGTAACATGAGTGAAACTCCGTCTCAAAAAAAAAAAAAAAAAAAAAAAAGAAAGGTGAATGTCAGACAAAAATAAAATTTTAAGCCCCCCACAACTAACTGAATGCAGCCCTTCTCTCGGCCCAGGGCATTCTAAATAAACTCGAAACACTCGTTCAGGCTGTGATGGGAATGGGTGCTTGCACAAGCCTCATTATACCTTCTTCCCTTTGGAGGAATTCAGCTACAGTTGACCAGCAGTGGCCAATGGGTGCTGAGTAAGTGTGGAGTTGAAGGGGAAGCATGAGTTGAGTTCTGGACATGTTGAAATGCCTACGAGAAAACGTGCGAATGATCGTTAAAGCAAAAGCATTCTAGGCAGGGTGTGATGGCTCATGCCTGTAATTCCAACACTCTGGGAGGCCAAGGTGGGAGGACTGCTTGGGGCCAGGAGTTTGAGATCAGCCTGGGCAAAATGGCCTCTATAAAAAATTAGCCAGGTCTGGTAGCTTGTTCCAACTACTTGGGAGGCTGAGGTGGGAGGATCACTGGAGCCCAGGAGGTCAAGGCTGCAGTGAGCTATGATCACACCACTGCACTCCAGCCTGGGCAAGACAGTGATACCCTGTCTGTAAAATAAATAAATAAATAAAAAGAAAAAGCGTTCTTGAGTACAGTGAGGCATCTTTTTGGATTAGTGCTTCTTAACCATTTTGGGGGTGAAGGACCTGAGACTCCCCTCTTCTAATCAGTACCTAGAGGCATGCACATGCAATTTTGGGGGTGGTTTCACTACAGGTGAGAGGCTGGAATCGCATTTTAGCCACCTCCACATCCCCTGCCTCAGTATGTCAGGGCTGTGCATCAGACAGATCTCTCCTTACCACTGGTAGACAGAGATCTCACGGTTGTCCACGACCAGCTGTCCATTCCTGAATTCCACACTCCCCTTGTATCGGCCGTGGGTGGAGTCATACTTAAACATGTACACCTGTGGGGGATGAAACGGCTCCTAGTCTTGGGGTGGCAGGGTGAGCATCCCTAGAGAGTCCCCCCTTTGGTGAAGGTCTCACATTGCAGCTGAGAACCCTCCATACAGCTCCCTTGAACCCCCTTCCCACCCCAGTCCCACCCTGCTGTTCCTGCCCTCTGTCTGCTACTGACCATGTATTCAGGGTCAATGAATGGATCGTTCACAGCCACAACCTTAACACCCTTCTCCATGCAGGCACGCAGCACCAGGCGACCAATGCGTCCAAATCTGGCCAGGGACAGACAGAGGAAGGGGTGGGAGAGAAGGGGTAATGGAGAGGAGGCTCCCTCAAGGAGACTAGTGGGAAACCTTAATCCAGGGGAAGAAGGCATCCACCTCTGTGCAGGCCACAGTCATCTCTTGCCAAGATGACCTCACCAGCCCCTTTACTGCTTTTGCAGCTCCCTCTCCTGATCCATTCTCTAACCCCATTCCTTTTTTTTTTTTTGAGACGGAATCTAGCTCTTTTGCTCAGGCTGGAGTGCAGTGGCGCTATCTCGGCTCATTGTGACCTCTCCCTCCTGGGTTCAAGTGATTCCCCTACCTCAGCCTCTCAAGTAGCTGGGACTACAGATGCGTACAACCACACCTCGATAATTTTTGTATTTTTAATAGAGATGGGGTTTTGCCATGTTGGCCAGGCTGGTCTCAAACTCCTGACCCCACGTTGATAAACCTGCATCAGCCTCCCAAAGTGTTGGGATTACAGGCGTGAGCCACTGCTGCGCCTGATTCCTAACCCCTATTTTTAACCTTGTAGCTGAGTTTTTTTCATTAAAAAAACAGGTTTTTTTTGTTTGTTTGTTTTGTAGAGACAGGATCTTGCTATGTTGCCCACGCTGGTCTCAAATTCCTGGTCTCAAAGGATTTTCCTGCCTCAGCCTCCCAAAGTGCTGGGTTTACAGGTGTGAGCCTGGATGTATCTTTTAAAACTTCAAGACAGATGACGTCTCTTGGCATGAAAATATCCACAACTGTCTATCAGTAAAACAAGATCCACAGTCCTTACTGTGGTATAGCAGCATCTCCTGGGTTTCCCACCGGCCTCCCTCCTTTTCCCCCTTACTTGGTGGACACCAGCAACTCTGACATCCTAGCTGTCCCTGAACACACTGAACTCACCTCGTCCCAGAGTCACTGCTTGTTTCGCTGCCTGGAAGACTCCTTCCCCAGCAAGATGCCCTGGGACCTGGCTGCCTCTGTTCACTCTGGCCCTATTCCAATGTCACCTTCTCCCCGAGGCCTTCCCTGACCACTGGTGAAGACTGCCGTCTCCCGCCTTACCCTTCCACTGGCTTCTACACTGTTCAAACACCACTGCACAATCTCATTTCTTTGATTACTGTCTTCCCCGCCAGAATGGGGGCTGAGGGTGGGGCCCCATCTGACTTACTCTGGGCTATTTCTCCAGGGTTGTTGGAATGAAAGCATTGATGGGGGAAATGTGGAGGTGCCCCCAGTTAGCAGCCAGAGGAGGGGCTGGGCTCTAAGTCTTCAGACTGATCGGGGGCTGCAGTAGACTCACCCATTGATGCCCACAGTCAGTTCCCGGGCCACAATCTGAGGAGGAGGAGTAGCAGGGCGAGGAGGCGGTGGCGGCGGCGGCGGTGGCTTTATTTCCTCCTTGACTGGTGTGGGCTCTGGTTGTGGCGGGGGCTCTACTTCAGCCTTGGGCTCAGGTGGGGGCGGTGCTCTGGTGACTGTGCAGGGGAAGGGGGGGAATGGGTTGCTTGACCACCAAAGTGAAAGAGATGAACTGTCTTTGCTGCCCAGAATCTGTTACTGGCTCCTGGCCCCGGGCCTCTAGTGACCAAACGTTTAGCCCCGTGTTTCCCAAACCCACTTTCTCTACAGGATAAACTTGTTTAAAATATCACTGCCAAGGGCCCTTCCCCGGAGATTCTAATTAAATGGATATGTACTTTCAACACAGATTGCTTGCGGTGACATTGTCTGTGCCTCAGTTTCCTCCTCTGTAAGGAGAAATAAAAGTACTTTTCTTAGGGGGTCGTTGTGAGAATTAAATTAGGTAATACTTGGAGTGCTTACGACCGAGCCCAGGAAACATTTGACACACATTAGTATTTTGGAGATTGTTCCCCAAACTTGTCTGATAACTGATTTAGCCTAGTGGTCCCCAAACTGTTCTGATAGGAATCACCTGGGTGGCCAGATGTGGTGGCTCATGCCTGTAATCTCAGCACTTTGGGAGGCCAAGGCGGGAGGATCACTTGAGGTCAGAGTTCAAGACCAGCCTGGCCAACACGGAGAAACCGAGTTCTCTACTAAAAAACACTGTAATCCCAGCTCCTCAGGGGGCTGAGGCAAGAGAATCTCTTGAACCTGGGAGGCAGAAGTTGCAGTGAGCTGAGATCCCACCACTGCACTCCAGCCTGGGTGACAGCAGGACTCTGTCTCATGAGAAAAAAAAGAATCACCTGAGGAGGCCTCTTCTTAGAAAAATTGGACTCAGTAGGTCTGTACAGAGGCCCAGGAATCCTGTTTTTAATAAGCACTCCAGGCATTTCTCATCCCCAGGGAAGCTTAGAAAGTACTGTGTATCATACTCTGTGAAGCCCATGGAAGCACATATTGGCTCCCGCCTCTCCACCCACTTCCACTCCCAGACTGCACTTAAAAACACTGCGCCTGGAGGTGCGCTTCCACCTGAGCTACAGAGGCGGGCTTGAGAAGAGGGGAGAAGTGGAGACTCCGGGGACCTGGTGGCAGAGAGTTTCAAGCTGGAAACTCAAGCCTGGCTCAGTCCACAGACACCTGCTGCCATGTGGACTTGGGCAAGTTATGAACCTCTCGGGGCTGATCCTCCATCTAGGGGCTGCTATGAGGGCTCAGTGAGATCTCAAGGCACACACATAGGAGCTGATTTCAATAGAAGAGGGAAGTCTTATCCTCCTCTATTAAAATGAGGATAGGGAGACAGCAGGGAGTAGAAAGGGGCTGGAGCGGGACAGTGGGAGTCCAAGTTTTAGCACCAAATCAAAGGCACCTGGGAGGTGGTGGGTCTGGGAGCTGGGGGCCAGCTGGCCTGTCTCTCTGACCTCTTGCTGGTGCCACAGACCTTGAGGCTGGACGATGGGTGTTTCTAGTGGCTGTCCAGGTTCATGAAGTTGTTAGTGTTTATTGGTGAACCTGGGGGTGTTTGCATCCCTGGGGTTGTTTCTGCTATTGGGGGAAGGGGATTTGCCCCCCTGGTTAAAAGTGGGAATCTAAGCCCAATGGGTGACCTTTTGGAAGAAAACTGAGATGGTCCTCCTCTCTCAGTGCCCCCAGCCTTGCACTCTCTTCCCCTCCACTGTAGGGGTGGGGTTCCTGGGTTGGAGAAAAGCCTGGGGGGGCAGCTGGGTGCTTCGTGGAGCTCCTCACTGCGTCCTCCCACTGAATCCTGAGAGGCATGCGCTATAAACCCTCTTTACAGAGGGGAAATGAAGCCCAAGGCCACGGAGCAGTGATGCGCAGGGCAGGCGCTCAAGTCCCGTGGCTGTTAAGCCCATCTGCTTCTTTGTCTTTCAGGGTCTCCTGGACCCAAGCCCTGCCCCACACCAGCCCTACCTACTCCTGCGGCCCCGCCTGTGGGAAGTGAGGGAACAGCATGGGAGTGGGGGCAGCCCACCCAGAAGACCTGGTTCCTCCGACTAGAGTGAGTGAGTGAATAAGTGTGCGTGCACCACCATTGTTGAGAAACTAAGGAAGTGGTTTGCCCTCTCTTAACCTCTGTTGGCCGCTCTGTAAACTGCAGGCACACACTGGCCTTCTCAGGTGATGGTGAGGCTTCCCTGAGCTCTGGCCTGCGAAGTGGTCAGCAGTTCCTGGCAGCCTGCAAGTGTCCTTGCTTTGTGCATCACAGGGAGGGCAAAACCCACCTCACGCGAAACGCCTTGAACATTACTTTTACGTGGAAGCCCAGCCCACCCACACCCAGTTCTCCATAAGCCACTCCTAAGCCTGCCTGCTTCCCGACACCCTCAGGCTGCAACCTCTGATGCACACCCGCTTCTGCCCTTTCCACGGGGTGATAGCGGTGCGAAGCCCACCCAGCCCTGGGGGTGGAGGTCTGGTCTCCACGCCATCGCGGTAGACCCTACTCTGCCAGTACACCCCGGCGGGTGTGGAGGAAGGGAGGGTGGACGACCTCCCGGCCCTTGGATGGTGCACATGCCAGGAAGGGCAGTTGGGATGCGGCACTGGTTCGAGGGTGCAGATGCTCCCCACCACGCTTTCCACCAGCTCCCCATGTCCCTGCTGCCTCCCTCACCTGGGCATGGCTGTCGCAGCAACTGGACAACGGTGACATTGGTGAGGACGATGTCGCGTTTCGACATGGCCTCTTATAAACTTATCATGGCCTGGCTGCCCTGGGACCCTCCGTGAGGTTACTGAGGTGAGTGCGGGGTGGCGGGGTTGGTGGGTCCTGGGCCTCTTGACGTGATGTCACAGTGCTCAGTAATGTCACAATACCCAGTGACATCACCAAGGAGGCAGTGCCCAAGCCAGAGGCCACAGACCACCGCATCCCATCCCTGTAGGGGTGTGGGATGTCAGCACGCTGTGCACCACCGTTCTATGGCCATGCACTGCCTCTAGAATGGAATCCCACTTTTAAAAATTATCATTTGTGGCTGGGCGCAGTGGCTCATGCCTGTAATCCCAACTCTTTGGGAGGCCAAGGTGGGAGGATCACTTGAGCTCAAAAGTTTCAGACCAACATGGGCACTGTGGCAAAACCCCATATCTACAAAAAATAAAAAAAGTAGCTGGGTGTGGTGGTGCATACCTTTTGTCCTAGGGAGGCTGGGATGGGAGGATCACTTGAGCCTGGGAGGTCAAGGCTGCAGTGAGCTATGATTGAATCACTGCACTCCAGCCTGGGCGACAGAGTAAGACCTTGTCTGAAAAATAGAAAAAGGTGTTTGTCCAGTAAACTATACTGAATGAATAAATGTCAATTCCTCAGGTTTCTTCTGAAGGCCAATATATATTTTTTTCTTTTTTTTTTGAGACAGAGTTTCGCTCTTGTTGCCCGGCTGGAGTGCAGTAGCGTGATCTCAGATCACTGCAAGCTCTGCCTCCCGAGTTGTTGGGACTACAGGCGCCTACCACTACAGCTAATTTTTTTTTTTTTTTTTTAGTAGAGTTGGGAGCTTCACCATATTGGCCAGGCTGGTCTTGAACTCCTGACCTCAGGCGATCCACCTGCCTCGGCCTCCCAAAATGCTGGGATTACAGGCATGAGCCACCTCGCCTGGCCCTGATACCAACCTTATCGTACCCTCCACGTCATAACTTCTGGCAGCACCCATTCTTTTCCTTGTAGCTTTTCATGTAGTTTGTTGTGATCTATTGATCGGTTTATTTGTCTGACGTCACCCCCTTGGGCTGTAAGCCCCTACAGGGCTTGTGTTCTTGTCTGTCTGTTCACGACTGTGCCTCCAGCACTTAGAACAACACAAAGCGCGTTTTCAATAAACATCTGGGGAAGAACAAGCAGACAAACAGCTCCCTCCCCTGCAGCCCTGGGGTAGGGGTTTGCTTGCACCTTGGTGACTCACAGGCACATACCCTCACCTGCACAGCAGGTTGACACGCAGCTGTGACCAAGGTTTGGGGGAGTGGGGGTTTGCGCCAGGAAGGAGTCACCATCCCAGAGAGGGGTGGATGCAAAAAGGGCAGAATGATATAACCTCTTCCTTCCGCCAGCATCCATGGGAAATTCATTTGCCAAGAACCTGGCATGGGAGTGGGGCAGGGTGAGGCTCTCTTGCTTCCATGGCCTGGGAGAAGAACTGAAAGTAAACTAGGTGTATAGGTGAGGAGGTTTTAATTAACCCAGACCAAAACACAGACGATTAATTCAACAAAGGAGCTACATTTTGGTGTACAAGCAAAGAGGGGAAAAAATACAGTATCAACAAAACCAGGATTTAAAAGGGGCTGATTTTGGCTGGGCGTGTCAGCTTATATGCCTGTAATCCCAGCACTTTGGGAGGCTGAGGCAAGTGGATGTCTTGAGATCAGGAGTTCGAGATCAGCCTGGCCGACATGGATGGTAAAACCCCATTTCTACTAAAAATACAAAAATGGCCAGGCATGGTGGCATGCGCCTGTAATCCTAGCTACTCAGGAGGCTGAGGCACAAGAATTGCTTGAACCTGGGAGGCAGAGGTTGTGGTGAGTCAAGATTGTGCCACTGCACTCCAGCCTGGAGTCTCACTCCAGTCGCAACAAAGTGAAACTCTATAAAGAAAAAAAAAAAAAAAAAAAAAGACAATTCCAGGCCATTCTCAGTTATGGAGACAGTTGCCAAAGTCCTGAATTGAATCATGGCACATGGGAATAGAGAGACACATGGCTGGAGAGGGGTAGAGAAGATGGAACACAGTTCAAAGTGGGAGAAACCCCATCTTTTGGTCCCCAGGTGGGTTCGGATTCTGATGCTCATCACCCACTCTTCTCTGCCCAGCTACCTCCTGGCAAGGGAAACTCCATCATTTCGGCCCTGGACCAGGGCAGAAGAACCACACCTAAGTTTGCCCAGGAATTTGGCTCTTTCCCTGGAGTGTGAAACCAGGAAACAGATTTGATGAGCTCAAGCTTCTAGAGGTGGCACAATTAGTCACCCTGTATAGGCAGAGCCCAGAGAAGGCAGAAGCTCCTGGGTATCTGTCCTGGGATTCCTGCCTTTGGGTGGAGCCAAGTGTCCAGGAGCTGGGGAGGAACCCCGGGTCCTCTGAGGGGAGTGGGCCTCAGTGCCCTTGTTTGAGCAAAGCCTGAAAACACGTGCAGATTCTCGCCACACCTGGGCACCCACACACATAGCTCTGCCACCCCTGGTGGCTCACACCCTGCACATTCCTTCCTCCCTGGCCTTCCCACCAGCAATCCCACCTCCGCCCCTCTCAGTCTCTCCCTTTGGCACCAAAACCCAAATATCTTTCACCCCTGCACCCACGGTACCTACCTCCTGGCTCTCGGTCTTCTGGTCTTAGCCTCCCTCCGAACTGGCTCCTAGATCCATCTGCTGCTCCAAGCCTGCCCACCACCACCAGCCCTTCCTTCCAATGCCCCTTTTCATGCCTAAGGCCAGACTCAGCTGTTTCCTCTCTAACCCAAGCCAATATGTGGACACTTGGGGCTTCAGGTTGGGGCCTAGGAGGCCCCGTGGAGGGAGGGAAGGAAGGATGAGTGCCTGGCCCCAGCCCAGGTTCTGGCTCACAGGCTCCTGCTGCCCCGGGTCTTCAGTCCCTCCCTGTGGCTGCCTCAACCGGCTTTTCAGGAGACACTGCATCCTGTTCCAGCTCATGGCAATCAGCCCCCTGCCCATGCCCAAGGGCTGGGAGGCAGGAGGTCTGGGTTCTGTGACAGGAATGGGATCCTACCTCCAAAATCTGTGACACTCCCCAAGGGACCCTATGCTACTCTGGCGACCCAGGCACCCTTCCCTCCAGCACCCTGTGAGACCCAGGCTTGGGCTTGGAGTCTCTTCCCTCGGCTTCTTCAAATCCATCCATTTGTCCAGGCAATACATACTGAAACCCAGGCAGTGTTCAAGCTGCTAGGAACACAGCAGTGACCAACATGACCAATTTACATTCCTGCTAGGTGAGACAAGCAATAAAAAATAAAGGTAATTTCAGATTTTTTTTTTTTTTTTTTTGCTATGAAAACAAAAGGGTGATACTACAGAGTATAATTAATGCCATGTTATGGTCAGGGGAGGTTTTCTTGAGAAAGTGGCATTTAAGTCAAGTATGGATGAGGAGGAGCCACCCATGTGAAGACCTGGGTTCTGCATTCTAGGCAGAGAGAGGAGGACGTGCAAAGGCCCTGCAGCAGGAATGAGCCTGGTGTGTTTGTGGAACGGGGAGAAGGCCTGTGTGGCTGGAATGGAATGAGTGAGGGGCAGGAGCCGGCCCAGAAGAACGAGGTCTGATGACTCCCTCAATCCCCCTAGAATTCTCCCCTCTCCCGACAGTGCCTCCCATCATTCTAGCCCCTCATTGCTGGAGGAGATGGAGGCTTAGATGCCTGAGCGGAGTGCGGTATTGAAGAATCACCTGCCTCCCAGGGATGGAGAGTGTTGGAAGGTGGGTTTGAAAGAGAGGAGGCCTGGACAGTGGGTGAGGAATGAAAAGAGGAGGTGGCTGGAAGGGCAGACACTCATCTCTGGGGTGGAGGGCAAGGAGCAAAGATGCCAGAGTCCTGCTCTATCCATGACTCACCCTCTCTTCCTCCTCCTCTTCATTGCCCAACTCCAAATCTCTCTGGGAAACACCTCCTTGACTGAGGACCAAGTCAGTGCCTCACAGGGGTAATTGAGTCATGAGGGGTGGAGAAGAGGGAGAATTAGATAAATAGCAGTGTGGCTTCCACGGCTCCTCTCTGCATCCTCCCCCACCTTCCCAGCAATATGCATCTCGCACGTCTGGTCAGCTCCTGCTCCCTCCTTCTGCTATTGGGGGCCCTGCCTGGATGGGCGGCCAGCGATGACCCCATTGAGAAGGTCATTGAAGGGATCAACCGAGGGCTGAGCAATGCAGAGAGAGAGGTGGGCAAGGCCCTGGAAGGCATTAACAATGGAATCACGCACGCTGGAAGGGAAGTGGAGAAGGTTTTCAATGGACTTAGCAACATGGGGAGCCAGGCCGGCAAGGAGTTGGACAAAGGCGTCCAGGGGCTCAACCACGGCATGGACAAGGTAGCTCATGAGATCAACCATGGTATCGGAGAAGCAGGAAAGGAATCAGAGAAGTTTGCCCATGGTGTCAACAACGCTGCTGGACAGGTTGGGAAGGAGGCAGACAAACTGATACACCACGGGGTCCATCACGGGGCCAACCTGGCAGGAAGTGAGGCTGGGAGGTTCGGCCAGGGGGCCCACCATGCTGCGGGGCAGGCCGGAAACGAGGCTGGGAGGTTCGGCCAGGGGCTCCACCACCCTGCGGGGCAGGCCGGAAACGAGGCTGGGAGGTTCGGCCAGGGGGCCCACCACGCTGCGGGGCAGGCCGGAAACGAGGCTGGGAGGTTCGGCCAGGGGATCCATCATGGGCTCAATGAGGGCTGGAAGGAGACAGAGAAGTTTGGGCAGGGGATCCACCATGCTGCCAGTCAGGCTGGGAAGGACGCAGAGAAGTTTGGGCAGGGGATCCACCATGCTGCCAGTCAGTTTGGGAAGGAGGCAGAGAAGCTTGGCCAGGGGGTCCACCATGCTGCCTCACAGGTGGGGAAGGAGGGTGATAGAATAGTCCAAGGCCTCCATCATGGCATTAGTCAGGCTGGAAGGGAGGCGGGGCAGTTTGGGCACGACATTCACTACGCAGCAGGGCAGGCTGGGAAAGAGGGAGACATGGCAATCCATGGTGTCCAACCTGGGGTCAACCAGGCCGGGAAGGAGGCAGGGCAGTTTGGCCAGGGAGTTCATCATACCCTTGAACAGGCTGGAAG